>NC_141921.1:15277410-15587603 GCF_057802395.1 Ceratotherium simum simum | reverse complement strand
CGAAGAGGCTTGAGGGAAAGGGGCCAGCGCACCGGGAAGAGGAAAGGGACAGGAAGGGAGCGGGATGGAAACTTCTGATAAAGTGCAGCGCCTGGGGGACGGGGGCCAGCGTGGGGAGGGGGGAAAGCAGAGGGAGAGGTGAAGGCTGGGACCCCGGCAGATCTGAGGACTGGTGTCCCGCCCCAGGCGCGTCTGTGGACTTGACGCTGCTGGCCGACCTGCGCCTCACCGAGCCTCAGCGTTTCTTCCTGACCTGCGTGTCCGGGGAGGCCGGGGCGGGCAGGGGCTCAGACGCGTGGGGCGCCCCGCTGCTGCTGGAGAAGGACGACCGCATCGTGCGCACACCCCGGCCCTGGCAGCCCCCACACCTGGCCCGCAACGGCTCGCACCAGGTCACGCTGCGCGGCTTCTCGCAGCCCTCCGACCTCGTGGGCGTCTTCTCCTGCGTGGGCGGCGCGGGCGCGCGGCGCACGCGGGTCGTCTACGTGCACAACAACCCCGGAGGTGAGTCTGGCCGGGGCTAAGGAGGGGGAGGAGGGGCTGCCTTGATCTCTGACCTCACACTCCACCCCGCAGCCCACCTGCACCCGGACAAGGTCACACACACGGTGAACAAAGGCGACACAGCCCTGCTGGCCGCACGTGTGCGCAAGGAGAAGCAGATGGATGTGATCTGGAAGAGCAACGGTGAGAAGGCATCTGAGCCGGTCGGGCAGCTAAGCCTGTAGGTCTGACACTCCAACACCTCCCTCAGCCTCAGCATCCCCAGCTTTGGCTCCCTACGCACCGGTGACTCTGATACACCTGTTACCCGCCTGGCCAACCTCCAGGCCTGTCCTCTGTCCTGGACCATGGGAAGCACCTGCATCCATCTCCTCTGTAGCTCTGAGCTGTCCTCTTACTGCACACAGATGAGCGGAAGCTCCTGATCAGCTACCTCCTTCCCTGTCACCCCCAAATCAGCACTCTGTTAACCCTCACCTTTGACTCTCCCCTGGGAGTTAGCAGGTGCTGTCACATAGCCCACCTGGTGGGGAGCAGCAGTCCCCATGGGGAAGAAGAAAACTGGTGACAAAGTCCCAGCACAGGCAAGGGAAGTCTAGGCTCTTCCAGAGATCTGTACAGACATGTTCGGGGGCCTAGGCAGACCTCAGGATCTCAGCCCAGGCCTGCCCGCACCCTGGCCCTGTCAGGCCCTCTGGCTACCCCATGGGAGGAAGCGTTTTCCTGAGTGGCCCCAAAATTCCTGCTGCAGCCCTCAGACCCACCACCTTTTGGCTGCCTCTTGCATCCCTGGGCTCCTGAGGGAGGAGGACCCTTCTCTTGGGCCAAGGGGTTTGCCACCTGGGCTCCAGGCCTCCCGAACTGATGAGAGATGTGGAGAGTCCGGTAAACCCAGGCTCCTAGAGTCTGTTCAGTCCTGAGCAAAGAGGCAAGAAACAGGTGGGACAAGGACCCTAATATTAGGGTCTGTATGTCCTGGAGGGAGAGGCTCCTGGGAGGAATCCCCCAGTAGATGACACCTGAATTGTGCCCACAAAGGAGGAGGGAAAGACATTCCAGAAGGAGGATAGATAAGAACAAAGGCAGGAAGCTCTGAAATAGCGTGGTGTTTCTAGAAGAGAAACAAGCAATTCAGGAACTCGGGAATGTTAGGAGTCTGGCAGGGTGTGGAGAGAAGGCTGAGCAGTGGCCACACGGATGACTGTGACATGCCAGGGGCTAGATGTTGTGCTGACAGTGGAGGACGGTTGAAGGGTTTAAGCAGGGGAGCTGCAGAGGAATTTGTGGGAGAAAAATCACACTGCCTGCTGAGTGGAGGACGGATGGGAAAGGGGGAGACTGGAGGCAGAGAGGCTGCTTAGGAGGCTGTGGGAGGCTGGGAGCGGGGTGCTGGCAGCGGGCGTGGAGAGGAGTGGATGCTCTAGGAGATGAGGAAGAGGTAGACTGAACAGCACTTGGTGATTTACCCAGTGGCTGGTGGAGCGTGGAGAAGAGGATGCTTCCCGGCTTTCTGGCTTGAGTACAGACCCTCACTGGTGCCTTCCCCCAGGTCTGATCACTGTGCTTGGCGCACATTGATGTTACCTAGGCAGAGGTGTTCAGAGGGAAAGACACCCCCAGCTATCACATGGTGCTGAGGCCCCTGACCTGTTTATGCCCCCAGGATCCTACTTCTCTACCCTGGACTGGCATGAGGCCCAGGATGGGCAGTTCCTGCTGCGGTTCTCAGATGTGCAGCCACCATCGAGTGGCATCTACAGTGCTACCTACCTGGAAGCCAGCCCACTGGGCAGTGCCTTCTTTCGGCTCATCGTGCGGGGTCAGGGGCAGACGGCAGAGGTGGTGGGTGGTGTGGGAGGCTGGGGGCCCTGGGCCACTTCCTGCGGGTCGCCTGGGCCCCCAGGGCTGCCCCAGTCCTCAGCAGCAGTGGTCAGGTGGATGGGGGTCAGCTGCTGAAAGCACATTCCTCCAGGCTGTGAGGCTGGGCGCTGGGGACCAGGCTGTACCAAGGAATGCCCAGGCTGCCTGCATGGAGGTGTCTGCCATGACCAGGACGGCGAGTGTGTGTGCCCCCCTGGATTCACTGGGACCCGCTGTGAGCAGGGTAAGGAGGAGGGGGAGCTAGGACGCAGGCAGGAGAGGATGCCTGGCTGGGGGAATACCCTTGAACCATGGGGATGGAGCTTGGAGGGTGAAAGTACCAAGTAGGTCCTGGACCCTGGGGCCCGACAGAGGCCCCTCCACCCACACGCCATATTTCTAGCCTGCAGAGAGGGCCGTTTTGGGCAGAGCTGCCAAGAGCAGTGCCCAGGCACATCAGGCTGCCGGGGCCTCACCTTCTGCCTCCCAGACCCCTATGGCTGCTCTTGCGGGTCTGGCTGGAGAGGAAGCCAGTGCCAGGAAGGTATGGACTAACCCACCCTCCATGGTCCCTGACCCAGATAGCCAGCCACAGGCTTGACCCGGACCCTTCGCTCTGGCCCTGACTTACACACCAAGTTCTCCACAGTCCCCTGCTCCCCTGACCAGTGCCCTCTCCACCCAGCTTGTCGTTACCCAGGCCCCAGCTGTTCCCTTGTTGCCCCCCTGTGCCCCTCTAACCACACCGCCTCTGTTCCCAGCCTGTGCCCCTGGCCATTTTGGGGCTGATTGCCGCCTCCAGTGCCAGTGTCAGAATGGCGGCACTTGTGACCGCTTCAGCGGCTGTGTCTGCCCCTCAGGGTGGCATGGAGTGCACTGTGAGAAATCAGGTATGAGCACAAGGGTCTGAGATCCCTTGAGACAAGTCAGCCTTCACCAGGCACATCTCCCTGTCAATACTCAAAAGTCCTGCCCTCAGGGAGTTCGTGGTCTGGAAGGAGTCCTCACCATCCAGCCCACCACCTGTCCAGGGGTGGGCATTAGCCCAAGTGTTTAGGAACCCAGAGGAGGCCACTGAGCAGTCTGAGAGGGTCGGGGAGAGCTTCTGGGAAGAGGTGAGGTCTGAGATGGGATATGAAGGACAAGAGAGGGATGGCTGGGGAAAGAGCTTGGGCAAAGGCCCAGGGGTTGAGGACAAAGGCTCAGGTACTGGGACAGTGGAGTGGAGGAAGGCTGGGGGAGTGGTCAGGAGAGGTCAGATCTTGGGGACTTTGAATGGCAGGCCAAAGGGTTTGCACTTAATATGACAGGGGCAGGACGGAATTGTTGAAGAGGCACAAGGTGGTCAGATGTGTGTTTGAGAAAGGACCCCAGCATCTGGGTGGAGAGTGGAAGCAGAAGACCCTGGAGGCTCTGTGGCAGGGCCCAGACATGAATGAGGCCTGAACCGTGCCCGGTTGGGGTGCTGGGGAGGGGCCTGGTTGTGGCATGAGAGCGTGTTAGGAGGGGCAGGGCGCAGGAGGTAGGCTCTGCGGCTGATCAAAGGTGGGGGTGAGTGACTCAGGGCTGGCTCCCTGGAGGGTCACACAGGACTTTGCTAGCTTTCGGACTTGAGTGACTGGGCATATGGTGGACGAGGAACACTTTGGTGGTCCGTGTCTGTCCCTGTGGGGGCTCCAGGATGAGTGTCCTCTCTCTCCCCAGACCGGATCCCCCAGATCCTTGATGTGGCCTCAGAATTGGAGTTCAACTTAGGGGCGATGCCCCGAATCAACTGTGCAGCCGCAGGGAACCCTTTCCCGGTCCGGGGCAGCGTGGAGCTCCGCAAGCCAGATGGCACTGTCCTCCAGGTCAGCCCCAGTGAGCCCTAACCCAGGGTGCCATCCTGCCAGCTCCACAGTTATCCCTCAGTCCCCTGACCCCCCAGGGCTTTCTGCAGGCTACCCACTGGCCTGACCACGGCTCACATGGGGTCAGGCTGATTGTTGAGGGGCTGCCACCTGGCCTCTGTCCTCCCATCAGTCCAGACAAACACACGCTGGCCTGCCACACAGTGCACATTGTCTGTAATCTGTCCCCTTCCCCTGTCTCTCTCAGTCCACCAAGGCCATTGTGGAGCCAGATAGGACCACAGCCGAGTTCGAGGTGCCCCGCTTGACCCTTGGGGATAGTGGGCTCTGGGAGTGCCGCGTGTCCACGTCTGGTGGCCAAGACAGCCGGCGCTTCAGGGTCAACGTCAAAGGTCAGTGATGTCCTGGGGCCGTGGAGGATGGACAGTGGGCAGAGTGGGCCCTAGCTGATGCTGCTCAGACTGGGCAGTGTAGCAGGAAGGGCAAGGGCATCCAAGGTCACAGCCCAGCACCAGGCAAAGAAGAGGGCTTGTGATCAATCAGAGGCCTGGGCTGGGCAGTGTCAAGGCTGGGGAAAAGCTCAGTCCCATCTGGAAAGGACAGCACATGCCCCAGAAACGGGACACCCTCCAGCCTTGCCCAGCCTCCTACCTGGCCATGCTTCCCCTCTTCCCCTCCTCACAAGCCCTCCCCATAGACGCACATTGTGTGCCTTCAACTCTCCCTCTGGATGCTGCCTCCCCACTCTTGCGTCACACCCCAGGGCACTCAGTGCTAACACAGGGGAGCGCGTGGGCTGTGGAGCTCAGAGGGTGCCCTGCTCGCCGTCCCAGAGGTGCTGCGTAGGAGTCTCGAGGTGGGTGAGGAGGGAGCTGCCAGGGCCGGGGTTGCGCAGAGCAGAGTACCTCACCTGGGTCTAGGTGTCCCTTCCTCTTCTCCAGCACCATAAGCCTTGGCTGCTCACACCCTCTGCCAACCCTTGGCTCCTCCTTCCCTCTGCTCCCGACACCCCTCCTCCCCCACATAAGCCCAGACATCTCTCTCACCTTCCTCTTTCTCACTGTCAGACTCTGCTCCCCACTTGTTCACCAGCCCCCTCCACCACCAGAAAATATTGGAGTGGCCCCAGGGCTCCCCCTGCAGCCTTTCCCTCCTCACTTTCCTCAGCCTTTGGACCCAGACAACTTGAGTTCGAATCCTTGCTCTACAAATTCCTAGCCCCATCACCTTAAGCAAGTTACTTAGCCCCTTGTAGCTTGTTTCTCTCTCTGAAAATGAGGATATCAGCGCTCACTTGATAAGGTGGCTGTGAAGATTAAATTAGATGATGCATTGAAGCATTCAACACTGGGTATGGGCTCAATATATGTTGACATTTATTGTTATCATTTAAAATGTGATTTACTCCCAAGATTTCAGCCGTCCTCTGGCAACTCCCAGATATGATCTGCAGCCTGGACCCCTCTCCTGAGCTCCAGACCCATTTGGTGGGACCTCCATGAAGTGAGGTCTGGTTCTGAAGTCAGTGTGGAAGTTACCTGGTGTCTGATTCAGGGGCCCACTTTATATTCAGCTGCCTCCTCACATCTCACCCCCTGCATGAGCCATAGGTACCAAGGGCTCTACAGGATCCAAACCGGGCCTTCATCTCTCTCCAAATCAGCACCTCCTCGTGATGTGCTCATTTCTGTCTGACAGCACCGTTCCTCTCCACCCCCTCAGCTCACAACCTTCCATCCTCCTTGCCCCACCCGCCTTTCCTCCCTTGCTTCCATCCAGCCAGCCAGCCAGCCAGCCAGCCAGCCAGCCAGCCATTCTTCTTAGAAAATCAGTCTGGTAAATGTTTGGAAGAGACAAGGGAACCAGTTAAGGCATTAATGCAATAATCTGGAGAGAAAAGCTAAGACCAGAACAGGGGGAGTGAGCGTGGAGTGAGGAAGCCAGGCAAGAATACAAAAGCTGTTTGGGGTAGAACTGACTGATTTTAGTTCAACCCTGGCTGCATCTCCTTCTGGCTGCATTTCCCTAGGTGAGTTCTTCAGTGTCCCCAAGCTTCACTTTCTTCATTCATAACACAGGGGCAATGAGCCCCATCGGAAAGGCAGTTGTGAGAATTAGAGACCATGCATATGAAGCATCAGAGACAAAACAGGTGCTTCATCACTGGCTACCTTGTTTTTTAAATTAAGAAAGTGATGAATGATGGGAGGAGGGGCAGAGAGCAGGCTGACACCAGGTTCTCTCCCTGTCTTGGGTTTCAGCCCCTCTGTCCACCCGCACACTGCATGGGCACAATGCCCTCCCCCAAACCCTGTCCGGACATGTCACTCCCTCACTTAACATCCTTTGGGATACCCTCGAGTTGTTATTCCCAAGTCCTTGTGCCCCAAGCTGCCCAGAAGGCAGAACTCTGTCCTCCTTGGGCCCTGGCACTCTGCTCATCTGTTGAACTCTCCCCAGCCCAGAGGGTCCCCAGATCCAAAGTGTCTTTGACAGCCAGAGCCCAGAGTCCTCTCATTTCCCTGAGGACTGGGTAGGCTGTCTGGCCATGCCTTACCCTGAGTCTCCTGGCAGTGCCCCCAGTGGCCCAGACTGCTCCTCGGCTCCTGGCCAAGCAGAGCCGCCAGCTCGTGGTCTCCCCACTGGTCTCCTTCTCTGGGGATGGACCCATTGCCTCTGTTCGCCTGCACTACCGGCCCCAGGACAGCACCATGGACTGGTCAGCCATTGTGGGTGAGTAGAGAGGGAGCTAGGGGGCAGGGGCCTGGGGCAGGATAGGGGTGTTGGTCATAAGGGAGGGGAGAATGGAAAGGGAGGGAGAATGGCATAAGGAGAAGAGAGGGCTGAGGGGAGAATGGCAACTTCTGGAAGGGGTTGGAACTGAGTGACGTGTGCTGTACACCCTACCCCCAGTGGACCCCAGTGAGAATGTGACCTTAATGAACCTGAGGCCGAAGACGGCATACAGTGTCCGTGTGCAGCTGAGCCGGCCAGGGGACGGTGGGGAGGGGGCCTGGGGCCCTCCCACCCTCATGACCACAGACTGTCCTGGTGAGAGGCCAAGAATCATCCCTTTCTGTCCCCCCAGGGGCCACTGTCCTATGTACTCAGGGCTTGTCATGTCTTGTCCACCTCAGGGGCCCCTACCTTTCCCACTGGAGGTTGCCCTAACCTGTCCACTGGGGATCACTGTCCTGTCCTGCCCCAGGGACCCATTGGACAGTTCTGACCCCTGACCTCTGGCCTCAGAGCCCTTGTTGCAGCCATGGCTGGAGGGCTGGCATGTGGAGGGCCCTAACCGCTTGCGAGTGAGCTGGTCCTTACCCTCGGTGCCTGGGCCACTTGTGGGCGATGGTTTCCTGCTGCGCCTGTGGGACGGGGCACGGGGACAGGAGCGGCGGGAGAACGTCTCGTCCCCCCAGGCCCGCACCGCCCTGCTGACCGGACTCACGCCTGGCACCCATTACCAGCTGGATGTGCAGCTCTACCACTGCACCCTCCTGGGCCCTGCCTCCCCCCCCGCACGCGTGCTTCTGCCCCCCAGCGGTATGCTCGGGAAGAGGGCAATGGGTTTGGGATGAGAGGAGGTTATAGGAGACTGGGTGCACACGGAGATAAAACATGGGCATAAGGAGGACCCAGGGTATCAGGCAGACGTGACACAGGGAGAACATGGGACGGGGGAAGGTATAGAATACCAGGAGCATACAGGATGGAGCAGAGCATGGGGAGGTCACGGTTCATGTGGAGAACAAGGGTTGTGGGAAGGGTCTGGGCACTGGAAGGACAGGAGACTTGGGGGAACACAGGGCATGGGGGAGACATGGGAGGATCTGGGACACCGGGAAGACATGGGATATGAAGAGAACAAGGGGAAGCAGAAGCTCAGGGGTGGAGGAGGCCATAGAGAGAGGAATTCAGCCCAGCAGGGAAGGTGGAGGTTGGCAGGGTGGCTCCCATTCTGGGGTCCACAGAGCAGGGGATGCAGCTAGAACAGATCTGCCTGACCCCACAGCTACATAGCCTGGTCCTGTCTGAGCCCTGCCTTCCCAACCCCATCTCCCCAGGGCCCCCAGCCCCCCGACACCTCCAGGCTCAGGCCCTCTCAGACTCCGAGATCCAGCTGACGTGGCAGCGCCCAGAGGCTCTGGCTGGGCCTATATCCAAGTACATTGTGGAGGTGCAGGTGGCTGGGGGCTCCGGAGACCCACTGTGGATGGATGTGGACAGGCCTGAGGAGACAAGCACCGTCGTCCGTGGCCTCAATGCCAGCACGCGCTACCTCTTCCGTGTGCGGGCCAGTGTCCAGGGACCCGGTGACTGGAGCGACATGGTAGAAGAGTCCACCTTGGGCAACGGTGAGAGAGCAGGGCCTGGGCCCTGGGGTCAGTCTCAGTGCCCTCTCCTTCTACATGACCCCCTGCCTTGGAGCTAGGGCATTCTAGGTCCCTCCCAAAACGTGACAAGAGCCCTGGTGTTGGGGATCCTGACTCTCCCCTTCTTACGATCTGCTGTCCTAGTGTTGGGAAAATCATGTCACTCCCGTGACCCACTGGCCCCAGGCCTGACATCCCTGGTCCTCCCCGCCCCCCAGTACTGGGATCTCTGACCTCTCCCTCTTTGCGACCCCATAGTGGCCTCTGGGTTCCCTAACCCAGGTGTCCCCGTGATCTGCCCCTCTTATTGTGTCTAGGGCTGCAAAGTGAGGGCCCAGTCCAAGAGATCCGGGCAGCTGAAGAGGGCCTGGATAAACAGCTGGTCCTGGCTGCAGTGGGCTCGGTGTCTGCCACCTGCCTCACCATCCTGGCTGCCCTCTTCACCCTGGTGTGCATCCGCAGAAGCTGCCGGCATCGCCGACGCACCTTCACCTACCAGTCAGGATCGGTCAGTCACCTGTACCTGCCCCAGGGCACATGTGTGCAGACCCTGTGTACACACAAGTACTTGTACACCCCGAGTGTGTGTGTGCCTGCGCATGTGTGTTTATATGGTGGGTATAAGACTATACTCAATGACACTCAAGGGCACAAAATATCATTTTCTTTATTTCTCTAGAACTGAACTCAGCTCATGAGCCCATTTATATTAGTGGTGAAACATTTAATATTCCCAGTTCAGAATAACTCTGCTATGTTACCGTGGTCAATTCGGGCTCTCCCCCTTTTCCGTAGGGGTGCTCTAAGCCCAGGGAGCATGATGATGTCGTGGAGAGGCAGCTGGGCTTCATGCTGGCCTCTGTCCTGGTAGGCCCTCCCAGACTTGGGAGCCAGCCTCCATCTGCACACATCTGTGGCTGATGTCTTCACCCCTTCTGTGGCCTCCTGCCAACAGGCCACTCATTCTGTGAGCTCCTCATCCCATCCTCCATGCTTGTGAATCCCAGGGCCTCCTTTGGGAGACTTAAGGATTCTAGGGTGCCTCCCTGCACCCTGCGCGAGGCAGCATATTCTGTGGCCCTCAGACCCATTGCCTCATCCCCTCACAGAGCTGTTTCTACCACTCTGGAGTTGTGCTAGGCCTGCAGCTTCACCTCTCACTCCTTGAGAAAGGAAGCACAGCCTCCACTCCTCCTGGCTTCCCTGTAAACCTGTCGGAGCTCTCTGTCCTTTTGTAGTCCACGCCCCTCCAGCCCACAGGCCCACACTCAGCGGCGTAGGAGGGCGTGGGGGGCTGGTTTCTCTTCAGGGACCCAGCATCACCTCACCTTGTCACCTCATCCCATCTCTCTCCCCACCGCCAGTCCTGTCTCCCCAGACTCTGCCCTTGGTCCTCCAGGCCTGGGCTCTTGATATTTAGAGCCAAGCTCTGGCATTTCAGAAAAGCTCTCTTCTCTCTCAAGGGCTGATCCTTGTGATAGAAAGCCTAGTGTCCAAGGCTATTGTCTCTGTCGTGCCTTGAAAAAACTCCCTTCAGAGATTCAGTTGGCTTCTTTTTTCCAGGCTGCTTTGGCCCTCCCCCTGAGGTCAGTGCCACAGAAAGCCGCCACTGCTGTGTTGGGGGAAGGCAATGGGTACCAGCGTGGAGGGAAGGAGGTGGGAAAGCAGCCTTTAACATAGATATTATCCTAACAAACATCAAGGTATACCTTCATGTGTCTGCATGTGGGTGTGTGTGACATGAATGTGTGTACCGTGTATGAGTGCCTGTGTGCATCTGTTTGTGGGCACCCCCATGTGTATATGTGTGTGTCCCTGATAACGTGTGTCCCTGTGCCTGTGTTCCTCCACATGCACGTGTACCTCTGCATCGAGGCACCTGCCTACAGTGCCACCACTAGAACACACGTGTACATTCTGGTGTGTGCTTCAGCTGTCCATGTTTCATGCGAATCCATGTGACCCCGTGTCCCCAGCCCTCGCCTATCAAGCTGGCCTTCAGCTCACTTAGGGAGCCCCACCACCAGGTCTGTCTGCACCTTCTTCCAGTTCTCGTATTGGCAGCCCCCTTGGTCCTGTTTAGCTGTTTCCTTTTCCTGCCATCAGCTCTGCTCAAGTGGCCCAGCTCCTACTCAGTGTGGGAAGTGGATGTTCCTCTTTGTTATGGTCTTTCTATCTTCAAGTCCTGGGTGGTGTTAGAGCTATGGATGGACACCAAGTGGGTGGACAGCAGTAGTCACTGCTTCTGTTACTGTGGAGAAGAAAAACCCTCCACTGGCTCCCAGCAGCTCAGGGCTTAGCATGTAGTAGGTGCTCAATAAAGGTACCCCAGCCCACTGCCCAAGGCTGGAATCCTCTCCAGAGCATCCCTGGTGACAAAAAAAGCCTGGTTGTGGGATCAGTATAATAATGGGAAGCTCACTGCTTCTACCAAGCTCATTCCAATTCCTTTCTGTTTCAAATGTTAGAAATGTCATCCTTCCATTGACTCACTCCAGGTTCTTCCAGAACCCCACACCCCTGCATCCCAGGCTGGGGCTTCTGCATTTGTCTCCATGGACATCTGTCCACCTGATGGCCCCCTCATGGCACCATCTCCCATGATTCTGTCTCAGTATGTGTCCTCTGTCTGTATGTCTGTCCCTGGCTGACTACCAAGGTTCCCTCTGTCTGGGTCTCTGTCCATTTATCTAACCACTCTTTGTCTGCCTATCTATGCCTCCTGCTGTGCCCATGTCTCTTGTGTGGACTGTCTACCCACTTCTCCCATCCTGTGAAGGGCGAGGAGACCATCCTGCAGTTCAGCTCAGGCACCTTGACGCTGACCCGGCGACCAAAACCGCAGCCTGAGCCCCTGAGTTACCCGGTGCTGGAGTGGGAGGACATCACCTTTGAGGACCTCATCGGGGAGGGGAACTTCGGCCAGGTCATCCGGGCCATGATCAAGAAGGATGGGCTCAAGATGAATGCAGCCATTAAGATGCTGAAAGGTCTACTGGGAGTGACCCCTGACCCCAGCCGTGACCCTCTCCTTTGTCCCACAGATCCCAGGCCCCACCTAGCTCCCTCCAGTAACTGACCCCAGCCCTTACCAGCCCATGCCCTTTCTCCAGAGTTATTTCTGGCAAAAGTGATACTGGATTCTTTATACAGAGTATGCCTCTGAAAATGACCATCGTGACTTTGCGGGAGAACTGGAAGTTCTGTGCAAATTGGGGCATCACCCCAACATCATCAACCTCTTGGGGGCCTGTGAGAACCGAGGTGAGCCCCCAATTCATCACCTACCCCTTCTTCTAAACCTCCACCATCAGCCACCACCTTCTCCACATCATAGCTTGCTGGGAGCTTAAGGTTACCTAAACTTCACTACCGAGTCTTTCATGCTTCAGGTGCCCCATCTATTACCATTGGGTACCTGCTGCCACCCCAGGCTGCCTGTATATAAACCACCACTGTATATCTCCTCACCTCCCAGGTTATTTGTATATCGCTATTGAGTATGCCCCTTACGGGAACCTGCTAGATTTTCTCCGGAAGAGCCGGGTCCTGGAAACAGACCCAGCTTTTGCCCGAGAACATGGAACAGCCTCCACCCTCAGCTCCCGGCAGCTGCTGCGTTTTGCCAGTGATGCTGCCAATGGCATGCAGTACCTGAGTGAGAAGCAGGTGTGTGTGTGTTGGGAGGGGTGGTAGAGGGATGAGGGGAGACCACTGGGCCAACTTCAGGAGATAAAATCAGCAGGCTCTAACTGGAAGTGGGATTGAGGAATGGAGAGGAGGACATGACCCCAAGTTGCTGGCCTGGGTGAGTGAGTGGGTAAGTGCACAGGACAAGAAGCAGGTCTGGAGGAGGTGTTGCATTTGAAGCATCCGAGGGACATCTTGGTGGAGGTGCTGAGTTAGCAGTTGTAGATGCCAGCCTAGAGGTCAGGGGAGAGGCCTGGGGCAAAGACAACCCCACAGATGGAGATGCTAATGGTGAGGGAGTGGGTGGGACCCACCAGGAGAGGTTGAGGGTGGAGCAGGGGCTGGAGGCCTGAGCCCAAGTCCGAGAACATTCTGCGTGAATGAAGGGAGAGGGACAGAGGGGACAGGAGCAGGAGGGGAACATGAGACTGAGGGAAGGCATTTTAAAGTTAGGAAGGTCTTGAGTATCTTTGAAAGCAGAGGGGAAGAGGCCAGTGTGGAGGGAGGGGTTGATGGAGAGAGGTCTCTGAGGAAGGTGGAGGGCCAAGTGGCAGGATCTGGAACTCAAAGGAGAAGGTCACTTTAGGCAAGAGAAGGGCCTTTCTGCTCTCATTAGTGAGGGGAGAGGAGAGGTTGGAAGAAGAGGGGAGGGAGCATGCGAGAGGGGAAGGTGCAGGGTGGTCACTGGGGAAAAGCCCACCATTGTCCCAGGAAGAGGGATACAGCCTGTGATGGGCATGGCACAGGTCACAGGTCACAGGAAGGTAGGAACGACAGCCGGCACTGTGATTTTTCTCACACAAGGGTTGCTGATCCAGGGTGAGGCCTGGGTGGGTAAGGAGAAGAGGAAGGGCTACCAAAGGCATGAAGGGTCCCACAAAGACCGGCTGTGGGGCCAGACCCCTCACTGGCTCAGGAGTCCTGGGCTTGCTCATCTCCAGTCTTCCCTGACTTCTGACCGTGCCTGCAGTTCATCCACAGGGACCTGGCTGCCCGAAATGTGCTGGTTGGAGAGAACCTGGCCTCCAAGATTGCAGACTTTGGCCTTTCTCGGGGCGAGGAGGTTTATGTGAAGAAGACGATGGTAAGTCTCAGCCAGTCCTCTCATTCAGGGCCCATGCCTGGCCCTGCCCCCCAGAATGCCCTAAATAGGCCCTTCCTCCTCACCCAACCCCTCAAACCCACTCTCTCCCAGGGGCGTCTCCCCGTGCGCTGGATGGCTATTGAGTCTCTCAACTACAGCGTCTATACCACCAAGAGTGACGTGTGAGTGTGGGGGTGGGAAGGGGCTGGAGGGCTTGGTCCCCCAAGGATGCATGCAGGCATAACCTGGACATATCTCTCACATGTCTCAGGTAGTCCAAGGCACGACTTGGGTGTCCCTAGGGTGTGTTCCAGGTGTGACACAGGTGTGTCTTGGGTATACCTTGGTGATGCCTAGCATCTTAGTGGGAGGGTGGGGGGCTAGCTGGAAGGAACTTTTGTCTTGGTAGGTGTTTTTGAGGTAGGGGTAGTTTAGGGCAGTGTTTGTCTAAGAGACTGGGGGGTGCATTGGAGAGGTTTGGGAATGCTAGTGGTAATGCCTGGATAGATGGAGAGACCACTCAAGGAATGCTCTCCCCTTTCTCTCTGAAGGGCAAGGTCATCCCCACCTGGGGACCCAACCAGAGCTTGACCCTCAAGATGCCCCCTCTGTGCTCCCCACCCCCAGAAGGCCATCTTGGCACTCCCCTGCTCCTCTCTCCAGGGAACCTGGCCTGCCCAGCCCGCCAGTCCTGGCTCTGCTCGTTTGCCTCAAGCCCTTTGGCCTGGCCTGCCTGGCTCACTGGCCACCATATCAACCACCCCTCTGACCACCACCTGCCTGCTTCCTGCTTCTGCCCCGAGACCCCCTAGATTCCCTACTCCCACTAGAACTCCCTGGTTTCACCTGACACTCATCTGCATGGAGGTTGTGACCGTGTGAGAGGCAGTTAAGAGCAAGGGCTGTGGAGCCAGACTGCCAGGGTTTGAATCCGGCTCTGCCGCTTACTAGCTGTGTGACCTTGAGCAAGCCTCCATGCCTCCGTGTCTCCATCTGGCCAAGGCCAGATACTTGCAGAGTAGACACACACAGGGCTGGGAGGGGCTGCATACTTGGTAGGTAGACACTAAGCTGCTGGGCCCCGGGGCCTACAGGGTAACTAAGTGCACCCTCATTTCAGTTGGTCCTTTGGCGTCCTTCTCTGGGAGATCGTGAGCCTTGGTGAGTCCTCAACCCCCAGTCCTCAGTTCCCCCACCTTACCCCACCTGGGGCCCTGGGCTGAGAGAGCTTTGTCCCATCCTGCAGGGGGCACACCCTACTGTGGCATGACCTGTGCTGAACTCTATGAGAAGCTGCCTCAGGGCTACCGCATGGAGCAGCCTCGGAACTGTGATGATGAAGTGTGAGTCACCTCAGCCTTGAGCCCTGTGACCCCATCACCCCAGGTGGCCCTGACTCCTCATCTCAGCACTGTCCCCTCTGCAGATACGAGCTGATGCGTCAGTGCTGGCGGGACCGTCCATATGAGCGACCGCCCTTTGCCCAGATCGCACTGCAGCTGGGCCGAATGCTGGAAGCCAGGAAGGTGAGACTAGGGGTAAAGGGGGCTGGGGCTCACCAAGCTCACAGGGGTGCCCTCTCATAGGAACCAGAGAGCAGCAGCCTCCATGTCCCTGTCCCCACCAGTGGCTGCCACCACAGGTAGGCCGGGCTCCAGGATGCAGCCTCCCTTTCCAGTTCACACTGGGTTGGACACTAGGCCCTTCTGAACTCTTCCATGGCCACTGCTTAGCCCCAGCAGCAAATCTCTCCCCTAGGTCCCAGACTGCTTGCCTGTCCTCCTACGCTGGGGCCAATAGCCTATTCTCATTTGGGACACCTCTTCTCACCTGGCACAGAGCCAGAGTGCTAGGCATGAATGGTCAGCCAACCAAATGGATGGATGGATGGATGGATGAATGATACAGTAACTGAATGAATGAATGGACAGAATTAATGGATGGATGTTATAATAATCATATGAATAAATACTGAAATATTTATTAAATAATAATAAATAATAACAAATAATAAATAACTGAATCTAATAACCATGTGAATAAATGAATTATCAAGTAAATATAAATGAAGAAATACATCAAAATGAATAATGTGATAAGAGTTCTTCATATGAATTATTAATGACTAAATAGCCTAGTAAACTATCTTAAGAATGCAGGAATGATCAAATAACCATATAAATAGGTAAATCATCAAAAATAGCCTTTGAATAAATGAACGAATGAATGCATGAGCAAACAGTTCATTGGATGAGGGCATGAAAAAACTCCTATCTAACAATCATGTCAAGGGCTCTCACCTGAGCCCCCCAGCTGTGGTCTGATGCCCTTGGCCATGGGGCGATCTCGAGTCTCCAGAACAAATCAGTATCTCTTCAAATGCCGCAACCACATGGAAGTCTAAGAGCTTCAGGCCAGAGGCACCCTCATCCCTATTCCCCACTAAAGCTTGCTCTGCTCCCCAGGCCTATGTGAACATGTCGCTGTTTGAGAATTTCACTTATGCGGGCATCGACGCTACAGCTGAGGAGGCCTGAGCTGCCGTCCAGCCAGAACCTGGCTCTGCTGGCCAGAGCAAACTCTGCTCTCCAATCTGTGACTTCTGATCCTTGTAGCCTCTGACCTGAGCTGCCTCAAGGAAGTGTTTTTAACTTATGGAAGAAAAGAGGGGATCCAGGGATGGGGTGGGCTTAGGGGAGTTGGGTCCTCACCTTTTGCAGTTGCTCCCATGCCTCCTGCAGTTACTCTGACAGCTACCCTTCACATCGTTCCTTCTAGTCCAGCTGCTCCACATATGTGCTCCTCCTTCTGCAACCCACCCCCAAAACCTACCTCAGCTCCTCCACCCAAGCCAGCACCCAGCTACTCCCCACTCTTGTAATCAGAAAAAATAAATGCTCTGAGAAGCTCCATCCAATGTCTACCTTTTACTGCTGGTCAATCAAGGGGAAAAGCTGAACCAAAGAGGGAGAAACTGCACTTTCCAGGAGAAGAGATGCTGTCCCTTATTATACTGTCATAGGCCCAAGCCCTCTGTGGTGGTTGCCTCTCCATGATGGGAGATGTTCTGGAAGACCCATTTACACATACACCACCCCTCACATCTCTGTCATAATGAGAAGTCCAGTTTTCCCCTGGTCTCTCCCCTGCTCTCCAGCCTCCATCACCAACATGTCTCCCTATATCTCTAGGTGCTGCCAGCCTAGGATTCTTTGCTCTGTCCAAACAGTCCATGTCAGGATCAGCTATAGCCCAGCCTCAGGTCAAACTGATACCTCGGCACCAGACAGATTCTAACCTGTCTTGAGCTCCCACTTTTCCTTAGGTCTCTAGGCAGCCTTCTCTGGCTTGGTAGCCACCTTACTGCCCAGCTTGTGGACCCCAAAGGAGGAAGGCAGAGGTCACTCCAAACTTCAGCCAGCTCCAGTAGGATTCCTTTGCCTTCCTCAGGGTCTCATAGTGTTCTGGGAGGTGCTCCCAGTCCTGAAAGCTAGTCCCATGTCACTAATCCATGCTGTGTGGCCTTCAGGCTTGCCTATCCTTTGGATTTGTCACTGCTGGCCTCAGATTTCTCTCCTGCTAGTCCTTAGGAAACAAGACTTGCCTTGCCTTACACATTTTTTTTGGTGAATCAGATGAAATTAAAGAAGGCATAACATGATATGGCACTATGGTTAAGAGCACCAATTCTGGAATCACATGGACCCATGTCCAAGTCCCTGCCATATCACCTACTATCTGTGTGACCTTGGTCAAGTCCCTTACCCTCTCTGAGCTTCAATTTTCTCCTCTGAGAAATGCGGTTAGTAATAGCGACTTCACTATTGTTGGGACTAAATGAGATCACACTGGCACATTTTTCACAGCACTGGGCTTGGCACATAGTAAGCACTCAGTAGGTGTCAGCTGATATTATATACAAATGCAGGAAGTTGGAGGGGGGTGTAATTATCAGAATCTGTATTCTAGAAAGACTTGAATGGTTGGAGTATGGGCATAAATTTAAGAAGAAGAAATTAACTGGAGTAAATGGGAGGTTATGCAGGATGGGGGAGATGGGATTTGCTAGAATGATATTTTATTTCAAATCCACTGCAGGGATACTGCCAGGTCCAGGATGTGGGGATTAAAAAGTTGTCCCTGATGGAAACCAATATATAAACAAATATGTCCCTGCAGGTGACAGATATGTAAACAAACAATAAAATACAGCAGTGCATGCTATAAGAGGGGGAGGGGACCTGTGGGACACAGAAAGGAGATGGAGTCAGGAAAGCTTTTCCAGAGAAAGTGACATTTTAATCTGGGTCGTGAAGAAGAAGTAGGAGCTCACCAGAGGAAAAGATTCTGGCAAAGGAAACAGTACCTGTGATGTGTGGTATGTTCAGGAGCTGCAAAGA
Source organism: Ceratotherium simum simum (assembly GCF_057802395.1). Classification (NCBI taxonomy): domain Eukaryota; kingdom Metazoa; phylum Chordata; class Mammalia; order Perissodactyla; family Rhinocerotidae; genus Ceratotherium; species Ceratotherium simum. Next base: position 15,569,839 of record NC_141921.1, on the reverse strand, counting down.
GTTCTGTGTGGCTGGAATAAAAGCAGAACACAGCTCTGCGAGGGTAATGAACCCAGAGAGGTGGCAGGGGCCAGCCTGTGCCGGCATTATAGGCAGCATTAAAGATATAGGCTTTTATCCTAAAAGCAGAGAGCAGCCATGGAAGAGCTGGATGCAGGGGTATGTCATGATCAGATTTGCATTTTTTAAAAAGATCACTCTGGCTACTGCATGGAGGATGAATTATAGAGGAGCAAGAGTGAAGGTGAGGAGTATGCTCATTAATTAGATAGCTTAAATGAAATTACAAATTCCTAGAAAGACAGGAACTACCAAAATTGACTCAAGAAAAAATAGGCAATCTGAATAGACTTGTGACAAGTAAAGAGACTGAATTAGTAATAAAAATTAAAAAAATAAAAAACTATCTACAAAGAAAAGCCCATGCCCTGATGGCTTCACTGGTAAATTCTACCAAACATTTACAGAAGGATACAAATTTTTACAAACTCTTCCAAAAAACAGAAGAGGACAGAATAGTTCCCGGTTCATTCTGTGAGGCCAGTATTACCCTGATATCTAGAGCAGAGAAAGACATCGCAAGTAAAGAAAACTACAGACCAATATATCTTATGAATATAGACACAAAAATTCTCAAGAAAATACTAGCCAAAAGAATCCAGCAACATATAAAAAGGATTATATACCATAACTAAGTGGGATTTATCCCAGGAATGCAAAGTTGGTTTAACATCCAAAAATCAATTAACATAATACATGATATCAATAGAATAAAAAACAAAAATTACACGATCATCTCAGTAGACACAGAAAAAGCATTTGACAAAATCCAACATGCTTTCATGATAAAACAAAAACTAGGAATAGAAGGAAACTTCAAACTGATTCAGGGCATTTGCAAAAACCCACATCTAACATCATACTTACTAGTGAAAGACTGAATGCCTTCCCCCTAAGATCAGGAACAAGACAAGGATGTCTGCTCTCCCCACTTCTATTCAATATTGTACTGCAGATTCTAGCCAGAGCAGTTGGGCAAGAAAAAGAAATAAACAGCATCCAGACTGGAAAGGAAGAAGTAAAACTATCTCAATTTGCAGAAAATATGATCGTGTATATAGGAAATCTTAAGCAATACACTAAAAAATTATTAGAATCAATAAATGAGTTCAGCAAGGTTGAAAGCCACAAGATCAACATAAAAAATCAGTTTTCTTCTAAAACACTTGCAATGAACAATCTGAAAATGAAAATAAGAAAACAATTCCATTTATAATAGCATTAAAAAATAAAATAGGAATAAATTTAACAAAGAGTGCAAAACTCATACTCTGAAAACTACAAAACACTATTGAAAGAAATTAAAGCATATTTAACTAAATGGAAAAGCATCTCATGTTCATGAATTGGAAGACTTAATACTGTTAAGATAATATTTCCCAAATCAATCTACAGGTTCAATGCAATCCCTATCAGCATCTTAGCTAGTTTCTCTGTAGAAATTGACAAGCTGATTCTAAAATCCATATGGAATTGCAAGGGACCCAGAATAGCCAAAACAATCTTGAAAAAGAAGAACAAAGTTTTAGGACCCACACTTCCTAATTTCAAAACTTACTAACCAACAAAAATCAAGACAGTATGATACTGGCATAAGGATAAACAGATAAATCAATAGAATAGAATTGAGAGTCCAGAAATAAACCCATGTGTTTTATCTGTGTAAATCTATAGTTAACTTATTTTCAACAAAGGTGCTGAGATCATTCAATGGGGAAAGAATAGTCATCAGCAAATGATGCTAGGACAACTGAATAGCCATACGCAAAAGAACGAAGTTGGACCCCCTACCCAAATACTATATACAAAATTAACTCAAAATGGATCAAAGACCTAAATGTAAGTGCTAAAACTACAAAACCCTTAAAAGAAAACATAGGGATAAATCTTCATTACCTCCAATTTGGCGATGGATTTTTAGATTTAACACCAAAAGTACAAGTAACAAAATAAAAAATAGATAAATTAGACTTTATCAAATTGAAAACTTTTGTGCATCAAAGGACACTATCAAAAAGAGAACTCACAGAATGAGAGAAAATATTCACAAATCACATATCTGATAAGGGACTTGTATCTGGATAAATAAAGAAGTCTTATAACTCAATAATAAAGAGACAGACAACCCAATTTTTTAAATAAGCAAAGGATCTGAATAGATATTTCTCCAAAGAAGATATACAAACGGCCGATAAGTACATAAAAAGATGTTTGACATGATTAGTCATCAGGGAAATGCAAATCAAAACGAAGATACAACTTTATACCCACTAGGATGGCTATAATCAAAAAGTCTGTTAATAACAAGTGTTGGCAAAGAGAAATCAGAACGCTCATACAGCACTAGTGGGAATGCACAATTGTACAACATTGTACAACTGTTTGGACAACAGTCTGGCAGTTCCTCAAACAGTTAAACATAAGACCCAGCAATTCTATTCCTAGGTATACATCCAAGAGAAATGAAAACATGTCCTCACAAAAACTTGTAGGTGAAGGTTTATAGAAGCATTCTTCTTTATAGCCAAAAGGTAGGAACAACCCAATTGTCCATCAACTGATGAATGGATAAACAAAATGTGGTATATCCATACAACAGACTATTATTCAGCCATTAAACAAGAACGAAGGGCCGGCCCCGTAGCTTAGAGGTTAGGTGCGTGCGCTCTGCTGCTTGCGGCCCGGGTTCGGATCCTGAGCGCACACCGACGCACCGCTTCTCCGGCCATGCTGAGGCCGTGTCCCACATACAGCAACTAGAAGGATGTGCAACTATGACACACAACTATCTACTGGGGCTTTGGGGAAAAAATAAATAAATAAATAAAATTATAAAAAAAAAAAGAGAGAATGAAGTACTGATACACACTATAACATGGATGAATCTTGAAAATACCATGCTGAGTAAATAAAAGATGCTAGTCACAAAAGACCACATATTTTATTTGTTCATATTTCACTTATACATAATGTCCAGAATAGGCAAATCTATAGAGATAGAAAGTAGATTAGCGGTTGCTCAGGGCTGGGAGGAAGATGGGAGGATGAGAGGCTGAGAGCGAAAAAGGTACTGCATTTCTTTCTGAGGTGATAAAAATGATCTAAAATTGATTGTGGTTGCACATATCTGTGAATATACTAAAAACCATTGAATTGTACACTTTAAATGGGTAAATTGTATGGTATATGAATTATATCTCAATAAAGCTATTAGAAGAGAGAGAGAATGAAGGCAGGGAGATCAGTGAGAGACTATTCCAGTTGTACAGGTGAGAAATGATGGTGTGGTGGTGATGAACTAGAAGAAATATTTAGGTGCAAGAATGGACACGGTTGAATATGGGAGTGGAAGGAAAGGGAAGAGTCCAGAATTACTGCCAAGCTTCTGTTTAGATGACTCGGTTGATGGAGATGCAGTCACTAAAAGAACAAAAACAGCTAATACTAACATGGTACTTGATTGCCAGGCACTGTTTGGAGTACTTTGTACATATTAATTCCTTCAATCTTCAGTAACCCTATCAGGTAGGTACTATTATAATCATCATTTTACAGAAAAGAAAACGGGTTCAGAGAGGTTAAGTAACTTACCCAAAGTCTGATAGCTAGTAAATGGCAGAGCTGGGATTCAAACCTAGATATTCTGGTCTCAAAGTCCCCCTCTTAGCCACAATGCTATGCGGCTTCTCTAGCATAGGGGGAAAGGGCCAGATCAGGGTGTAACACAACTTTAAAATTCAATACAAATATACTGATTGCATACTGCATGCTAGATCCTGGGCTAAGGGCGGGCCCAAGAGCACCATCCCCCAACAGAAGACCCCCACATTTCCACTGTGGCCCCATAGGACCCAGAGCCCCACTACAGATAAGACAGTCTAGGAACAGAGCACCTAGCCTCTAGCCTCACCTGCCCCACACCCACCAGCTTCAGTTCTCAATGTTTCACTCTATGTCTACATTCTCACAGGGGATGGCCTGGGTTGGGCAGGGGTTGGAGCAAGAGACCAGCCCAGCAACACAAACTTGTTTCCAGAGAAATGATGGAAAAGGGAAGAGAAAAGACCAAGACACACCTCTCAAAGCCTCATTAAGCTGGAGGCTGGGGAAGGTGAACCTGAGCACTTTATCCAAGGGGTCTCTCACTACAGCCCGGCCTGGCCAGGCTGCAAAAACAGAACTGCCACCAGTCAGCCCTGAGTCATTCCCTCTCGCCCCCCCAAGGAAGGGGTGATTTCCTGCATGGCCCTCTGGGCATCTCAGGCTCCTCCCATGGGCTGTGCATCCTCTTATCTCACCCCTGGCCCTCTCCCAGGGTGGGACAGGCCAACTGGAGTCTGATTGTAGTGGGCTAGTCCTCATGTTTCCTCAGCAGGACTTGGATTCAGGGCTCAGAGAGAGCCTCAGTAAGGGCAGCTCAGGAGGACAGAGGGCTCACCAAATTGGGTCCCCTGCAACTCTCTCACTTGGGGTCACTGCTGGGCACCTACTGGTCCTTTTCCCATTTTCTTGAATTAAGCCTCTCCTAATGTGTGTTTTGAACCCAGCCTCACACTGTAGGAGAGACTCATACCAGGCCCTGTACAGGTACATAGTGTTAAATAAACAAATAAAATGGAGGAAACAGTGGGCCTAGTCAGAAGTGACTACGCAGTGGTTAAAAGAACAGGCTTTGGAGTCAGACTTGAAATCAAATCTCAGCTCTACCCCTTACTAATGACTTTACACAAATCATTTAATCCATCTCAGTCTCCATTTTCTCTTCTCTAAAGTAAGGACAAGGGCACCTAATAGTCATTGTGTGATGACATAAGAGGATGTATCAGCACAGCGCTGGCAAATAGCAAGTGTTCATTAATGGTGGCTGGTGGGATAATGGTGGCATAGGGAACCAGGGAATCACTCCCACCCAACTTTTACCCCAGAAGGAGTGAGTTAAGATGACAGTCCCCACTTGGTGGGGTCCCCATCTGTCTAGCTAAGGTGGAGGCATAGCACGGCTGCTTACTTATAAAAACACCCCAACAGAGGCACAAAATTTTGGGGAGGACTCAGAGGAAGAACAGATTGTGTGTATGCAACCCAAATGTTCTCAAGGCTTGCAACCTTTTAGGGTTACCTTTTCCATTTACGTCCAATTAGAATAGCTCAGCCCCTATTCCTCATTCTCTGGGAAGTCCACGACCTCCTCTAGTTTTACTAGACTCTTCAAGGGTTTACATCCTCATGATCGCCTCTCAATCTGAATTCCTGCTCTTGCTCAGTTCTTGATCACTGGGTTGCTCACTTGCTGTGGGTGCCAGCCTCTCTCAACTCAAGATGGATACCTTTCTCCCTTTGTTCCTAAAATACCATGAATATACAGTTTTGTGTGTAGGACACTTTTACTGAATGTTTGGGGATGCTCCAGGGAAGCGAGGCATTCACAGAATAGGGAGTAAACTTAAAACTGAGTATTAGGCATCACTGTTCTGAAACTTGCTTCCAGCAGTCCTTCTACTGGAATTTCTCACTGGTGAAGCTTTCTTCTCCTCAGTTTGCCGTCTTTCACTTACCAGCCCTCCTCCTTCATCTCTGGAGTTATCACAGTACACTCCAAAATTCTCATTGATTTCATATTCAGCAAATTTAGCTCTCTAACTCCTTCCTATCAAGGCCATGCCCAAAGGCTCATCAAATTATTTCTGATCACAAAAGAGCTACAAGATCTCTGAAAGGAATGTGAATTGCATTTCTCTATTTTTAATTAGCCTTTTTTCCCATTACACATAGTTGGAGGATAAGAAAAGACTCCCCAAAAGTGACTTGGGGATAGGTCTTGAATCACAAAGAAAGTTCCAACAGGCTGAGAGGTTGGAGGGTCCTGTGCCTGAGGAAGTAAGGAAACAAGGCCCTGTGGCAGGAAGGGGGACTGGGTTTTGGAAGTGGTGGAGGGAGCGTCCTGAGGGAGAGACTCCAGGAACGGAAGATGACAGGTGTAAGGGCTTGTGTTCCAGCATCGAGAGATGACTCTTGGTCCAAAGGATCATGTGGAGCCATGAAAGGATTTTGATCAGGGAAAGAATAAAAGCAAATTTGAGCTTCAAAAAAGCACTGAGTAAGGAGATACCACTTGTCAACTATCAGAATGGCAAACTTAAAACATTGACAAAGGTGTGAGGAAAATACAGTGCTCTAACACACTGCTAGAGGTGTAAATGGAACAATCGTTTTGGAGAGAAGTTTGGCAATGTTGGAAAAGAGATGGAGAGATGGAGACTCCAGTGCCTAGAGCTACCTATCCCAGACTTTCTGACTGGAGAAATATGGCAGGTGTTGGGAAATCTGGGAAAATTGGGAGATAGAAGGCAAGGGGACAGGGATGGGCTGATGAGAGCTTAATTCTCTTCCCAATCACTATTCAGTGACATCATGTTAGTAGCTTGAAATTGGCCATGGTGGAGTATTTACACCACAAAAAGCAGCAAATGCTACAAAACAGTGCTCCCCTCCTCCACCTCCAGAGAGCAGTTTACCAGCGCACTCCTGCCTGAGCCGGTCGTCATCCAGCAACCCCTTGAGTTCTCTCAGCAACGGCTGCACAGACATTAGACACAGGCTTTCATAAGCCGGGGCTTTGGCCTTATATCCCAACAGAAAAGCCTAGGCCTGCTGACCTGGGTTAGACCTTAAGGAAACTGCTAGACTCTTTGTCCAAAGAGTAGACAGACCTAAGACCTTTCCCCTAGACCTGTTCCAGTTCCTGTTTGATATGCTTAAGAAGCAAAAGACTGGGGATGTCCTTTTTCCAGCTGTGTGGAAGCAGAGAAAAGTGAGAAAGTGACAGGGACAGGTATACCTCCTTCCAGGCAGGAGCAGAAAGCCCCCATCACAACTCTGACAGCCATAGACAAGCCCTTTGTCTTGTGGGCTCTGCACCTTTAACCACTATTTTTCTGCATCCCTGTATAAGTCACAGGACTTGGTAAGACTTGGATGCAGGAGTGGAGGGAGAATGAAGACTGAGGACAACTTTCAGGTTTCAGGTTTAGATGCCCAGGTAACCTAGGGTGAGATGCAGAACACAGGAAGAGAAGGTCCAAAAGGATGTATGGGAGTTAGTGATAGTTCTATTTGGGACTTGGTGAGTTTGAAGTGCCTTTGGAACAACAAATCAAGACATCCAATAAGTAACCGAGACTTTGAAGTTCAAGATAGTGGTAAAGTCTTAGGAGTTACTAGTATATAGATGGAACTGAAGCCATGAAATCACTCAGGGAATATTAAGGGTGAAGGAAGGACACCTAGGGAATGGCAACATTTAAGAGAAAGAGCAAAGAAAGAAAGAAACTAGGAGAGAATGTTCTAGGAGGTAGGAGGAAAGCAGGAGAATATGACATATTGTAGAACCCAAGGAAGGAGGAGACTATCACACGGTGCAGGAAGGTTGAGTGTGATAAGGATTAAGACCAGAGACACGAGGAGGTTACTGTGGCTGGTTGAGAGTGGTAGGAGATGGGATTTGAGTAGGCAAGAGTCAGGTCAGGCAGGACCTTGTGTGCCATTAGGAGATGTTTGGATTTTATGCTAAGTGCAGTAGGAAATCATTAGAGGGTTTTAAGCAGGGGAGTGAAGTCTGATTTGCATTTTAAACACCTCACTTCCTTATGTGGAAGATGGACTGGGGGTAAGAGAGGAGGCAGTTAGGAAGCTACAGCAGTAACCCAGACTTTGACCAGGACGGTAGCAGTGGAAATGGTAAAAAGTGTTCAGATTCAGTACATTTTGAAAGAATATCTGACAGGACTTGCTAATGAACTGAATGTCGGGTAACAGAAAGATAGGAATCAAGGAGCCCTGAGGTTTTGAGTTTGATCAACTGAATAGATAGTGGTGCCATTTACAGAGGTGAGTAAGACTAGAGGGGAAAAAAAACAGGTTTAGGGGTGGGAACCAGAATCAAGGGTTTTATATTGGCCATCTTAAATATCAAATGCCCAGTGGACATGCAAGTGGAGATGCCAAGTAGGCAGTTGGGGATCCAAAGCTAGAGCCCAGGACAAACTCACAGCTGGAGATATGAATTTTGAAGTCACCAGCATATACACAGCATCAAAGCCATGGGACTATGTGGACATTAAAACTGTGTTTCCCCTCTCACTTGACCTGACAGAGATTAGGTGGTCCTTGATTGGGGGTTGGGGAAGGCATCCAAAGTCATCCCCATTGGGCAGAGGAAGCTGTTCCTTTGTAACCTGAGAGCTGGATAGGAATTGGGACAAACCTGGCTCAGGGACTTCTTGCAGAGAAATGGTGCCAGAGAAAATAAGACCTCACAGGAGGATCTACCCCCTCCTTCCTCCTCCCATAATTCTGTTAGTAACATTAATTCAAGAGGAAGAGAGAAAGGTGATACTGAGAACACTTAGTGTGCAGAGCCAGTAATGGGAGCCCCAGCAAGGCCAGAGGGGCTAAATGTGGGAGTTCACGTGGCATGTACTCCTCCCACACCATGCAAGAGTTGAAGCTCCTGAGAGTTGGCATGAAAGCCACCCAGAGTTACAGCACTCCTGGGAGGAGGAGGCCTGGGCTTCAGAGAAGGGATCATACTCATGCTTCTACTCCTAATGTGGAGTATGACCTGAAGAGCTGAGACCAAACATCCCCTGATTCTGAGCCCACCAGGCAAAAGTACTGAAGACCAGCGCTTCTCAAACTTTGAATCATCTGGGGATTTCGATAAAGTGCAGGTTGTGTTTCAGTAGGTCTGGGGTGGGGCCTAAGATTCTGCATTTCTAACAAGCTCCCAGGTAATGCTTTTACTGCTGGTCTACAGAACACACTTTGAGTAGCAAAGGACTAAAGGCAGCTGTGGGAGCCACCCGCAATGAAGAAGGCACGTCCAGTTCCAAGGAGAATGTGTTTATTTGTGCATGTTACATAACCTATTAAAGTAGAAATAGCCACCATTTTGTCATGGTTGTGAGGCAGACAGTCACTTCTTGGCTGATGACACCGCCAGTAGCACGGCATGGTTGTTAAGCACTTGGAACCTGAAGCTTGAGCTCCTGAGCTTTACCTTTTAGTAGGTAAGTGACCTTGGGCAAATCCTTAACTTCTCTGCACCTCAGTTTCCTCATCTCTATAATGGAAATAATAAGACTATTGTGAGGATTAGCTGAGCCAATAAAGTGCTTAACACATGGCAGCAGAGTAAATGCTCAGTAAATGTTGCTATTCTCGTTGATTGGACACTCTTCTACAACAGTTAACGGAGACACACACAGAGGCTTAGTCTCCTTTTGGTACATGGTCAAAAATGTAACCCCCATCTCCCTCCTACCAAAAGGCCTGTATCTTCTCTTTCAAATTCCTCCTACACTCCTGCCCACTCCCACTCCCCCTCCCCTGGCCCCTAGCCCCTGGCCCCAGTGTGGTCTGGATGGGCCCCACAGGGGCAGGGACAAGGACAGGACGTGGGGCTGTATCTGACAGGAACCTGAGGGGCTGGCCCGGGAGGGGATTGGGGCCCAGCTTCCTGAAGGGAGGATGGGCTAAGGCAGGCACACAGTGCCGGAGAAGATGCCCTCCTGGGCCCTCTTGGTGGTCACCTCCTGCCTCCTCCTGGCCCCCGAACACCTGGCACAAGTCACCAGCCAAGGTGAGGTGTGTGGAGGGTGGAGATCACCTATACCCAGGAAGAGGGAGCTCTGGGAGGGGTGCCAGGTAGGAGGCTCCCACTGGTCCCCTACTCTTGCCCATAAACATACCTGGGAGGACCCAGAGCCCACTCCCCAGCTATTCCTCAGATGCCTCTTCGCTGGCCTCGGACTCAAAGCCCCTGAACTGTTTCTCTCGAACATTTGAGGACCTCACTTGCTTCTGGGATGAGGAAGAGGCAGCGCCCAGTGGAACATACCAGCTGCTGTATGCCTACCCAGGGTATGTGCTGGGCTGTGCCCCACTCCCCTGTACCTGTCCCGTCCTGACCTCAGCTAAGCCCCACTTCAGTAGCCTCCCTGCCTTTGGCCCTATCAGAGGACTACTCCAAGTACATCCCCTAAGTAGCCCCTAGTGAACAGAGGCGCTTTGGATGGATATAGCCATCTCAAGCCCCCACACAACCCCTATTCCCACCTATCCCAGGCACTGAGAAGAAAAATGGTAGTAATGGAAACAGAAGTTGGTCTTGGGCCCAGGCCTGGGTCCTCAGAGCCGGGCATGGTGGCCATGTAGGTAGGATGGATTTCTCCTATGCCCACAGGGAGAAGCCCCGTGCCTGCCCCCTGAGATCCCAGAGTATGCTTCCCTTTGGAACCCGATACGTGTGCCAGTTTCCAGCCCAGGATGAAGTTCGCCTCTTCTCTCCACTGCACCTCTGGGTGAAGAACATGTTTCTGAACCAGACTCTGACCCAGCAGGTGCTCTTTGTGGATAGTGTAGGTAAGGGCCATCCTCCTGTCACCCTGGCCCCTCTATCTGCTGCTCCCAGGCCAGCTCCTAGAATCAGGCTGGTGTGTGCTCTTTCAGGACAACTTGGATGCCCTTTATTACCAGGCCTCCAGAGGCATCTCAAGATCCCCTTATCATTCCTCCCAGCCTTGGAATCCAGAGCTAGACTTCATTTCACATCAGAGACACCCTGGTCCTCCCATCATTAACCTATTCATTTACACACTTATTCAACAGTTACAGAATACATGCTATGTGCTAGGCACTGTGCTAAGTGACAAGGGTACAGAGATGAAAAGAGGTCCCTGCTCTTGAGGAGCACTAAGTCTAACAAAACTGCAATCAGGTCACTGTTCTCCTGAGAAAAGGAGAACAGGATAAGGAGCCTCCCTGCCCTGCCCTGCGCTCCAAGAAAGCCATGGCCCGTGATCATTTAGAACCCAGGGGCTGCCCCCAATCCACCCTTCAGTACCCCTCTCTACAGTCCACAGGCTGACTCGTAGACTGTGGCACTCAGAGAGTTCTGATGTGCCCTGTCTTTCCCTCAGGCCGGCCATCTCCCCCCAGTATCATCAAGGCCATGGGCGGGAGCCAGCCAGGGGAACTTCAGATCAGCTGGGAGGCCCCTGCTCCCGAAATCAGTGATTTCCTGAGGTACGAACTCCGCTACGGCCCCAAGGATCCCAGGAACTCCACTGGTCCCACAGTCATGCAGCTGCTGTCCACAGAAACCTGCTGCCCAGCTCTGCGGAGGCCAAACCCAGTCCCAGCTTGGGACCAGCCACTATGTGCTCAGCCCATGATGCCCGCACAGGATGGACCAGAGCAGACCTCCCCAACTAGAGAAGTATCCTGGCCTTCTTCTGCTCCACCTCCTATCTCCTACTCCCAATTTTGCCCCAAGTAAGGACAGGCCATACTTTGGGGATTCCAGACTGGGTTGGTCCTTGGGGAGTTAGTATAGGCTCTGATTAGCCCTCAGGAGTTATGTCTATTTAGGGAACTCCCACTTTGGGTCACTCACACCAAAAAAATTGAGAGCTTCAGGCCTCCAAGTTAATGGGGATTTCCCTAAAAAGCCCTGAACACCACCTGAAACCCACTGACCTGGCCCCCAGTCTGGTGCATATCCATCCACACAGTTCCTCAGGGAGGAACTGAGTCTCTCTCCATAGGCATGCTGTGGGGCTTCAAATATAGGAGATGGAGGCTGTCTTGGCTGAGAGGCTGACCTAGATTTTGAGGCTGGGATTCTTCTCCCAAGGCTCCATCTCTGATAGTGATGGGTGGAAGCTGCCTCATCTCAGGGCTCCAGCCTGGTAACTCCTACTGGCTCCAGCTGCGCAGCCAACCTGATGGGGTTTCCCTCCATGGCTCCTGGGGATCCTGGTCCCTCCCTGTGACCATGGACCTGCCTGGAGATGCAGGTGAGTCAACAAAGGAGTGGAGAGATGGGGAGGAGACAGAAAAGATCTCTAGGGAGGCCTAGGCTGGATATGGAAGCTCTGGGAACCATGGTCCTTCCTGATGACCTCAAACTTGCCACTGGACAGAGTTTGCCACTATGTTCAGGAAGAGAACAAAGAATAGAAGTAAATATTCCAAGTTATGTATGTAAAGATCACTTGGATGCCCCATACAGTAGGAGCATGTAGGCCCTGATGGGACTTTCTTCTCTCACTTCAGTGGAAATCGGACTACAATGCTTCACCTTGGACTTGAAGAATGTTACCTGTCAGTGGCAACAACAAGACCATGCTAGCTCCCAAGGCTTCTTCTACCACAGCAGGGCACGGTGCTGCCCCAGATACAGGTGAGAGTTGAACTCATGATTGAGTTTGTTGTCATGCGAGAGACGCACAATCTTGCAGAAAGAAGGGAGAGATTGTTCTTGGTCCTCTTCATTCCCGTCTCTTGTCCCCAAACCAAATGGCCTCCATGCTCTCATCCTCCAGTGGGTATTTTATCTTCTCAACCTCTCTCCATTCCTACTGGGAATGCCTTGGTTTAGTTCAGCTTTAATCATGACACGTGGACCATTCCAACAGCCTACAGTCTCATTCACCTCCAATCTATCCCTCATGCTGCTGACAGAGTGACCTTTGTTAAACTCAAACTTTGCATGGCTTTCCCCCACTCAAATATATACCGCAACTTTCCACCATCTATCAAATCCAATCAAAACTTCGCCTGACCTTCAAGAATTTCCACCAAACACCTCACTGATCTGTCAGTCCCTCCAAATCCAATCTCTAACCAAGTCTTGTTGATTTTACCTATTAAATATCTCTGGAATCTGTCTACTTTTGTTCATCACTGCCATTATCCTAGTACAAGCAATCATCATCTCTCTCTTGGGCTACTGAGAAGACTTATTAACTGATCACCTCGTGAATCCTCCAAATCGTTCTCCACACGGGAGCTGAAGCAATCTTTTAAAAATGCAAAAATGAACATAACGCTCCCTGCTTAAAAATCTTCAATAGCTTCCCATTGATCTTAGGATAGAGAAAAGAACTCTACTGTGGCCTTATAAAGTTCTAAAAGACTCAGCCCCTACCTATGCCTTCAGCTCATCTTATACTCTGCTGCCTTCTGCTCTCTATGCTGAGCACTGGCCTTCTTTGGTTCCCTCCTATCTGCCATATTCCCTCCTGCCTCTGGGTCTTTGCACATGCTGTTTACCCAACCCTCCTGTCTTTACTTAACTTCTGCTTATCCTTCAGATCTCAACTCAAATGTCACCTCCTCAGGGAACCCTCCCCTGACCTTCCTCATTAGGTCCAATAGCACCATTATACATCCTTGTTGTACCATGTACCTCTCCTTCTTAAGTACTTCTCATAGTTACAATTTTACATTTATACTTGATGTGGTTATTTGATTGATAATAGAATTCTCTCTCACAACTCCAGTTGAGAAAGGCTGATCTCGACTACACATGATCCATGAGGGCAAAGTCAGTGTCTGTTTTTACTCACCAATGTCTTCTCACCTCTACCACAGTGCTTGGAACATAGTAAACATTAGTAAAAACTTATTGAATGAGTGAATAATGAAAAAACCACTATTAACAGTCTTAATGTATTCTTCCAGTTATTGTATGCATTTACATATGTCTATACACAATATTTAGTTTTCAATATAAATTGGATCACATTATAGATATGGTTTGTTAACTTACTTTTTTACTTAAAAATATGTCTTGGAGATCATTACAAAAAGAGTAATTCATTCCTTTCAATAACTGCACAGATTTCCATAGTATGGAGGTGCTGTGAATAGATTAAAGGGTGGCAAAACTGAAGTCATCATTTCCTCTACCAAAACCTGCTCCTCCTCTTATCGTTCTCCATCCTACCATCAACTCAGCATTCCAGGCCTGAAACATGCAGATCACCCTGGACTTCTGCCATTTCTACACCCTCCAGGTCCAAACAGAAACAGTCTTGTTATTTCTAGCTCTTCAGTATCCCTTGAATCCATCTATTTCCCTCTACCCCACTGCTGCCACAACGCTATTTTCTGATACTCATCACTTTGCACGTAGAAAACCATAACAGTGTCTTAATGGATTTCTCTGCTTCTAGCCACAAATCCTTTCCTACAAACTGCAGTTAGAGTGATCTTCCTAAAGTATAAAGCTAATTAGGACAATTCCCTGTTTAAAATCCTTAAACGTCTCCATAATTACTACAAGATTAAGTTCAAGCTCCTTGGAAAGACCACAAAGCTATCCATGACCTTGGTCTGCTGTCTCACATTTACCACTCACCACCAGGCCCTCTATGCTAAAAGCACTCTGCACCATTTAGAATCTCCCCCAAAGCACCATATCTCTTATCTGTGCACAAGCATGTGCCTGGGATGCCTGTTTATCCCCTTTGCCTGTCCTATTTATAGTCCAAGACTCAGTCTAAGCACTGCCTTGTCCAGGAAGTATTCTCCGACCCTCCCAGTCTGTGTTAGATGATCCTCCTTGATGCTCCCAAACCAGCCTGCACACATCATAGAAAAATACCATCTGTTTGTTTTTTTGCCTCTCCCACTGAAATGAGAGCTCCTTGAAGATTATTCCTCTACGTATTCACAGGGACTAGCACAGTGTCTGGCATATAGTATCAATTATTTGTTGAATAAATGAGTAAACATATAAATACATAAAATGATAAATAATTTTAATAATAGCTACCCACTTAGGGGTTATAATCAGGAAAGAGACATGATTCATTTGTTCAATAAACAATTATTGAAGGTGACTATGTGCCAGGCACTGGGGATAGAGTGACAAATAAAACAGAAAAGGTTCCAGCATTGTTGGGGCTTACATTTTAATGAGAGGAAAGAAGGGGTTGACAAACAAGTAAAGAAATAAAGAAACAAGGTTATATGATAAAGACTAAGTGGGGGGGGGGTTGCTAATTTAGACTGGTGGTCAGAGAAAGCCTCACCAAGGAGGTGGCAGGTGAGCTGAGACCTGAGTGGCAAGAAGGAGCGAGTGATGTGGACATCTAGAGTCAGAGCAATCCAGGGCAAGGTGAAGCAAACAGACAGTGCATTTGGCACATTTGTAGCACAGAAAGAAGGCCTGTGTGGATGAAGGGTGGCCAACTGGTGTGAGAATTGTAGGAGATGAGAATGGCAAGGTAGGAAGGGACTAAATCATATAGAGTCCTGTAGGCCCTGGTATGGAGTTTGGATTTCACTTCAGGTGGGATGGCGAGCCATTGAAGGATTTTAAGCAGAAGAGTGACATGATATGATTTACATTGTTAAAAGATATGTTTCTCTGTGAAATTATGAAGAAGTAAGAGTAGAAGCAGGATCATCAGTTAGAAATTTGCCTTAATCCAGGCAAGAGATAATGGCAGTTTGATCTAATTTGGCAGTGATAAAGATCAAAATAAATGCACAGATCTGTGATAGATTCTGGACACCATCAGATCAACATTTTGGAAGCAAATTCTGGCAGCCATGTGGAGAAGAAATGGAAGGGAGCGGCGAAAGTGGAGGTAGAAAAGCCAGTTAGGGGGCTGTTGTAATAATCGAACAGTAAAATAACATGGAGAGGTGACGAAGGGCACTGGTGTATGAGAACAGATTAAAAACATAAGGATGTTTTCCTCCAGAAAGATGAAGGCTCTTTAATCTTTGAAACAATCTTGTGAAGTAGATATTATTAACCCATTTTACAAATTAGGAAACTGGGGCACAGATGAATCAAGTAATTTGCCCAAAGTTATACACCAAAGAGGCCAGTCCTGACCTCTACAGCCCATGCTGTTTTCATGTATTATCTACCTCTTTCCTTAAAGAGGAAGAGGCTGGACACCAAAGCAAACTTCAGAAAACAAAATATTATGGCATGACAACAGAGAGAAAGCCTGGAGGCCCATCCCAAGGAGCAGTTAGATTATAATCCATGCAGGCCATAGCCCCAGTGGGATGGGGAGTATCAGGACTAGTCTCTGAGGCAGGCCTGATTCAATGACTCTATGGGGCTGATTCTTAGGGACCCCATCTGGGAGAAGTGTGAAGAGGAGGAGAAAAATCCAGGATTACAGCCCTCCCAGTTCACCCGCTGCCACTTCAAGTCACAAAATGACAGTGTTATTCACATCCTTGTGGAGATGACCACAGCGCAGGGTGCTGTTCACAGCTACCT
Organism: Ceratotherium simum simum; assembly: GCF_057802395.1. Classification (NCBI taxonomy): domain Eukaryota; kingdom Metazoa; phylum Chordata; class Mammalia; order Perissodactyla; family Rhinocerotidae; genus Ceratotherium; species Ceratotherium simum. Next base: position 15,553,683 of record NC_141921.1, on the reverse strand, counting down.
GGGCTCCCCCTTCTGGATCCACCAGGCTGGTAAGAACTTTCTTCCTTTTTCCTCCTACATAGTTCCCACTCCTACTGTACCTGACCCCACGCCCAGGATCACCAACTCTTGACAACTTGTGACCCACGGCCCTGGTGGCATGGTGTCTCATGCACAGAAGGGCTTAGGCCAGTCCCTGCTGACATCCCTGTAGTGCTCATCCCCACTCCAAACTTGCACTGGAGAGAGGTCTCCAGTGGGCAGCTGGAATTGGAGTGGCAGCACCCATCATCCTGGGCAGCCCAAGAGACCTGCTATCAGCTCCGATACACAGGAGAAAGCCATCAGGACTGGAAGGTACAGTCAAGGAACAAATGCCCACAGACATCACTACATGGGGTATTCCTGAGTTTCACCACGTCTGTGATCAGGAGTGAAGGTGTCCATGTATCTATGCATGGGCTTACATATCTATGCTTATCTGATTCAACTGGTATCTTAATCTCTCTTCAGCATCTGACAACACTGACTACTCCCATTTAAAATTTTCTCTTCCCTTTGTGTTTGGGATATCAGTCTCTCCTGATTCTCATACTACCTCTCAGACTGAACCTTCTCACTCTCCTTTCCTGGCTCCTCCTTTTCCACCCTTCCTTAACATGTTGTGCTTCCTACAGTCCCGTCCTAGGCTCTTTTCTCCTCTAGATAAACATATATGCTCTCCCTAGGTGAGTGCTTCAACTCCATGGTTTTAACAACTATACTTTAACAATACCCCCATACAGAAAGGAACTTCTACATCATAGTCTGTTTCCTCATTGGTGAAATGGGGATAAAGCTATCTACCTTCTAGAGTTGTAGTAAAAATTATATATATATATATATATATATATAGCATACTGTCTGGCATACAGAAGGTGCTCAATATACATTAGTTAAATATTAGTTTCTTTCTCTACTTTTATTCTCATTTGCCACATGTATATACAACTTCTTACCAGGCAGCTCTACCTAAAAGCCCCCCAGGGCATTTCAAGCTCAATATACCCAAAACTGAACTCATTTTCCTCCCCAAACTTATTTCACTTTTTTTTTTTTGAGGAATATAGGCCCTGAGCTAACAACTGTTGCCAATCTTCTTTTTTTTCTCCCCAAAGCTCCAGTACATAGTTGCATATCCTGGTTAGGTCCTTCTAGTTGCTCTATGTGGGACGCCGCCTCTGCATGGCTTGATGAGCAGTGAGTAGGTCCCCGCCCAGAATCCGAACCGGCGAACCCCAGGCCACGGAAGAGGAACGAGCGAACTTAACCACTGTACCACCTGGCCCGCCCCTTCTTTTACTTTTTTATCAACCTATAAGTTACATACAGTAAAGTACACAAATCTTAAATATACAATTGATGTATATGTATACAGCCATGTAACCATTACCCAGATCAAGATACAGGTTACTTCTAGTGCCCCAGAAGCTCCTCGTGCCCCCTACAGTCACACCCCTCCCTCCAAGGTAATCACTATTCTGACATTACCACTGATAAGTTTTGACTGTTATTGAACGTAACAAGATGGAACCATACAGTCTTTCTTCCTCAAACTTACTTCTCTGTTCCTTGTCTCTGATAACAGCACTACCACTTACCCAGTTACCCAAGCCTGGAAGCATCCTTGACTCTTTTCCTTTTCCTTTGTCCCTTCCCCCTTCCCCCATTTATCAACAAGTCAGTTGAGTTTATTGTACTAACGTCCTCAAATCCCTACTACCGCTGCCTTCACCTCATCTTTGACCATCCAGCCTGCCCATCCATGCTCTTAGCACACTGCACTACTCTGTAACTCCCAACCAAGCAACTCAAGCAGCATTACATGCTTCTTCATGCTCCCATAATGCCTTACTTACATTATTACAGCACTAATTACCTGTTGTAATTATTTGCTTGTTTGCATGTGTTCCTCATTAGACATGTGAGAGACCATGTTGCATTTCTCTTTTTCGCCAGTGCCTAGCATAACGCTTGGCATATCCCAAGCAGTCCATAAACGTTTGCTAAATGATTAAGTTAATAAAGTCTTCCTGCTTGTACATGTGATGCTTGTACCCCCTGCTTGGAGTCTGTCCTTGTACCTCCCGTACCTAGCACAATTCTGGCATCCTCTGCTGAATGCGTGTTCTTGTGAACGGTCCATGCGGCCCTGAGTATCTGAGTGTGTCTGGTTTCCATCGCGGGACCTAGAGTTCAGGTGAGCACTTCTGGCAGGATGTCCGTGTGTCCTGATCAGTGTGTGCGCACCAGGATCTCTGTTGGGGCGTATCGTAACTATCTATCGTATATATGTGTCAAGATGAGTAGTCCTCTGTGCAGATGAGGTCTCTGTGTCAGAGCGTGTGTTGGGGACGCGGTTCTCTCAGGCGGGGTGTGCCTCGGACAGGGCGAGGCCGCGGTCATGGGGAGAGGCTCTCCGTTTGGATGTTCTATCTTGCACGTTTCCGCCAGTATGCGTGTTTTCTGTCAGTAAGGCTCTACGGGGGGTATCCCTGGGGATTCAAAGCGATAGGATTTTGGTCCAACAAACGCCGGCCGCAGAAGCCTGACCACCCGCTCGCTTCTCCTCTGCGCAGGTGCTGGAGCCGCTTCTCGGGGCCCAGGGAGTGACCTTGGAGCTACGCCCGCGCTCTCGCTACCGTTTACAGCTTCGCGCCAGACTCCACGGCCCCACTTTCCAAGGCCCCTGGAGCGCCTGGTCGGACCCAGTGAGGGTGGAGACCGCCTCCGAGACGGGTGAGGGCCCCACGGGGCAAAGGCAGTCTGCGGCTGCGCGAGTGGAGAGGCGCCGGCGCAGCGAGGGCGGGGCTCCGGCCGTACCGGTCTGCGGCTGCGCAAACGACAGCGGCGCCCCGGGCCCGTGAGGGGCGGAGCCAGGGCGGGGTCTGGCGGGCCCGGGGGCGGGGCTCCGGCCAGGGGCTGCCGGGGTCTGAGTGTTTTTGTCCCCTAGCCTGGATCTCCTTGGTGACGGCTCTGCTCCTGGTGCTGGGCCTCAGCGCCCTCCTGGGCCTGCTGCTGCTGAGGTGGCAGTTTCCTGCGCACTACAGGTACCGCCCCGGCCAGGCGGAGCCGGAGGCCTCTAAACAAACATCCCAGGGTCACGCTGTGACACCTGCTCTCCGGACAACCACATGTCCACGCCTCTGGCTTCAGCCGCTTCCTGCACGTCTCCCCTGGGAGTCGCACCGCCTCCTTAACTTTAACATGCCCACTATGCTGGACACCTCAAATAGCCCCACCTCCTTGCTCCTCATCTCAGTAACAAGGCTACTGTGCACCCATCACCCAAGCGAGACACTTAGGCGCCTCCCTCCCTCTTCTCCAGTCTGGTCTGGTCTGGTCATTCCACCCCTAAACCTCGCTCAAACAGTGGCCCCATTTCTCTAGCCCTGCAGTCACTACCTGATGCACTGAAGCAGAGCCTCTTCTCCCTCCAATCCAGCCTCCCACAGCCACGAGAATAATCTTTTGAAGATGCACACATGAACTTGTCACTCTCCTCCTTAAATCTCATTATTAGCTCCCCAGGATAGAGTCCAGACTCTCAAATGACCAGCAGGAATCCACAAAATCTGGCCCCTGCCAGCATTTCCACCCTCTCCCACCCTGTGCATCAGCCTTACCAGATTGTTGGTGATCTCCTCCACAAGTCAGGCAGTTATTTCTCAGTGCCTTTGCATACAATGTCCCCTCTGCCAGGGATATCCTCCCTGGATGACTAATATCCATTTATGTTTAAATAACTTTCTTCACCAACTCCAAGGAAACCCTTCCTAAACTTCCCCTATGCTACTCTCTGTGCCCCAGTACAGACTTCTATCATAGTACCAGTAGCCTTTTACTGCATTTATTTCTTTATATGTCTTCCCTGTACCTTACTTGGTCATCTTTAGATCCTCAGCACAGTGCCTGCCAAATAGCATGCCCTTAAATAAATGTTATTAATGAATGACTTGTTTATGTGGGAAGGCTAAGGCTGAGGAGAAATATCATTGGAAGTCATAAACATAAAGGATAGAATCCATACCAGTTCAGTCCTTCAACTGGTAACATCTCTTGATTCTGGAAGACTCAGCTCAGAAGGCGACCTCCAGGCAGCCTCTTTTGATGGCCTTAGGCTGGGTTAGATGCCCCTCTTCTGGGCTCCCATCTCTCCTTGTCTTTCTTTGAACTTTTAATCCACTCATATATATGAGCAGACTGGAATGTTGCCTCTATGCAGGTAGCCAGATCCAATAAAAAAACTGGGAGAGAAGAGGGAGGTGGTGCTGAACCAGACATACTCAGTTCCTTTTCCCCAATTTACCAGATAAATCACTCCTTCTCCCCTGGAGAGATATGAGTGACATCACGGAAGAGGCCTGAAATGTTGTTGAGCTAAAGTCCCTCCGTGTGGAAATATGAGCCTAAAGAATTGGAGGTTCCCCCAACATACCTTAGCCCATACTCTTCCCAGATAGACCACCTTCCCCAGTAACTTAATAGTAAGCCCCCCTGGTTCTCTTCATTCATTCACTCCACTAATTTCTTGAGCACCTACTATGGACCAGACACTGTTCAATACCCTGGAGATACAGGAGTGAGCAACTAGACAAACTCTTTGCTCTCATGGAGCTTACATTTTAGTGGGGTGAGACAGACAAAAACAAATATATATATTAACATAATAAGTATACAATAAGTCAAGTGCTATAAAGAAAAATAAAGCAGAGCAGGAGAGAGAGTGTGCTGGGGAAGGGAGGTGGCATATTTTAGACAAGGTAGTCAGGGAAGGCCTCTCTGTCAAGATGACATTTGAGCAGAGACCTCAATGAAAGGAGGGAACAAATGGAATGTTCCGGGCAGAGAGAACAGAGAGTGCAGAGGCCCTGAAGCAGGAATGCTTGAGGACACGCAAACCCCTTTTTGGACGTCCCTTCCCTGCCTGAGCTTTCCTTTGCACCTATGCTCTTCCACTTTACTTGGTTGCCTTGACTACACTCCTACCTCTCCAAGCCTTACTCCCCCACCTCACTGCCCCCCCACTGACCCGCCTCAGTGCTCTCCTCCTCCCTCTCAATGCACTCCCATGACAGTGTCTTTCTCTTCCTTCTCCCCAAGGAGTCTGAGGCATGCCTTGTGGCCCTCACTTCCAGACCTTCACCGGGTCCTAGGCCAGTACCTTAGGGATACTGCAGCCCTGAGTCCGGTGAGTGCACCCCCTCCCACCTACCCACTACCACCCTGCCTGGAGCTGGATCCTTGCAAGGCCCTTGCCCACCAGCATACCATCCCTGGGCCCTAGCCCCAGCCAAACCCTCCTTCCTACACCATCCAGGTCCTCCTCCCACAGGATCTGCTCTAATTCAGACTCCTATCCCCACATCTCTCCCAGCCCAAGGCTGCAGTCTCAGATGCCTATGAGGAAGTGGAACCCAGCCTCCTTGAAATTCTACCTAACTCCTCAGAGAAGACACCCTTGCCACTATGTTCCTCCCAGGCCCAGATGGACTACCGAGGATTGCAGCCTTCTTGCCTGGGGACCATGCCCCTGTCTGTGTGCCCACCCATGATGGAGTCAGGGTCCTACTGCACCACTCACATCGCCAACCATTCCTACTTACCACTGAGCTGTTGGCAGGCCCCTCGTTCCCAGTACCCCGGACAGATCCAAACCCTCTAGCCCTGTCTTCCAACCTCTCTACCCACCCCACCCCCACAACACAAACATCTCAGAGCTCACGACCATCCCTCTCTCTCTGCCCTCATGCTTGGGCTTCACAACACTGATCTTTCCATACTGCTGCTGACATAAATCCAGGATCCTCCAGGCAAGGCTCATTTGACTAAGCTCATCTAATTTCCACCTTCCTCCTCTCTCCTTTTTAATGCCAAACTCCTTAAGAGGTCTGCACTTCCCCACTTCCCATTTGCATTTCAGACTACTTCAATTCGTGCCCCTGCTACCACTTTGCTAATGAAACTACTCAGATGAAGTTCACCTCAGACTTTCTAATTGCAAGATCCAATAGGATCTTGTTAATCCTCAATTTCTTTGATCTCTCTGTGGCATTTGTCATGGTGACTACTTATTTCTCCTTTAAATTCTCTCCTCCCTTGGCTTTTATAACATCACCATCTCTCCTGGCTCTGCCTTTGCCATTCTGAGTATACCAGTAGTTAAGAACATAAATTCTGGAGTCAGAGCTGGGTTCAATTCCTGTCTTTCCCACTTGCTAGCTGTGCAACCTTGGGCAAAGAACTTAAAGCCTTTGAGTCTTAATTTTCTCATCTACAAAACAAGGGTGATAACAGAACCCCATAGAGTTGTGAAGAGAATTAAGTGAGATAATCTAAGTGAAGCACAGTGCCTAGGACACAGTAAGTGTGATATATCTAAACTATCATAATTACTCTTTCCTAATCTCTTATCCTGGCATCTCTTCCATTCCTTAATTATTGCAGTCCCTCATGAATCCATTCTGAACCCAGTCTCCAATCTGTCCATTCTCATTGCCTTTCCTATATGTGACCGCTCCAAAGTTCTTACCTCCAGCCCAGACCTCTACTACAACACCTATGATGCTTTCTGCAAGTAACTGTGTACACATCTGTCTCCCACTACTAGGTTGTGAGCTCCTTGAGGGCAAGGGCCATGATTTAATGGTCTTTTCCCCCAGCACCTAGAGTAGTGTTTGGTGCATGGTAGTAGGCCTTCAATAAATATTTTCTAAATGAAGAAAGTCTTTCTGGACAATGCAACCTTAACCCTGTGCCAACGTCCCTCATCCTTTAATCCATTCATATGCAGTGGTAAATGTGCTTAGGCCATTTTGGTTATGGATTCCCCTGATCCATTCAAATTCTCAAACAAATGGTATTTTTTGCTGGCTCCAAACATACCCACTGTATCAGTCAGGGTCTTGGCAGAAATAGATGGCACACTCAAACTGGGTATCTTGATGAGAGTTTAATAAAGGGCATATTCATAAAGACGAGGCAGGATTTAAGAAAACCATCAAGGAATAGGGCTGTACCCCAGGGATAACAATAGCTGAGAGCTGGCACCACCTCTAGGCATCAAGGGGTAAGGGGAAAGAGCGGTTACTAGATCTGGAGACAGTGGCTGTAAGAGAGGGTTGCTTACAACCCTCCCTGGCAGGAGCTGTGGCCTCCAGTAGAAAGATACAGCCAACCTATGGGGACATGGCAGGGAGGGAGCCAGGGGAATACATAGCTTATGCTCACTCTCCCTTAACTCTCTGATCGCCTCTGTGTTAGTTTGCTAGTGCGGCCGTAACAACGTACCACAAACTTGTGGCTTAAACATCAGAAATTTATGTCTCACAGTTCTGGAGGCTAGAAGTTCAAGGTGTCAGCAATCTTGGTTCCTTCTGAGAGCTATGAAGAAGAATCTGTACCATGCCTCTCCCCTGGCTTCTGGTGGTTTCCATCTTTGGCGTTCCTTGGCTTGTAGAAGCATCACCCCCATCTCTGCCTTCATCTTCACATGGCATTCTCCCTGTGTGTGTCTGTGTCCAAATTTCCCCATTTTATAAGGACACCAGTCATATTGGATTATTGGGTGGTCATTGGCCACCCAAATGACCTCATCTTAACTAGTTACATCTGCAATGACCCTATTTCCAAATAAGGTCACACTCTGAAGTACTGGGGCTTAGGAATTCAATATAAGAATTTGGGGGAGGACACAATTTAACCCATAATATCCTCCCATTGGTGAAACCTAAACAGAAACTAGAGCCCAAGGGAATCCATTGATGCAGGCCATATGAATCAGCCTTAAGGGCACAGGGCAGGGTGGAGAAAGATGAAGAATGGATCTGGATGGAACAAATGGATGACATCCAGTATATTCATTTTCCGTAATTCTTTCCCTCAGCCATGTTCAAGGCTCTGACTCTACTCCTGGGAACTCAAGACTAGGATTGAGACCCAAACCACTGAACCTCTCCCCTTTACACCTACTCAGCCATCATGTCCTAAATTCTACGACTCCTTCCTAGATTCTGTCTTCTTTTCTCCATCTCCACCCAGCTATTACTACAGCCTTCTAACTAGTATCTCTGCCTCCAGTCCCTCTACTTAAATCCAATCTGTATGTTGCCTCCAGATTGATCTTCCTTTTCATCTCACTCCTTGCTCGCTCCTTACATCTAAATCGTTAGCTTGACTCTTCAGAACCTGATCTCTTTCTCTTCCACTACTTCCCTAGGTGAGGATTTAAAATGTTAACACAATGCCAAGCACATAGTAAATACTCAGTGTTTATTGAGCTATTCTTATAATTATCCCAAATGAGCTGTTCCCTGAATATCACCTATATTTTATTCCTTCCATGCCCTTTGCTTCACTAGATTCAAGTCCTTCAGGTGGGAGTTCCCCTCATCTAACCAGCTCCTCAGCCTCTAATTATCCATCTCTAAAGCTTTGTTTTCCTTCCCTCCAGCCTAAAAGGAAGTGATCTTTCTTTCCTAGACTGGAAAAGCTCTGTGTGTTTTCTATTCCATTTCTTCCTGGGGAAGGTACTCAGGCACCTTGCTGTATCAGCTTGCCCTCCATCTCCCCTGGCTCTTTTGCCTTCACCTTCAAACATGCATAAGCGTCTTGGTGCTGGTTCCCTCAAGCTCCCATGCACTGCCCCTTTCTTGCTCCAAAATTTCTCAAACAAGTAGCCCCTGCTTGCTGCCTCCACACTCTCCCCACCCTTCTTTGTGCAACTCCTTCCAAATGGAATGTGAGCACCCATTCTCCTGATCCCACTCTCTCCAAGGTCACTGATGATTTGTTTCTTGATGGCCAAATCTGACCTTTTCTGTCATCATTCTGCTTGACCACTTTGCATCATATTAGAATTCCTCCCACTTCAAGGTCCATGTCAGTATAATCTCCACTGGCTTCTCTCATTCCCTTATTTTTAAATGTACGAATTCCCTGAGGTTGTACCTTTATTTACCTGATCCTTCTTTTTCTCTGCAGTCACCCTTCCTCCAGAAGCTGCAAATTGCTGGCCATGCCCCACCCCCAGATATGTTTTATTTGGCCCTTCCCTACACAGACATTCTCCCTGATTCCAAAATGCCTAGCAGATAAAGCCCAAACTCCTTACTTTGTCATTTAAGGCCCTGCCAGCCAGATTCAGACTACCTTTTCTCTATTCTCTGGGGTTCAGGATTCCCTATTTCCAAACCCAGCACATCCAACTCCTTGCTTTTCAAGGTAATTGAAAACAGAGAACATGAATGCTTCAAAGTCAAAGGTAATAACAATATTAATTTTGGGCTAAGAGCCCCAGATTTTTCTCTGTCATCATCAGGGTCAATGTTAGGCTAATGATTGAAAACGTGATTTTTCCAGGCTCTCCCTGGGGCAGGATAGCACGTGGTTAGGATGGCAGGGGTTGGTCAGATGGTTTTGCTCCACTACATATTATTATTGGCTGTGTGGCTTTGGGCAAGTTTCTAACTTCTTTCTGACCCAGTTTCTTTTTCTGTAAAACGGGGATAGAGTATCTGCCTTATGGGATTAAGGATTAAACTCAATAATGTATGTAAACTGTTTAAACACAGTAGTCAGCAGATGGCCAGGAAATGATATCCATTATTACTTTTATTATCGTTGCCTCACCGCTAAGCATATTCACACAATTCATTCATTATTAGAGCATTGTTTTGAACAGGAGTCAGACCTGAATTCCTACCAGCTAGGGTGACCTCGGGCAAATCCCTTTTCTGGGCCTGTTTCTTTATCTGTAAAACATGGGTATGTTGCCGAGGTGGGGAGGGTGCACCACACAGATTAGACTAGCGGGTCTCTAAAATTCCTGACATCTCTAAAGCTCCATGGGGTCAAGCCACAGTGTCTCTCAGAGAGCAGTCCAATCCCAGCTTCCAGATGGACAGGTCTGAATCCTGATCCTTTTTTTTTTTGACCATAAGGGATCCCTCCCCGCTTCAGCCTCGTTTTCCCTATTTGTAAAAAAGCAACAAACAAAACAATTTTAAAAAAGCAAACAGAGGTGCTACTTCCTTCCTAGCAGTGCTCCTACAGGTACCGAGCAAACAGCGGATGCACTCGGGCCTCCTTTCTGCTCCTAAGCTTCTCAACTCCTTCCTCCCACCACCCCTGCCCGCCTGCCGCCTGCCCGCTGCCTCCCCCTTCTCTGAGCAGTTCAAGTGCTTTAGGTCACCCCTCCGAGGTCTGTCCTTCTGTAGCTGAGAACGAGCCACAAGCAGGCTTTAAGTGTGAAGGGTGGGTGAAGGGAAGCTGAAGAATGAATGGAAGCTACTCCGGAACGCAGAGGCAGCGCAGGCCTCGCCCCGTGACCCGCCCGGCTCCGCCCCTCTCTCTTTCAAGTCCTGATTCTCTGCGACCGGTCTTACGTCTGTCTCTCACCCTTCAAATCACGCTCCGCGACTGGACTCTCGTGAGATCTGTGACTTGCCCCGGAAGACCCGCCCCCTGTGCCGTAGAGACCAATGGGCGAGGGCGACGGTTGCGACGGTTGCGTTTTGAAGCAGCCAATGAGCGCTCGGAGCGGGGAGTTTAAGAAGCATAGGCCGGCACTGCCAGGGCCGGTTCGGGATTGGAACCTGCTCCGAGCCGACGGTGAGGGCAGCTGGGCCGACGCGAGGTGGGGCGGCTGGGGGTGCCGGGCCGGGAGGGGCTGCGGCCGGGGTGGTCCTGACTGCGTGGCCGGCGGTCCCAGAGCACGGTCGCCTCTCCCCCTCCAGGGCTCGGCAGGCACTCGCTCCGGGGTCCCCTCCCCTCCAGACGCCCCCATGGCTCAGTTCGTGTTCGAGAGCGACCTGCACTCGCTGCTGCAGCTGGACGCACCCATCCCCAATGCACCCCCTGCGCGCTGGCAGCGCAAAGCCAAGGAGGCCGCGGGGCCGGCCCCCTCGCCCATGCGGGCCGCCAACCGGTCCCACAGCGCCGGCAGGACCCCGGGCCGAACTCCTGGTCAGCGGGGTGCGGGGCACACGGGGAGGGAGAGCGGGACGGATGAGAACAGGCTTCATGCCTCCTCCCCCGGGAGCCTAGTCAGACTGTCTGTCTGGCTGCCCTCTCTTGCCCCAGGCAAATCCAGCTCCAAGGTTCAGACCACTCCCAGCAAACCTGGCGGCGACCGCTATATCCCCCATCGCAGTGCTTCCCAGATGGAGGTGGCCAGCTTCCTCCTGAGCAAGGAGAACCAGCCGGAAAACAATCAGACGCCCACCAAGAAGGTATGTACCCTAGAGGCCTACCCCTGCCCATCTGTGTACTTGGGATAATGCCGTCCTGCCTCACCACCACCCTTATGTGCCAGGAACATCAGAAAGCCTGGGCTTTGAATCTGAACGGTTTTGATGTGGAGGAAGCCAAGATCCTTCGGCTCAGTGGGAAACCACAGAACGCTCCAGAGGGTGAGGCCCGAAGTTCTTGGTTTTTGGAGGTGTCAGTCCACCCCTAGGGTTGAGGGGAGATGCCTGTCTACTCTTCCCACCTATGGCTGGGGGATGGGGGGGTGCTTATCTGGCTTTCCAGGCTAGGGATGGGGAGGTGTCAATTCTCTGCGTCTAGAGCCACTGGGTTGCCACAGGTTACCAGAACAGACTAAAAGTACTCTATAGCCAGAAGGCCACGCCTGGCTCCAGCCGGAAGACCTGCCGTTACATTCCTTCCCTGCCAGACCGCATCTTGGATGCCCCTGAAATCCGCAATGACTACTGTAAGTGCAGCCTTCTCCTTGCCAATGGATGGAGAAGGAGGGCCCGGGGACCAGGCAAACAAGGAAGCTGATGCTCTTCCCTTACCCCTCTGGCAGACCTGAACCTTGTGGATTGGAGCTCTGGGAATGTACTGGCTGTGGCACTGGACAACAGTGTGTACCTGTGGAATGCCAGCTCTGGTGACATCCTGCAGCTGCTGCAAATGGAGCAGCCTGGGGACTATGTGTCTTCTGTGGCCTGGATCAAAGAAGGCAACTACCTGGCCGTGGGCACCAGCAATGCTGAGGTGCAGGTGAGACTGTCCCAGTGCTGCAGCTCTATCGTCCCCCAGACTCAGGGGGCTTGCCCAGCAGGAGGATGTTAATGCCAAGTCCCAATCTCTGATCCAAGTGGTCTCTCTCTATAGCTTTGGGATGTGCAACAGCAGAAACGGCTTCGAAACATGACCAGTCACTCTGCGCGAGTGGGCTCCCTATGTTGGAATAGCTATATCCTGTCCAGGTCAGTGGTTTGTGCTACTCTGTGACAAGATCAGTCTATGATTTTAACCCACTCTCCCCTTACTGTATACCTCTGAAGTGAAGCAGCTCTGGTCTGCTGACGGTGTTTGGTGCTGCCACAGAACCTGATTCCCTTCTTCCCTCCCCCAGTGGCTCACGCTCTGGCCACATCCACCACCATGATGTTCGGGTAGCAGAACACCATGTGGCCACACTGAGTGGCCACAGCCAGGAAGTGTGTGGGCTGTGCTGGGCCCCAGATGGACGACATTTGGCCAGTGGTGGCAACGATAACTTGGTCAATGTGTGGCCTAGTGCTCCTGGAGAGGGTGGCTGGGTTCCCCTGCAAACATTCACCCAGCATCAAGGGGCTGTCAAGGTGAGAGTGGGGCTGAGCTAGGGCCTCTGCAGACCCTCGCCCAGAACCTGGGGTCTATGAAGGGGAGCTGGCATGGTGGGATCGGACTGGGTTGATCTGTGACCCCTATAACTCCTTGTCTAGGTCTAGTAGTACCTCCTGACCCCACCTTTATCCCACCTAGGCTGTAGCTTGGTGTCCCTGGCAGTCCAATGTCCTGGCAACTGGAGGGGGCACCAGTGATCGACACATTCGCATCTGGAACGTCTGCTCTGGGGCCTGTTTGAGTGCTGTGGATGCCCATTCTCAGGTAGTCTTTTACCTATTCCAGCCTCTCACTCCCAGATGTGTTCTTACTCTATATAGTCTTCCTGGGCAACCATGCCTCCTCCAATGGCGTAGCCAATGCTATACCCTGATGACTTCTAAACTTCTAACTCAGGTCTCACTCATGAGCTCTAGACCCCTACTTCCAAGTCTGGTTTATCTCCAACCTCATGTCTTGTAAGTGGCACCGCCCTAATATGTCCCAAATTAAACTTGTCACTTTCCCTCGTCTCCCTGAAATGTGTCCCTCTTCCCCCTCCTCTTAACATTGTTGGAGAGAGAAATCTGAAAAAACTCCTAGAATCTTTCATCCTCCTCACCTAGTCACCAAGATATACCAGTTTTACCTCAGAATATCATTCACATGTGTCCCCTCCCCTCAGCCTCATCCTTCTTTCCAGTGGAGGCCCACTGCACTGGTCTCTCAGCATTCTTTTCTTATCTCCTCCAGTCTGTCGTCTACACTGTGGTCTGTTACTGCCCTCCTTCAACCCTGCAATGGCTCCCCATCACCTACAGCATTTAACCCAAATCCATTAGAGTGATATTTAAGGCCCTTGCTGGTGGGTCTTCCTGCAACCACTCCAGCTTCCTCTCCTTCCACTCCCCGATATGGCAGCCTTCATCCTAGACTTGGGCTCTGGAGCCAGAATTCAAATTTGGGCTCTGTCATCTACTAACTTAACTTGCATGTGATCTTGGGCAACTTACTGAACTTCCCTCTGCTTGATTCATCTGTAAAGTGGATACGATTGTAACTCTCAAAGGCTTTTATAAGGACTAGGATCATTCAAGTCGGAGTACATAGCACCTGGCAGGGTGCCTAACACTGTAATGGCCTCAGTTCTGATTTGAGTAGTGTTGGCTCTATGTGATGCCTACACCATCCCCTCTCTACAGGTGTGCTCCATCCTCTGGTCTCCCCACTACAAGGAGCTCATCTCAGGCCATGGCTTTGCCCAGAACCAGCTGGTTATTTGGAAGTACCCAACCATGGCCAAGGTGGCTGAGCTCAAAGGTAGGTGCTAAGTGACAGAAGCCAGACACAAAAAGCCATATATTGTATGACTGTTTATATGAAATGTCCAGAAGAGGCAAATGCAGAGAGGGAAAGCAGATTAATGAGTGCCAAGGGCTGGGAGGAGAGGGTAATGAGGAGTGACTTTCTTTATGGAGTGATGAAAATGTTCTGGAATTATTGTTGTGATGATTGTACAACTTTGGCAGCATACTAAAAACCAATGAATTGTCTACTTTAAAAGGATGAATTTTATGGTATATGAATTATTATCTCAATAAAGCTGTTATAAAAACAAAAAAAAAGGTAGGTGGCCCTCGTAAATGGAAGGCTGTAGATGTGTCTACTATTCATATGTACCTCTCTCACTTTTTCCGTCCTCATGCCCCAGGTCACACAGCTCGGGTCCTGAGTCTGACCATGAGCCCAGATGGGGTCACAGTGGCATCGGCAGCAGCAGATGAGACCCTGCGGCTATGGCGCTGCTTTGAGTTGGACCCCGCGCGGCGGCGGGAGCGGGAGAAGGCCAGTGCAGCCAAAAGCAGCCTCATCCACCAAGGCATCCGCTGAGGACCAGCTTAGCACCTGTTTTTTGTTTTTGTTTTTTATTTTTCTAATAAAGTCATGTCTCCCTCTCTGCTCCTTGCATGACCTCAATCCCAGCAGCCTTCCCAGGGGCTCCTCCCTGCTGTGATCAGAGAGCTAGAAATGTCCATCCTGTGGGAGCCTCAATCACCCCTCCCATTTGTAGACAGGGCTAGCAGGCCTTGTACCCCACCTCCTCCATTCACACACGAACACACAGAGCCGTGGTGTTTTCCTGTCACTTTTAATGAAGACATAAGTGAGTGAGCAGCCTCCACAGGCTGTATTCCCCAGGCCCCTCACCCACCCTGACCTTTGGCCAAGAAGCTTCTGCTTCAGTGTGGGTGGAGAAGGAGGGAGCCTGAGTCCACAGTGACAGATTATTGCTGACCTCTTTAGTGTGAGGAAAAAGGCCACAAGACCCTGGTCGGGGCCAGCCCTGAGTGCTCCTCTCCCAAGTTTAAGGCAGGGAGGGGGAAGTAAGTGTCCAGCCCTTTTGGCCCCCAGCTCTGGAATGGCAGAGGGCAATGAGGCCACGTCCCTGGGGCTGGCCGGGAGGAGTGGGTGAGGAACGGAAGCAGTGGTCCCTGTGTACCAGCTGTGGGGAGGGGAGGGCCTGTCCCCTGCTCAGTCCTGACCACATAAGCCCTGGTCACAGGTGTAGGTGGGGAGGACACTGACGGATGCTGCCCAAGGTGCAGTCCTGAGGCACTTAGGTGGGCGCCTAGCTAGGCCATGTTGCTCAGTTGGCCTTGACCTTGGCGGTACCTGGAACTCCATTTTGCTGAAGTGCACGTGGCAGCCGCTTGCCTTTGGTGTAAGAGTGATACCAGAAATTGGAGAATAGCACGAAGAAGATGGTGCCATACATCCAGATGAGGTGGATGATGACTGGGTACTGGTAGTTACAGCTGGGCATGAAGTAGTACTGGGAGATGTGCAGTGAGACCAGGACAAACTGGATCTAGGATAGAGAAAGGCAAGGGTCAGAGGGAACAGTGAGAGGACTGGACGGGGAGAGGATGTAGAGAAAGAGACTGACGTTGAGTGGGGAGGGATGGGGTCAAAGGTGAGGTAGGCTGACTAAAGCTAGGATCCAGACTAAGAACGCTGGGGGAATTGTTATAGGCCAGGCCCAGGCTCCTCACCAGCTGGATGGCTGTCATATGTTTCTTCCACCAAAGGTAGGGCTGAGCCACAGGGCCGATGGCAGACAATCCATAGTACAGGTACATGATGACATGCACAGAGGAGTTTATCATGGCGTGGAAAGAGCCCATTCCTCCTGTGAGTGGACAATGAACAGGGTCAGGAGAGTTGAGCCTCTGGTCCCCAGTGCCTGCCCCTCTTTCCCCAGTGGCCTTCACCACTCACCTGGGGCAATTTTGACCCCCCACCACCAGCTCCAGGGAAGCACCGAGTGGTGGAAGACATGTAGGAAGGTCACCTGTCCATCTTTTTTCCGGAGAATAAAGATCACCTGAGAGAAGAGTTGGGGGAAGGGGGTTCAGAGCCAGGGTCTCTCCTTTCTCCCCACAAGTTCTCACATATAACTACTCACCGTGTCCATCAGCTCAATGAACTTGGAGAAGAGGAAGAGCCAGGCCACCCGAACCATCTGCAAGAAGCCGGGGCAGCCTTAGGACCCACACACTACTCCAAGAGCCTCCCTAAACTGGCTCATGAGCACAGGTCACACCCAAACTGCTCCTATCCCCAGGTTGCTTATGACCCAGCCCCCGCGCCTACTTACCCTCAGTGCCTCTGGGTTGTTGGAATAGTCTACAGGGTCACAGCGCCAGGTGTAGGTACTCAGCCAGCCAGACATCAGGAACTAGGAAGGCGTGTGGATTAGACCACCAGAGTACCCTCCCTCCCCCCAGTCCCTCCCGTTTTCTAGCTGAAGACATGGATCTGAGCCACTCTGTAAAGAAGATGCCATGCTCTGGCCCTAAGGCCCTCCTCTTATCCTGCTGGCAAGAATGAAAGCCTAGGCATGCCAGGGGCACACCTCATAGACGATGTAGAGGGAGAGGGCCACCAGTGAGAAGTTGTAGACAATCATGAAGCTGCGGAGCTGGAAGGGCTTCCGATTGGCCATGATTCGAGGTCCAAGTGAGAGAACGAAGTACACGTAGGTCAGGAGGATGGAGGTCATTAGCAGGGGAGACCCCATTAGAGGGTAATCCTGGATCCGGGGATCTGTGAATAAGGGTCAGAAAGGTCATAGGGTAAAAACGGTCCCCACCAGGTGTACAGATATGAGGTCAGGTCACAAAGGGTCAAGGGGTTCATACGGACCCTCTATTAGGAGACAGCCCCAGATCCAGGGATCTCAGGGCAGGAGGGAGGAAGGGCTGGTGGACAGCATCTTACCTGCACACTTCATCATCTCCTGGTACAAGGTCACAACAGCCTCCATCCTGGCTAAGGACTCTGGTGAAGTATGGAGGGTGGGTGTCAGACGGGGCCAACTGCACCTCCCCCATCCCACCCCTGAGCCACAGACAGGACACAGACCAGACAGACAACTCCTGATGCCTCATTGCAGAAAGGACAGAACAGTGAGAGGAAGGAATTGCTGGGGACTAGGGGTAGGAGGAGGCAGTTTGGCAGGGGCATCAGCTTTCCACGCATCCTGCTTGCCTGGGAAGGGCTCTTACGCCCTTCCTCTCCACACCTTACTTTCCTCTCCTCACTCTCTGCTCCTCTCCAGAGGATTCTACTTCCTGACCTCCCCTCCCCTCTTCCTCCACAAGAGAACACTCAAGTTCTGGTCTCTTTCCGGAGAGTCTTACCTCTCACCAATAGGGAACTCATCCCCAGAATGAACTGCTTCTCTCTTCCTCGCCAAAGTCTCTCACCTCTCCAGCTCTGGGTCTTTCTTCTCTCCAGGGATCCTCCCCTTCAACCTCTGCCGTCCCCTTTCAAGATGCTCATCTCACCTCCCAGTCCCTTCTATCCCCAGAATGAACTGCTTCTCTCTTCTTCGCCAAAGTCTCTCACCTCTCCAGCTCTGGGTCTTTCTTCTCTCCAGGGATCCTCCCCTTCAACCTCTGCCGCCCCCTTTCAGATGCTCATCTCACCTCCCAGTCCCTTCTATCTCTTCCAGGACTCTCATCTTCCCAGCGTCCCTCTTCTCCCCTGCAGGGACTCTCACCTCCTGGTTCCTCCTGTCTCTTCCTCCTCTCCCCTGCTGGGACACTCCCTAGGGCTCTCCCCTGCCCTCCTGGCCTCTCACCTCCAGCCTCTCTTAGCCTCTCCTGTCTCCTCTCCTCTCCAGAGCTCTCGCCTCGCCCTTCCTCTTGAGGAGCCTGGCTCTTTGAGACTCCTGCCCTGGCGGCTCCACCTGTCTGACTAGATCTGGCAGCAGCCCCGCCCTCTGCCCGCCCCTGCTGCACTGCGCATGGGGTGGAGGGTGGGTCTAGGCCACAGGTCAGTGCCTGGAGAAGCAGGACCCACCAGGATTGAGAAAGCCAAGGAAAGCCCAGGACTCACCACCCACCCACCCTGGACCAGCCAGGTGAGCTAAATAAGGTTAGGGTTTGAGCCAGAAACCTCCCGGGGGCTCCAGCCCCAGGCCTAGCCTTGGCCCAAAGAGAACTGCTGAAAACCCACACACAGCATGCTCTCCTAAACTAGCCATCAATTCTCAGTCTGTCCTACTTCAGAATGGGTATAATCACCCTTCTGAAGCTCCCAGGGAGGGGCAGGGAAGGCAGTGGCATGTGAGGCGGTGGGGAGTGCGAGAGGTCTCAGGAATCTTCCCCTCCCTCAGGGAGGGGTCCTAATGAGCTAGGCCCTCTCCCCTTTAGAGCCTGAAGGAATGTCGGGGGAGGGCTCCCAGGGACACAAAGCCTTGGCCCAGACCAAGGAGAGCCTGGGACTCTGAGACAGTCCCAGGGGGACAAGGCATTCTCCAAGCAGCCGGGGCAGCAGATGCTCTGCAAGCTGCCTGCACTCTAGTCTGCTGGTTCCCTCTATCAGAGAACAACCTGTGCAGGTACTAAGTGAAGAACACACCTTCTGACTCAACCCCCGAGGCTGCGCTCGCGCCCCTCACACACTCCCTGGGCACACGTCTCACAGATGCTCCCCCGACCTCCACTGGCAACCCACAACTGCCCCACCATGGTCAGGCCCCAAGTCCTCCCAGACACACACACACCTGCCTCTGACATAGGTCCCCACACCCCAACGACAAACTCACCAATGGCTAGCACATAGATGTACACACAGAGCCCACAGACCTCCTGCTGGCAACAACTGCCCTCCTCTGACACACCACCCAAACAAGCCTCCATGGACTTTGACATGCATAGTTTCTAACGCTCAGACCTGCTCCTAACTACATTCACACCAGCAAACACACCCAAAACCCTCACACAGCCTCCTTTACAGGTCCTGCATCACCATGTGTAAAATCCTTATGCTCACACGCTCAGCTCCACACACAGACTTACTCACACATATGTGAGTCACAGATAAATGTGGTCACATACATAAACTCACACAGCCCACTTAGAGGTGAATGAACAGAAAATCACACACACCTGCTCCCTGTCATGCATACAGATCTCTCCACGGATGACAATCATCATTCATTCATTCACAACCAGATTTTTGTCGGCTGCCTATTCTGCAGTAGGGCCTACCCGGTGTAGGCATGTGCTCTAACACACGGTTCCTCCCTGACCCACGTGAGTTTGCCAGCTTGTTATCTCTCCAGCTCTCTCTCAACCACCACCCCCAAGTTCACCCTCCTCTCCCCCACACTCCACACACGCATGCACCCTGGAGGTCAGGAGTGGCTCAAGGCTTTTGGAAAGGACCTCTCCCCAAGCTTGAGGAGAATCTGGGTGTGTCCCCGGTAGGGAACTCAGTCCGGTCCTTTCTTCCTTTAAGATGGATGGAAGGGAAAAGGAGACAGGCAAAGGAAGGGGGAGGGGACGGGAGGAGGGAAGAGAAGGGCACCAAGGGGAGGAGGGGGTAAGAGGTAGAGAGGGGTTAAGACCAGGAGGTGGTGGAGGAAGGCCTAGGTTTAAGCAAATGGGGGCTAGCGCCGGGAGGGAGGCTGCTGGAGAGGGCCAGCCCCAGAGAGCTGGGACCTCCCACCCTCTCCCCAGGAACAGCCTCGCCCACAGCCTGGGCAGGGCAGGGCAGGGCCAGGCCAGGCAGGCAGGGGGCCCAGGCACGTGGAGAGCCCGCCATGGAAGGTCCAGACTCACCAGTGGGGGGCCAGGCAGGCAGTAGTGGAGGGCTCGGAGGGAGCAGGGCCAGAGACAAGTCCCCGGGGCCAGCCTGCCTGCCACTTCCTCATCTGCTGGGCCGACTTTCTGTCACCAGAGGAGGAGGGGGCGGTCCGGGTGGGGGGCGCCTGCTGATTGGGCAGCCGCTGAGGCAGGAGGGGCCGTCCAGCCCGGACTCAGCTCGGCTGGAGGGGCGGGAGCAGGGCGGGCCGCCAGATCACAGGGCAGGAAGCACGCCCAGTCTTGACTCCCCACCCCTTCCCTCGGCATCTCTCAGCCCGCCTCTGTCAGGTCGCCGCAGCCTGGCCGTGGCCCTGGCCCTGTCTGACATTCAGCCCCTGAATGGCCTCATTCTGGGCCCTCTGGTGCTTAATCCACCAACCAACACCACCAACACATCTTCTGTTTGTGGCAGGCCCACCCAGTTTAGGACCCTGGGAAAATCCAGGGCTCAGCCCTTCCTTCAAAGAGCTCCCTCTCAGGAGGGTGAGACCGGAGGGGTGGGCAAGAGGCAGTATGTGTGTGCTAAGGGCGGACTTCGGGTAGCACGGAGGTCTCAGGTGCAGGGAGCAGGGCATGGAAGCCCTCTCTACAAGCCTATAAACTGGATGAGCCCTAGCATTAGGAGCTGCTGAGACGATTTCGTGGAATGGAGGTGGGAGAATACAAGTCGCCTGGGGCAGGAACACTGCATGAAGCACCAGGGTAAACTGGACTTCAAGGCAGGGAAAGGGAAAAAGAGGAAGTGAAGCTGGCTGTGGCTCAAAGGAGCAGGTCTTGAAGGCCAAATAGGGCAGTTTGATTTTATTCTGGAAGCAGAGGAGAAACAGTGAAGGTTTTTGAGAAGGCTACAATCAGGCTTGTATTATCAAATACTTATTGACAACCTACCATGTGTAAGCCTGTGTTAAGTGCTGGTGACACATCAGTGAAGAAGGCAGACGCTGCCCCTGCGTGGGGTTTACTGTCCAGCTGAATCACTTCACTCTGGCAGCCAGTGTGATGAGGGTATTGGAGGGAGATTCAAATGAGAGATAACAGTCTGACCTAAGAAGGTTTGGAAACTGATGGGATTGGAAAGGCCGACACTGGAAATTTCCCTGAGGCAGTCGGACTCTCGATATGTACTTAGCTGTCTACCTGGCTTCCTGCACTCTCCCCTTCCCACTCCACACACTCACCAACTAAATGGAACTACTCGGGGTGAGGACAAAGTTTTAGAGAAATGAAATCTGTATCTCCAGCCGCTCCTGGAACAGTGCTTTGCATATAATGATCCAATAACTGCTTATAGGATTGGATGGGGTAAATGGGGACAGAATTAGGGTTCACAAGAGGCGGTCATCTGGGAGAAGTAATATGTTCATAAATGGTGGGATGTAGCTATGCGGAAGCTGAGTCTTAGCGGTAAGAGGTCAGAGCCAAAGTGCAGCTAGATCCAGCCCATTAGTACCTGCCCTTGAAAGGAAATGGCAAAAGAACTCAACTATTCAAAAGGCTCCAGGGCCGGACCCATGGCTTAGCGGTTAAGTGCGTGCGCTCTGCTGCTGGCGGCCCGGGTTCGGATCCCGGGCGCGCACCGACGCACTGCTTCTCCGGCCTCATGGCCGCGTCTCACATACAGCAACTAGAAGGCTGTGCAACTATGACATACAACTATCTACTGGGGCTTTGGGGGAATAAATAAATAAATTAAAAATTAAAAAAAAAAAAGCTCCAACTTCTTAGCACTGTACACTAAGGCCTACCTGATCTGGCCCTCAGCCTCCCGTTCTACCTGTTCTATCCTCCTGGGCCACATCCTATGCTTTAACTGTTCCCCAAGAACTCAGCATCTTTCATACCCACACCCTTCCAAGCCTTGTCCCCTGGCTCAACACAAGGTACCAGCTCTCCCAGGCAGTAAATCTCTCCCTCCCCTCGCTCCCACAGTCTTACTGCCATGCAATTATCTGTAACCCCCCTCATTATAAGTTCCTCTCAGCGGCAGCCATGTTTTAGTTGTCTGTCTCTAGCATCTGGCCCATTGTCTGGCTCATTTGACCCCCCATAATGTGTGTTGAGTGAATATTAGAGTGAAGGAGACAATGTGAGAAAGGGAAGAGAGGTCAAGGGACGCAGAGTCAAGTGGGGAGGACAGTAAGGATTCAAAAGCCTTTCTGCTTCACTTGGGGTGGCAGTATCCATTGAGGCAATAAATATTTATTGAAAGCCTAATGTGTTCCAGATATACTTGAGCAACTTTGGGTCACACCTGACTCCAAAGGCCTGAGTTTACATCTTCTAGTTAGTACCTGTGTGACCTTATGTAATCTCTATAAAATGGGAACAACAACAGTACCTATCTCATAAATTGTTGTGAAGACTAAAGGAGATAACCCACATAAAGTACTTAGCACTGTTTCTATCTCAACATTTCACAGACCAGGTGGGAAGCAATCCATATATCAAGAAGGTATATACTTGTATGTAGATTCATGAGCATTCATTTAACAAATATTTCCTAAATGCTTACTGTGTGCAAAGCACTGTTCTGAGAGCACTACCAGGGGTTTTGGATTAAGTGTACTTCCAGAGACGAACAAGAGCTGAACAAAGCAGACTATTATAGATGATGAAACAGTCCCAGAGTTCAGACACAGTAGAGATCAGGAACTTCAACTACATATTCACCTGGAACACACTGGCAAATGACCATAGCAAGTCCTCAACAAACGTTTACTGACTACAGGAATGATCATGCCCAAAGACTCACTTCGTTCCATTCTTGTCCCAGTCCTGGGGGAAAGCGTCTTCAAATGTCTGACATGGACCACCTAGCCCCAAGTCCCACCAAGTGGCATCTCCATGGCCCTGGGGTTCCTGCAAAATACTCATAGTCTAGAGGAGAAGACAGACATATAAATTAACAATTATAGTAGCATGTGATGAGTATTACCATAGAGATAAACTCAGAGGGTTATGAAAGCACTGACGGGGTACCTTTCCCCAGGGTGGGGGTTAGTTCTTGAAATAAGAACTAACACAGAATAAGAACACAGAAATAACACCCAAGCTGACCCTTAAAGGACACTTTCTAGAAGGCAGGGAAATGCATTCTAGGCAGAGGGAAGCATGTGTATAAAGGCATACAAGCAAGAAATGTGGGAACTCTAGGTAGTTTGGTGTGGCTCCAGCTCAGACAGCATATGGGTAAGGGAGAAACATCCAACAATAGGCAAGATTCAGTTTATGAAGAGCCCTCTACGCCATGGTAAGAAGTTTGGATTTTATTCCATTTATCTTTTTCATCCCTGGCTGTAACACAAGAATCACCTGTGGAGCTTTTAAAATATCAGTGCCTAGCTCTCACCTCCAGATTGATTCTAATGGTTGGTTTTAATGGGAAGAGGCCTGAGCATGTTTCTGTGCTGTGTGGAAGGAGACAACGGGATTCAGCATACACATGGAGGGATTAGCCTTTGACATGGAGGATTAGCCTTAGGGAGAACACCTCACAGATTGAAATGTACAGAAAAGAACGGTAAGTTTGTCAGTGGACTGGGAGGAAATGGGACCGTTTGGGACCTTAAGTGAAGCTAGGTGGAAGGCCTTGGAGGGAAGAGGGTTCAGTGAAGGCTACCTACACCTGGGGCAGGCTGATAAAGTGGAGAAACTGAAGGGGTTCAGGAACTCACAGTCTTGATAAGGATGAAGGCCAGGTGTGGCCGGGAAAGACTACCCACTCCAACAGCCAAAATTCCCCCTCCTTCATGGAGCCTGCCTGACTAACGGGAAGTGAGGTGACAACTTCCCCTGGATCCCACCCTGCCTGACTCACTCCTCACTCAGTGCTCTCCAAGGGGCCCTTCTCCATCCCCTTTCCCCAGAAGATAAACCCCTGATTTACTTTCTCCAAAGGTTCACTCTGAAAACCACCATCTGTAGGTGGTGTCAGAGTTGTCATCCAACAACTCTATAGGTTGTCATCCAACAACTCTATTGCCACGATTATTTGAGGCTTTACATGTTTCAGCAGGCAAATTAAAGGGAAATGGGATCAAAGAAGCAGAAATGACAATGAGGAAAAAATGGGAAAAGGTATGCCTGTATGTGTGTGAGTGGGTGGGTGAGTGAGCAGGCAGAACAGCAGAGGGAACTGAGTATGGGAGACGTGGCGGAATCAGCTAAGGATGATAGAACTGAGGGTCCCGGCTGAGGAACAACAGAGTGGCAGGTAGAGATGGAAGCAGCCTCCTGGGGGCTGTGTCAAGCTTCTCCCTTCCCCATCCCGTAAAGGACAAAGGGTACTTTCTACACAGCACCCACACAGAGGAGTTGAGGGGAGGGATGAGTCCGTGAGGAGAGCGGAGTGAGGATGAGGGTGAAGGGTTTGTCAGTTAATCATTTGGCATGTCCCTGGGCCTTAGCCAGGTAGCTAGTGTCCTCTGCCTAAGGCTGGGACCTTGGCTGAAGAAACTGGGGTGGGAAAAACATCCAGCTGGCAGAAGCGAGAGACGGCATGCAAACACTCACCATATCACCCAGAATTGGGGGGGTTTTCCTAGACCCCTGAGAGGTCAGGGACAGAGTCTGATCCGTCCATGGGCAGCCAATGCCAATACTATGGATATCATTCAGTGTTCGGTGAACTGAACCAAAGAAACTCAGGTAGGGGGAGAGGGTGTGATAGAACCTACAGGAAGAGCTCTGGAGAGGGAAAAGGGGAGGCTTTTGGTTAGAGGACAAACGAGGGGAGGTTGTCAAGATGGAGGAGAGTTATTAGCAAGATCTGGAAGATGCGTGAGAAGGGCCAAAAGGGGAAAAGAGGAAACTTAGCTTACTCTTCAATATTCTTTCTAGCAAGCCTGGTGCCAGTTGCTTTCCATACGCTCTTATGGTTCAGTCCTGTAAGGTAAGTACTATTATCACCACTTAACAGAGGAAAAGAATGGAATCAGAAAGGGTGAAGGATTTTCTCCAAGTCACACAGCAAGTAAGGTGGAAGCAACACAGGTGTTCCAGGCTGAGGAAAAAGTGTGGACAAAAGGATGGACGTAGGAAAGCAGAGGACAGGTGTAGGGAATTGCAAGTGATTCTGTTTGGCGAAAGGATACGGTGAATGACGTTCATATGCTAGAAGGTTAAAGAGTAGGTTGGCCCCAAGTCATGAAGTGTTTTGAATGAAAGAATGAGGAGGTTTGTTTGTATTGGGGTGGCCCTGAAGATGTTTAAAAAAGGGGTTGGTATGATACCCATTGTTCTTTATCACGAAAAACCTGGGACAGTGAGGCACATTATTAAGAGAAAAGCAGAGGCAGGGAGGCCAGTTCAGGGGCACAGGTGTGACACAGTGAAGGCCTGACCTAAAGCAACAGGAGTGAGAAGGAAGAAAAGGGGAGAGAGCAGAGAGGACCGAGAATTGACAGCAAGGTTGTCAGGCTGGCTAATTCGGTGGAGCAGGATGGAGGAAACAAATGCAGTTTGGGACATCCTGAGTTTGAGGTAAGATGGCACATTCCCCAGGCAATCTGAAACACAGTACTGTAAGTTTAGGAGAAAGGATGGGGTTCGAGGAAAAAATGGGAGGATTCTCTGTAGAGAGACGACACCACATGAAGTGGACTGTGGTAGCTCCAGTTTTAGTGTCTTCAGACACTTTCCCATCCCCCTGCTTTCATTTCCATTAAGGAATTCCTGCCCCACTCCATTGGCCCATTAATCACGGTGTTCTTCCAACTTCCCCCAATCCAAGCTCCTAATGGCACAGAATCCAAGCAAGAACATCCAGAGTTCTTCCACAACACAGGCTATACTGCTGCAGAGTGGACAAATGCAGAGACAGAGAGCCCAGACAACACTGGAGCCCCCGAGCCCGCCTAGAGCCAGTCACCCTTCAATGCCGCATCCGCATTTGGGTCCCCCTTTTTTAATTTTGGTTAAGCTGGTTTAATTGTAATGTGTTGCAGTCAAAACAGTCTAATATACCATGTGATATAAAAGAGATTGCTCAGGAGAGAGAAGAGGAAGAACAGTAGTTAGCATTTGAGGGCTGACTATATGCCTGAAGGGCCTTGTATGCCATTCTAAGAAGCTTGGACTTTATCCTGTAGAATATTAAGAGCTACTTAAAGGTTTAAGTTTAATTTTAAATATGCTCAGTTGAAGGGACCCTTTTCAGGTCGGTGTTATAATCTCATTTTACAAAGGTGGAAACGGAGGTTCTTGGAAGTGAAGTAACTTGCCTAAGATCACTCAATGAATAAGTGTCCAGGTGAGGTATAATGTAAGAGTGGTCAAGTCTACAGGGGAGGAGGTGGTAAAGGCTTTACAGGAGTAGGTGACACTGGAAGGATGATTTGTTCACTAGGTGAACAAGGGGGTTGGAGCAGGAAAAAGGAGGGCCGAACATATGTAAGCCATGGAGGTGGAGACAGCGCCTGACCCCAGGTATTGGCTACAGCTGAGAGTACTGACGTTAGTGGCAAGAACGGTGGAGCTGCCATGACCAAACAAGGCCCAAGGACTGACGGTGAGTGTGAAGGGAAGGGAGGCAAGCATGGAGCTCTGGTTTGTGACACTCAGTGAATCACACACAGCTACCCACGAAGACCTGAGCCCAGACCTAGTGAGCATGGACAAAGGAGGAGAGAATGCATCACAACTGCACAGAGAGACCTGTGAGTGGTGAAGGCCCCCTTTAGGGACAGAATGGAGGCAGCCTGTGGAACTGAGTCTTTAGCTGGTTTGGACAGGGAAGAGATACAGTTTAGAAGGGATGAAAAAAACATTTCAGGTGAGGGAGCTCCTCATTTGGTCTCAAATCCAAATAATACAATTTAAGAGATCAAACTGGCCTTTAATGGAAGAGTATAGGTGACAACTAAGTGGGAGAAAGAAAATTCACAAAACTAGATTCGAAAATGACTTATCACATCAGGCAAGCCAATGTAAAAATGTTCCAGTGCCCACTTTGCACGAGGTGCTCAGGAGAGGTTGGTTAATCACTGATTAAGCAACAATTACTGATGGCAGAGTTCTAGACACTACCTTGAGCATAGTTAATGTTTACTGAGCTTCTCCTATTGTTAGGCACTATTTTAAGCACTTTGTAAGTAGTAACCTATGTAAATTTCAGAGCAACCCTATGAAATAGCCATTATTATTATCATATCTAGGAATAAGGAAACTGAGGCACAGAGAGGCAAATTAACTTGCTCAAGGCCACACAACTAGTAAGTGGCATGGCTCGGATTTGAACCCAGGCAGTCTGGCATCAGAACCTGCTCTTTTAACCAAAATGCCACAGTATACTATCTCTCCAAAGTCAACTAAATCATAATGATAATGACAATAGTAACAGCTACCATTTATAGTGTTTGTGATGGGCCAGATGCTATAGTATGCCAGACACACACCTTTCCTGCCAAAGATCACACAGGTCTCAGGTAGAAGAATTCAAACCCTGACAGTTCAGGGTGCTTGAACTTGAGAGACAATAAAGGGCAGGAGGAGATAGAGTAAGTTTGTACAAGGTACAGATGTGGAGCATAAAAGGGGGGTACAGATGTGGAGCATAAAAGGGGGGTAATTGACCTGACCTGGTGGGAGTGGCACTGAATTGTGGACAGACCGGGTTTTCAGAAAGCTTCACAGAGAAGTGACTATTGAGCTGAATTTTGAAAGATGATTTGAGTATTCATCTGACAGAAGGACGGGGCAAAGTGTTCCGTGCAGAGGGAATAGTGGGAGTAAAGGAATGGAGGCCAAAGTCTGTCACATTTAGGAAACTTCAAGCAGTTTGTATGGCTTGGGAAGAGAATGGGTGGCAGGACAACATAGAAAATAAGTCAGGAGAAGTCAGGGGACTAGATTACACAGAATCTTACTTGCCTTTCCAGAAAATTTGAGCTATTTTTCAAACTTTTCCAATGAAGTAAATAACGGCAAAAAGAAAAGAAATAAACATCCCCAGGGAATCTGGTGGCTTAGTCTGAAGCCCTTCAGACTAGTAGGAATTCTTTGAAGCTATTTTCTCTTAATAATGCAAGCACAATAATTTTGCATTCTATATTTCAATTACTTACACACAAGTAAAATGGGCGTCCCAGGATGATTTTATCCCATGACTTTCAGCATGCCTGGCACATTGCCCCTGCCCCGGTTTGAGAAACATGGGGAGGGAACTATCAAAAGGATTTTTTTTTTTTGCTGGGAAAGATTCGCCCTGAGCTGACATCTGTTGCCAATCTTCCTCTTTCTCTCTTTTTTCGCTCCTCATAGCCCCAGTACATAGTTGTATACTCTAGTTTTAAGTCCTTCTAGTTCTTCAGTGTGAGCCACTGCCATGGCATGGCTACTGACAGACGGGTGGTGTGGTTCCATGCCCGGGAACAACACCCAGGCCCCCGAAGCAGAGTATGCCAAACTGTAACCATTAGGCCATCAGGGCTGGCTCTATCAAAAGCATTTTAATCAAGAGAGTAATGTGATCACACCTGCAGTTTAGAACAATCCACCTGGCAGCTACAGGGAAGATGAGTCAGAGGGGGCAAGACTGAAGACTGGAGTCTGAACAATACTTTTAGGGTGAGAAGCCCAGGGCCTACACACAGGGCATTGGGGAGACAGAACTGACAGGATTTGGTTTCTCACTGTGTACAGGAGGCTGGGACACAGAGGCAGAAGAGTTCAGGATGGCTTCCACAGACCTGGCTTAGGTCAGACTCAGGAAACTAGAAAAGAAACAGGTTTTGAGGGAAGGATGATTAGATTTGGACGTTCAGAACCTGAGGTACCTGTGGACCATACAGGCAGGGATGCCCCATAGGCATCTGCAGCTTGGCAAAGAGGTCTGGGCTGAAAACAAAACTTAAGTTTGAGTTATGTACCCAAAAGTGGTGGTCACAGAGACAGCAGGTAGAAGAAGAAGAAAAGAGGGCTAAGGACAGAGTCCTGGGGAATAACAACATCCAAGAAGCAAGCAGAGGGACAGAAGGCCAACAGCTGCAGAGAAGGAATGGTCCGAGAGGCAGGAGCCAAGCGGCAGCAAAGGAAGTGGTCAGAACCGTTCAACACTGTGGAGATCAAGGAATATGAGGATTGCAAAAACTCCGGATTTAGCCATTAGGGCAACAGTGATCTCTGATAGAGCAGTTCCAGAGAAATGGTGGAAGCAGATGCCCAACTGCGGGGCTGAAGAGTCAATGGGAGGTATGGAAAAAGGGACAGTGACTGTAAGCTCTTTATTTCAAGAGTGTGGCTGTGAGTCAGTGAGTGGGGATGTGGGGTCAAGAAGGATTAACATGGAAGTGACACTAAAAGGACACCAACCAGGGCCATGTAAAGGGTGCAGCCCAGAGAAATTAGTAAAAAGAACAAGGATGGTCTACACGTGGGGGTGTGGACAAGAAAAAATGAAGAATCAAAATGACCACAAACTAGGAAAATTAGGGTGAGAACAAGGGAAAGCAGTGGACTGGCAGAGGGAAAGTAGGAAGGGGACAGCCCAGGGCTCTTGGATTAGATTTAGAAGGGAGGGTTATCATCACATGGAGAAAGGACAACTTACTGCTCGTGCTGGAGAAGTCTCCCTGCTACATATATCTTGCCCAGGGGAGGAGAAGGATGCCTAAGAGTGGGAAGGAGACTGCTGACAGACAAAACATATATCTCTCTGGTAACTTACCACCTTTTTGATGAGTTTTCACAAGAGAACTAGGGAAACCTGGAAAACAATTTTAAGCAAGTGGTCTAAGGGATGCTGGCATGTTACGTTGCAGGTGACAGACGGAATTTTTGGAACAGTTTGTAGGGGTCTGAGGGATTTGGGGACTGATCTAGGAAAAATGTGGCCTATTTTAGATAACATAGTCATGCAATGAGGAAAATGAAAAAATGCCTGGTGACAAATAGGCTTGAGAATCATTGCCAGAGACTTGAAAGCTAGGAAGGATCACTGGATCACCTGGTGAGAAAACCGAAGCCCAGGGAAGTAGGTGTCTTGTCCATAATGCATTGGGGAAGCTGCCATGTCCAAATGGTAGGTGACATCTTGAGAGCATGCGAACTCAGCAAGAGACCATAATAGAGATCCCAGATCTGCCTCAGTGACACACAGGAGCTCAAGAACAGAAAGAGAGGGAAGTTAAAGAAAATAAGAGAGGAAGTCTGTCCTGTGGGAGAAAACACATGCTGAAGTGATAGGGTGCTACGACAGCCCTATCAGATAGGTTGGAGAGTTTGCCTTCTGTTCCAGTTAGAAAGCCCTGTCTGCAGGGTGGCAAATATTTTCCAAGTGTCAGCCCCTGTGTTTAGAGGCGGTCAGGCCTGAGCCACATCGAGCCTCCATAGGTTGGTACAGTGAACCCTCAGGACTGAACCAAAAACGGAACACAGCCCCTGGCCCTACTCCTGGCCCACTGATAAACTTCAACAGGCTATCCCCCCAAATCTGGAACTGATGAAAGAAAATGTACATCCATTAGTAGTTTCTCTGGACAGTGATCAGGAGTTGACCCAGGGTGGGCGTTTGGAAGGATTCAGCCTCCGTCCTGCCTGGTGCTGGGATCAGCTCACACGGCTCCTGTGTCCACAGAGCACAGAGAATACATTGTCCATAAGGAGGATTATTCTCTACAAGAAGTTCAGACAAAGGGAGAGGTTGTTCCCAGCTGCCTGGGGGAGGTGAGAAGGGGGTGGGAAAAGGGACCAGCCTTGTACTAGGGCATTCCTGCAGCGTTCAGCTTCTTCCCTTTGACAGCAGGACAAGAGATGGGCAATACACCCCCTCCACCTCAGTCCAAATGCCAGGACCCATTATGGAGTTGGAAGGAGCACTTAGCTATAATCTATCTATCTTGACTGTTTCCCAAGGAAGTACGAGGTTAAGTGATGTCAGATAGCTAGGTAGGGCAGCAACAGACACCAGAATGGGAGGAGAATGGGGTGACTGGGAAAATGAGCAAAAGCGAGGTTCAACGAGGACCGAATCCCAGCCTCAGGGCAGAGCCGGAGAGGGAAAGGTCCTAGGCAGTGGGCATCATGCTGACGTTGATTCAGTAAGCTTCAGCCTTCAGCAGGATGAATTCTGTGCTGCAGTAAGATCTTGAGGTTTCACCGCTGCTGCTGCTGCTTTCTCTACTGAGACATAAACCCGGGAGACAGTGACCTAATCTCATTCTCCAGGGGCCCCAAGAGTAGGAAAAAGCACAGTCCCCAGGTAAAACAGAGCAGTCAGAAACTGAGGAATACTACCACAGTGGAGCAAGAGAGCAATCTTCTGCAAATCCTAAATCTGAACTAGTAAGCAGGTCATGTCCTCTTCCTCAAAGGAAACTCCACATATATTCCCTCTTGAGGGAATGAGGGTGTTAGGGGTGGGAGATACTCTCCATTGAGGCATTTACTGGGTTGTATGGGCCCCAAAGTTGGCAACGCTACATAGGATTGTGTACTCCTGAGGACTGGAAGGTTGGAAATGAGAGCATGTGCTCCCAGAGTGAAGAACATAGAGATACAAGTGCCTCCAGAGTAAGGAGTGTTTGCCTAAGGGCACAAGATGTAGGGGAGGTCCTGCTTATGTTTCTGTTGGGGCGAGAGGACATTTCCACTCTGGGAGGACAAGGAATCCATTTCACATAGTATGGTGGGAACGAAGTCAGTATTAGCCTGGGACGACAACTGGAAGTGTCTTTCAATAGGAGGGAATCTTTTGGTGAAAGAAAGGACAGCAGTCACCAAAAGATGCTCCACACAGTTTGAACTCTATCCAATATGAAAGCTGGCTTTGACATTTCCAGTGGGAAGGGAAGAGATAAGAAGATAAACAACACTTGAGTGGGCTGAGAGCAGTAAGGCCGGACTGTTGAAGT
Organism: Ceratotherium simum simum; assembly: GCF_057802395.1. Taxonomy (NCBI): domain Eukaryota; kingdom Metazoa; phylum Chordata; class Mammalia; order Perissodactyla; family Rhinocerotidae; genus Ceratotherium; species Ceratotherium simum. The sequence continues at coordinate 15,522,059 of NC_141921.1, read as the reverse complement.
GAGGGAAAGGTCTGGTATTGCCTCAGAGCTGATGACAAGACTCCCTGTGCTGTTGTGTGCTACGGTCAGTGAGCTTTGTGCATACTACTTATTGTCTTGATGGCACAGGACTGGATGTGACATCTGGGACCACTTTTCCAGTCCTTTGCTGCCACAGCCTGGCAGAATTCTGCCTGGCACTGAACAAATGCTGAAGTACTAGTGTGTGTGACAGAAGAGAACAGAAAAAAGGCAGCTGGAAGGGATGAGCAGACCCTTCTCAAACCTCTCAGGACTTTTAGATCAAAGATAATCAAAGATAATAAAACTTTTTATGGAGAACAAATTAGAATTGCCTTGCAGCACCCTTGAAACTCTCTGATCCCTATACAGCTCTCACATAAATTGCTGCCAGATAACCCTGATACAGTGGCCATCAATTCAAATAACTTTATTCAAAGAAACCCTTTGGTCCACTTCTGCTGACTCAACCCCTGCCCTTGCCCACAAAGGAGCACTAAGAAAGGCAGCTTAGGCTGAAGACTCAAACTCGCTCTGCTCTTCAGCTTTATAAAAGCAGGCAAAGGTACTGGGGACTACCCCCTCCCACCATCAATCTGGATCTCATCTGAGCCACACAGGCTCAGTGGACTAGAGGAAAGCCATCCTGGCTGGAGTCCAGGACACAGGCACTATTATAAGGACAACCAAACCTTGATGAAAGACAGTGTGAGGTGCAATTTCACCCTCCCTCCAAAATAAGAAAAATGAGTCCAGGGAAGAAGGGGCTTTTTCATGTGCTAAGAAGAACCCTTTCTCACACAGTCTTGTCTGGTAGAGCCACTTCCTGAGGAAGCCCCCAACTAGTGGGCCTTCGACATCTTCCTTCATGTGTATGGGGGTGGGTAAAGGAGAGGGGACTTTGTGACTGTTTTCCATGTTAAGAGCTGAACTGGCTTCTCAGAAGATGGAGAGTACAGCAGGCCCAAGCTTCACTAGGCTGCAAGTGGACAGTCTGTCCCATCCCAAAAGCCTTGTCACCTTCAGCATGGAGAGATAACCATACTGGAACCTGGGCAGGAGGGCCTGCAGAGACAGGGTGCCCTAAGAACATAGAGGCTGCCACCATTTCTGGCAGCACAAAATAAGTACAGGCATTCAAGCAGAGCTGAGCGGTCCATGATCTTGTGTCCACCAGCTCACCACTGACATGAGGCGGTATCAGATCAGGGTAAGTTCTAGATAGAGGACTGAAGAGGGCAGTAGGGAGAAGTGGCTGTAAAAACTATCATTTATTGAATACCCATTATTTCATATACTGTGCTAAGTGTTTTACATTCTTTTTCTCATTTTAATCCTCACAACAACCCTATGAGGTAGGTATTATCACCATTTATAAACAAGAAAACAGGCTCAGAAAAATTAGGTCACTTGCCCAAGGTCACACAGCTAGGCAGCGGTGGAGCTGGGACAGGTCTGCTGCTGAAAGCCCATGTTCTTTTTATTGTACCCCTCTAGGTCAGGGTTGGGCAAAAGGCAATTTCACTGCCCAACTCTGCAAAAAGCTTCTGGGAGTGGAGGTTGCTGGCCACACTCACCGCTGGTAGGGGTGCATTGAAGCCGACTTGATGTTGGTTTTTATTCCACTTGGCATTTTCCCTAAAAGGAACATGAAGAAAGACACCTGATGCATGGTAAGACTTTCATGATAACGCAGAAATTTGGTCTCAGGTTCCCTTCTGCCACCTTCTCTATCATTTCAGAACCTCTGTGGCATCTGACCCTGGATGGCAAGGATCTGAGGTGTGGTTCTTCATACACCTCTCCCTCAAGGTGTCTAGGAGGAAAGGGGTGACACAGGGGAATAGTGGGAGGTGTCAGAACACACCCCAGCAGTCTCCTGGAAAAGACAGCTAAACCTGTGTGACGCCCATTTAATGTCAAAGGTAAAAGAGTACTATGTTCTCTCTTATTTTAATTGTCCCTTTACCTAGACAGCTTGGAAGAAAACATCTCTTCTAGCTGCTTGCATCTGAACTCCTCCAGACTGTTCTCATAATTACTAAAACTGAGCAGGAGAGACAGGATCAGAGAAAAGAATACAAGTCGCGCTGGGAAACTTGCCTGCTTGTCAATTCCCAATGTACCTACCAAATGGTCTTTTTTTTTTTTTTTTGTGAGGAAGATCAGCCCTGAGCTAACATCTGCCAATCCTCCACTTTTTTTGCTGAGGAAGACTGGCCCTGGACTAACATCCGTGCCCATCTTCCTCCACCAAATGGTCTTAATTCAAGTCTGACCATTGGTTTCTCTAAGAAAAGACACTGACAACATACCTAATATCCAGAGTAAATGGGACAGAAGGGTAGTTGAGACAGAAGTCTGAGATGGGGGTGGAAGGCAAGAGCAGTCTCTGCTACTCAAAGTTATTCCTTGTTCTCTGGTGCCTGTTACAGAGTCTCAAATGAGATTTTTACTCCTAAAAATTGTTTTCTGGGTCACAGTCCAAAGGAGAAAATCTCTAGCTCTGGGGAGAATGGAGGCCCAGATACTCCAGCTTATTCCCCCTTCCTTGCTCAAGGTGTGCCACCACGTCAATCCCTGCCACCTTACCTGGTTGACCTGCTTGGGCCATTTGCACCCCACTGAGCATTGGCTGCTGCTGGCTTGGAGCTCCTGTCATCTGCACCTGCTGTAAGCCTGAGGCTCCTGCAAGGATTGTCCCAGCTCCTGGCTGACCTGGTTGGCTAGGACCACTGCTGCCTGACGGTCTCCAATTAGACAGCCCCTTCCCGAAGGCAACAGCTGCCACCAAGGCATTGGTGTCTGCAGGGTTAAAGGTCTGCTTGTTCGGCCGGAGACCTGAAGAAAAAGGTAAGTGGGGACCCTGACCCTCTGGCCCTGGAACCAAGCAGCAGGAAGACCAGAATGAGTACCAGGGCTTGGAGTTCTGATTTCAGCAGCATCCAGACTCCTTGGCAGCACAGAGGAAGAGCCAGAGGACCCTCACACCTATCTCAGAATTCTACCTTCTTTTTTTTTTTAAGGAAGATTGGCCCTGAGCTAACATCTGTTGCCAATCTTCCTCTTTTTTTTCCCTCCCCAAAGCCCCAGTACGTAGTTGTATATCCTAGTTGTAAGTCCTTCTAGTTCTTCTATGTGGGACGATGCCTCAGCAAGGCTTGATGAGCAGTGAGTATGTCCACGCCCAAGATCCGAACCGGCGAACCCCCGGCCACTGGAGTAGAATGCGCGAAATTAACCACTACGCCACAGGGCCTGCCCCCTCCCTTCTCATTTTGCTCATTTTCTCCACCTGCTCCAGGGCTGTCCTTAAATACAAAAGGCTAACAGAATGGAGGCATACTCTTATGTCCTTGCTTCACTACTAACAAAACCACCACTCCTGTTCCAAGGAGCTTATCCTTCTTTCTTTCTCCATTTTGCCACCAATCCCTGCATACCTCCACTCTCTGATTCTCGTTCCTCTTTGCTGATTTTCTCCAGAAGGTTTGAGCACATTTTATTCAAGCTCTGGATCTGCTTCTGTAACACATAAATTTGTGCAGAGATTAGGGCAAACAAAAAATGATCATGGGGAAGTTTATTCCTTGTGCTCTTCCAGGGGCAACTTAGGTATAACCAACTGTGCATCCCTACCAGACAGGAATGGTAATGCCTAGCTTCTCATGATGGGACTTGCGGGTGGGGGGCAGCAGGGCAGTGACTCAGTCCAACCTGAGCTGCATCAGCACCGATGCGGGCAGCATCTGTTGTCAGTTGCTTCTCTTGCTCTTCAACCTCAGGGTCAGGCTTGGTTCTCAGGTGGTCAGGAACCACCTCATGGCTGAAGACAGGCACTCGTCCTTCAGTCTGCCGCTGTAACACACAGATTTTATTGATCCTACTATGCACTCCAAGAAGATTCAATCTGGCCTGCTATATAGTTTCTTCCACAGGCAAACACTGCATTTTCAGGGAAAACACAACCTGAGACTTATAATATCTAGCTTCCTAGGACACTATTCTCCTCACTCCATCCTTTATTTCTGTCTCCTCACACCTCTGTCTCTACCAGACCTGGGGGCAAACTCTCTCTACCACATTTTAATCTAAGAGTGAAATAGACAAAGTCACAAAGGAACATACTTTTTGCTAGAGATAGGGGTTGGAGGAGAAAGGTCTTTGCCTTGGTGACACAGGCCTCAGGTTAATTCACCACTATTTGGGAGTGGCTCCCCCAACTCCAGAAGGACAAAAAGCAAGGCCTCCAAAATGCAGCTCTTGCTTCTTATTGTCACACACTACTCCACATTCAGAACTTCTAGAATAACCAACCAACAACTGTGCTCTGAGTCCTCATCTAAGAACTTAATTCCCCAAGTTGTACCCTTCTCCTCCTCTTACCATGAGATCTTCATCTCGGTCTGGGGACAACACCAGAGGGATGATGACCTGGTTACGGAAGAGTGGTGTCTTTTCATGCTTCAAGACCTTGTTCAGAGTGTTCAACTGTCCAGAGAGCAAGGCAAAGCTGTCCAGGACAGAGGGCCTGGTGGTGGTAAGAGGGTGTCAGAATGTTCCCAGTAAAGCAGCCTAAAAGGGGTCCTTCAGACTAGGAATACCCAGACTCACCCCAAAAAGATTCATAGCCCTGTGGCTGGGCTGGGCAGGAACCAGATTGGCTCACAGGGATTACGTGGTTAGGAAAGAGGGACACGCTTCAGTTTCTGACATAGATGGAGAAAAAAGGCAGGTCATTATTTGAATGGGGTGAGGAACAGTGGCAAAATAGGAACCATGGCTACACTGTTATCACTAAAAATTCAGAAACTGGGTAAAAGCCTCCTTTCTAGCCTGGAAATAGGATCCACACTCTCCGAGTAGGTGGACCTAAAAGACTCAGCACCATCTATGCCAAGAAATCCAATATGAATACTGTATTCCTACTATAGTGGGAGGATACACTGAGGGAGGACCTCCTCCTAGAAAAGTCAAAGGGTGAGAATCAAAAGCTAGAAAGAACCTGGGTTGGCAAACTGGGCACCTCTCTACTTCCTTGCAGTGGAGGCCCTAAGCCAAACTCCACTTGTTATATGTTGGGAAACCCAGTTCTTTCCAAACAAAAAAATAGTTGCTAACTGATAAATGGTTACATCACTGGAGATGTCCTATCCACCAAGAGTCCTGGCTCCCCACTCATGGAGCCCTCCCCAGCTTGCTCTGGCAACCCTTACCAGGTCAGCCGGTCATACTCGTTCTCCAACTTGTAAATGAAACCTCCCAGTGAGTTCTTCAGATCAGCCACTTGGCTCAGCAGTGCATCTAACGATGCTTCAAGCTGCTTCTCCTCCCTCTGCACCAATAGGAATAGGTTGGTTACCCAGACGGGTGTGAGTATGACACACACAGAGGAAGGCTGAAATGCCAGGATGACAGTGTGCAACATCAGTCAAGTAACACAGGATCTTGTTGGCATAGAAGAGACAGGTTTTTGTCTATCTTTGGTATTTGGGTTATAGACAGCATCAACCCTTAGACCTTTAAACCCATTCACATGACATCAATTCCTCCTGCCAACTGATTCCTTTCTTGCATCATCTCCTAATCCATGCCTGGTTTTTCTCTGTATTAGGTACTAGTCTCTCTCACTGAGAAATTTTCACGAGACCTAATGCCTTGGATTTATTATCTTTTGCATATCTCTGCAGCATATGTACTCCAGCTTCCTCTGTTCTAGAACTTGCCTTGTGAACCTGGCTGTTCTTGCCAATGACACAATCTCTGGGAAATCTGCCTATACATGAAGGTTTCTCTGAATACCAGCCTTGCACCACCACCTCTCCCCTCTTCATTTGCCCTCAGCATCTGGTGTTACAACCTCCTCCTTGATGAATTAATCTGCACTCATTTTATCTCTGTGCCAATATTCCTGTGCCCCTCTCACAAGCTTTGTCAACCTATAATCGTTTACTGACAGACTACCAGTGCAAGAAATTAAGACTGGTTTCTTGCACCACTACCAGCTGCAAGAAACTAAGTGACAAATGAAAGACAAAAAAATGCACATGGTCCTAAACACTAGACAAACAATTTTAAATGCTGGGGGGGGGTCTGCGACGCATTTCCTTCCCGTTTATGGTCTCCAGTTTTACTTCATTTCCTCATCCTTAACAACTATCAGGCACAGGTTGGGAAGAATGATGCAAAACCGTCTTGCAAACTCGCCAACGTGTAGAACAGGAGCCTTGATCCTTGGTTCCGCCCATGGCCTCAGATTATAATTACCTTAGCTTTCGGCCACCGCGGTCCCACAATTCTTTCACTCTTCGGGCTTCCCTCCAATTACAGATGCCCTGTTATGTCTGCATCCAACAGCGTCCATCCAACAGCCTAGGCCGGGGCCTGAGCCAGCCCATCAGTTCCCCGAGCCGTCTGCCTTGGATTGCATCTCAACCTTCCCAAATTACAACCTGATCCTTTCCCACACTCCAGCAAGTCAGTGCTGCCTCCTCCCTCCCAACCTCGCCGCATCTCTGTCTCCTGCCAGCCGGGCTCCACCCCATCTCTCATCCGCGTCTCTCCCTCTCCAGTCAGCGTCGCCCCGCATCCCGCGTTCCCTCATCCGTCAGCTGCGGGCTCTGCTCCCTCCTCTCAGCCCCAACTCCTCACTCTCTCCTCAGCCAGCCCACTCTCGGTCCGGTTATCCGAAGCCAGATAGCGGTCAAGAGCCCCGACCAGGCTCACCTGCATTGCGGCGGCAGTGGCGGCGGCGGCGACTTCCTCTTCCGGTTTCCAAGTCAGCCAGCCACTCGGAGAGGGCGTCGTCCACCAATCAGAAAACTCAGAAGTCGGCCCTCGCACTCATTTCTGGTTCCGGTCGGGAGCGCGGTAGCCGGGTCAGGGGTCACGAGTGGAACGTCTTTTCTGGCCCCGGCCGGCGCGGGAGGGCTGTGTGATGGCCTCGGAGCGCCCGGAGCCGGAGGTGAGAGGCGGGCGGGCGCAGCGCTGGGCCCCGAGATCCGAGGGGGAGGATCAGGCGGCCAGCGCGGCCCTGGCCTCCTCTGGGTCTGGGTGAGGCCGGGCCGCGTAGCCGGGCCCTGGACCGGCCCAGCCCCGAAGGCCGGACCGTTGAACCTGCTCCCCGCAGTCCGCACTGTCCTCAGGGGCTAGAGAAACTTCGTCGCTTTGTTTTGTTTACTGAAATTTTATCCACGTCGCTGACTTGAGGGCTCTCGGATTCTTTGACCTAATAATGGTATTAACAAAACCTGTGTTTTGACTTTCTGTTGCAGTTTCAGTGGGCAGCACGGCATTAGACTGACTTTGCCGTTTTCTGCATTTCTTCACACTGGAATTCCATAAATAGCATGAATTAATTTAGTTCTAGCGCTCATGCTTTTGGAAAGCAGCTTTGGTGTCGTGAAAAGACGTTTGACTGGGAGTGAAACCTTGATCCAGTATTGGTGCTGCCGTTTAGCAATCTGTGCGACTTCGGGCAAGTCTTGACTTCCCCGATCCTGTTCCCTTCTTCGTAAAATACCTACGTTATGGTGTGTTGTGAGGATCACATGTATTAAACCAGAAAATGCATAGGAGGTATCTGTAAAGCGCTAAGGACCATGCAAGGAGCTTTGTATACTACATTGTGTTATTCAAACTTGTGCAAGGAAGGTGGCAATATCCACTCTCGTTTACAGATAAAACTGAAAAGTGAGAGAGGTTAAGTACCTTACCCAAGTGCTACTCAGTTGGAGAGTAGCCGAGTTTTGGAGTTAGAAGATCCGAGCATAAAATCTTAGATTTGGAAAGAACGACTCACTAGGAAAGGTGCCCAGTGTTATAAAAGAAGATTTAAGTAGATGGGAAGGATGAGGATGTGTATAACGACACAAATAGTAGTCGTTACTTAACGCTATCACATGCCAGGCACCTTCTAAGCACTTTACCAATATCAACTAATGCTCTCAACCCTATGAAGTAGACACTATTATCATCCTCATTTTTCAGTTGAGGAAACGGAGGCACAGAGATGTTAAGAGTAACTTGGGGCCGGCCCAGTGGCGCAAGCAGTTGAGTGCACGTGCCCCGCTTCGGTGTCCCGGGGTTCTCACAGGTTCAGATCCCCAGCACCACGGGTGCACTGCTTGTCAAGCCATGCTGTAGCGGCGTCCCACGTAAAGTAGAGGAAGATAGGCGCGGATGTTAGCTCAGGGCCAACCTTCCTCAGCGAAAAAAAGGAGGATTGGCATCGGATGTTAGCTCAGGGCTGATCTTCCTCACAAAAAAAAACATGTTAAGAGTAACAAGTTACACAGCTAATAAGTAGTAGAGCTAGGACTCCAAAACAGGTGGTCTGCTCCAGATCTTGTATTCTTAACCATAATGTTTATAGTATAAATAAAAAACTAGCCACAGGATGGTAAATCTCCAGTCCATTAGGATTTGGTGTGATGAGACCCGGGATTGAATATGGCTGTAGGAAACTGCCGTATTTAAAGGAATCAGGGCCGGCCCTGTGGCTTAGCGGTTAAGTGTGTGCGCTCCACTGCCGGCGGCCCGGGTTCGGATCCCGGGTGCGCACCGAGGCACCACTCCTCCAGCCATGCTGAGGCCGCATCCCACATACAGCAACTAGAAGGATGTGCAGCTATGACAGACAACTATGTACTGGGGCTTTGGGGGAAAAATAAATAAATAAATAAAAAAAATCTTTAAAGGAATCAGACTTGTTCACAGGGTAGTGAAATAGCTCATGCATCAGAAATATCAACATTGAGAACTCCGTGAAAGAATTTGGAGTATGTTTCGTTATGAATTAAAATGAGAGGAAACGGAGGGATGTTGTGGGGAAATACAACATACCTTTTAGGCAGATAGTCTAAATTTCCAATAGGAATCTAATGCAAGCTGTAAAAATAAATTTTCTGGTAGCCACATTTAAAAAAGGTAAAAAGAAACATGAAATTAATTTTAATGTATTTTATGTATTTCCAAAATGTTATCATTTCAACATGTAATAAATATAAAAAATTATGTGGTATTTAACATTCTTTTTTGGTACCAAGTCTTTAAAATCCAGTGTGTGTTTTACACTTACAACACATCTCGTTTGGACTAGCAACATTTCAAGTGGTCAGTAGCCCCATATGGTAGCAGCTACCGTATTGAACAGTGCGGATCTAAAGTAGCTTGGAGTCAAGACACATACTCCTGGGAGTATTCAGCCAAAAATTAAACATTTGTTAAGTTCTTGATTTGCATTTCTGAAAATTTTATCTCAGAAGGTAAAGGGAGTGAAGAGTTCTGCCCCTGGGCAAAAAGTGACTGATTTTTAGAGGTTTTTTACAATCCCGAGAGAGAGATAGAGCATAGTCAGATTTAAGAAATCATTCATTCATCAAATACTTAACATATTTTATGAGTGCTACTATGGACTTGGAATTGTGCTAAGTATCAGGGTGGATACAGAGCAGTGTAAGACAGACATGTTCCCTATTTTAATGGAGTAAACATTGAATTATGATAATAAGTGCTGCAAAGGAAAAATACAGAGTGAGTGAGTGTTTAACAGGGGTTCTTAACCTATTTCGTTAAGAAGTGGTTGGGTGAGGGGGATCAGGAAGCCGCCTCAGAGGAATGACATTTAAGCCTGAAGAATGAGAAGAGGCAGAGCACATTACAGGCAAAGGCAATAGTGAAAATCCTGAGGTGAGAAGGAGCTTAGAGCCTTCAGAGAACCGAGAGGAAGCAGCTGATTGTGTGGGTGCTGTGTGACATGAGAATAGCTAACACAGTACTTACTAGATATCGTCTAATACTCGTAAAATCCTCACGAAGTAGGCGCTGTTTATCCCTGTTTCACAGAGGAGGAAGCGAAGGCACAGAGAGTTTAAGTAACTTCACCAAGGCCTTATACTGATAAGCAGCAGAACCAGCATTTGATCCTAGGCGCTCTAACTCAGGGGGAGTTGGGTGAGAGATGAGGCTGGAGAAGAAGATTCTGGTTGAGCCCATGCTAGAGGTTCAGGACTTTGGCATAAGTACAGAGGTAAGGAATCTTCAGACAATTCAAGGGGGAAGAAAAATCTACGTTATTTCATGGGACTCAGCACAAGGGTTGAAAAAGGCTCAAAAATAATTTGTACCTTAACCATAAAGGGACAGGTGCAAAAAACAACAAATTAATGAGATGGGCGATTTCCTTCATCCTGGTATACATGGTATGCAGCACAGTGCCTGATGATGTTTTATTCATGTTGTTATAAATGGTATGTAGGCCTCAATAAATGTTCCCAAGAATGATAGGGTTTTTCTCTCATAGTTCTGACTCCCTTGTTTAATTGCAACCACATCCTTATGAAGTAGATATTCTTATCCACATGATATCAATGAAGAAACTGAGGCCTGGAAGAATTAAGTAACTTGTCCAAGCTCACCTAGATAGCAAGTAGTAGAAGCAGATTTGAATCCAAGTCTGTGACTCCAAAACCCTGCTTTCTCTTTGCCAGACTACTCCAATGCACCTCAGACTCGGGGATTAAATGTGGGAGAATTGAAGCTTCATGTGTGTGGATGCTGTGAGAACACAACTAATTCGGGAATTCTCAAACATTAAAGTAGAAGAATCACTTGGGGAGCTTGTTAAATGTAGATTCCTAAGCCCCATCAACTCTAATTGGTCTGGGATGGTGCCGAGGAATCTGCATTTTAATAAGCACCTTAGGTAATTCCGATGTAGTTGGTCCTGGGGTCACACTTTGAAAAATACCATTCTAGCTGTTTAAATTAATTCTTAAGTCGTCTGATTCTGATAAATTACATCTTGAATGTGAAGAAAACTTAGAGATGGTGTTTTGAAAATGTAGTTGTTGACTTGGAAGGATCGTGTATAAGGGGATGTTGCGAGAAAGCTCGAGTTAGGCAAATGCTCCTGGCTTCAAGAAAGTGGATTCTATAAGAACTGATTGATGAACTAGACTTTAGTTTGGCCTTGGACAGTCAGTCTATCATACAAAATAACCTTTGAGACAAGGTGGAGAAATGGAAGCTGTACAGTAGTGGAATTAAGCAGCCTACTAACTAATAACCTGAAGAAAGTTTTCTAATAGCACAATGCTCGGCTATACCCTCCATCTGGTTTATCCGCCTTTCCCTGCTCAAGCTTCAGTGTCACTTTCTCCTAAGACCCTAGCCTGAGTCAAGTTACATGCTATCATAGAACCATACTCTGATCTTTTAGTACACCTACTCAGTTTGTAATAATATAATAATTAGTGATTATTTGATTAATGTTTTTTTCTCCATTAGAGTAAATTTTGTGAGAGCAGAAAATGCCAATTCTTGCCTTCCTTTGTATCCTTAGGACCTAGCCCAGTGCTGCCATGTAGCAGGCTGTCCATAAATTTGTTGACTGATGAGTGAATGCATGCTCACCTTGCCTTTGTCCTGTTTGGACTTGGATGAGGGCTTGATGGCATCCTGATCAAATTAGCAGGGAAATTAAGCTGGAAAGAGGTTTGCTAGAAGACAGAACAGCACTCTAAGCTTCCCAATAGAATAATAGACTGAATTTATCCAGTGTAATTGTGTGTGTCCAAAAACTGCATGAGGATAGAATGGGGGCTGTGTCTTAACAGCAGCACAAGCAAGAAAGTCAGGGAGGTTTCCTGAGTCAACAGTATGGTAAAGCTTTCAAAAAAGTAGATAGAACCTAGGAGACCCTGAGTCTGTGACCTCACCCGGGTATTGGGTTCCATTCTGTCCCATGCATTTTAAGTTGAAAAGTAGACCAGCTATAGTTCATTCATAGGCATATGATCTAAGCTATAAAATAGTGAGGAAACTTGAAACCACGCCGTTTGAGACATTTAAGGTACCTGGGTATTTATTAGGGAGAAGCAAAGACTTGGCTGTCATCAGAAGTTTGATAGATTCTCCTTTGGCAGTGGGTCAGACTTTCCCTGTGTGACCTTAGGAGGTAAAACTAAAAGTGGGTTAGATATTTTCAAGAGAACGGATTTCAAGAATGAGTCAAGATAATAATATCAAGAAGACAAATCCTGGCTCACTATGAGGAAATTTCCAACTATGGCAACTAAATGAGGATGAGCACAAAAAGTTGAAGTGAATGGCTGTGCGGGACTTCTTCCAGACTCAAAGAAGCAACACCTTGTTATTACTAATATGTGCATTTATACAGCGCTGCTGACTTTACAAGGTGCTTTCACATGTCATTGGGGTAGGTGGGGTATTTGATAGAGGAGGAAGCTGAAGCTCAGCTCAGAGTCTCAGCTGTCAAATCACACTTTCTTTCCGTAACACCATTCTTCCTTCTAAAACAAATCTGTTAGAACTCATACCAGAACCCCCTCCACAGATTCCAGGAACAGTGAACAAGCAGATAATACCAGGAAAGAACATACTGGTGAAAATCTGGTAAAAACTTGCATGGAGGCAAAGGAAAAATCCAAACTATAGAATAAGCTAGTTTTTCCATAAAGTGGATGAGGAAGGATGGGGACTCTTGAACAAAAAAAAATAGAAAAATTAGGAATCACTGGTAAGAAATTTAGAATATACCTTGAGGGGCCAGCCCTGTGGCGTAGCAGCTAAGTGCGCTCGCTCTGCTGCTGCAGACCTGGGTTTGGATCCTGGGCGCGCACCGATGCGCCGCTCGTCAGGCAATGCTGTGGCGGCGTCCCATATAAAGTCGAGGAAGATGGGCACAGATGTTAGCCCAGGGCCAGTCTTCCTCAGCAAAAAGGAGGATTGGCATGGATGTTAGCTCAGGGCTGATCTTCCTCACCAAAAAAAAAAAAGAATATACCTTGAAACAGAGAAGAGAATCATTATAGCTTATGAGAGCAATTTCCCTCACTCGTACATTCATTCAACAAATATTATTTGAACACCTTGTGTGTCTTGGCACTGTGCTAGTTGCTAGGGATACAGCAAAGAACAATAGATGCTCACAGCGTCTACTTCCCTGGAGCTTCTAGATTGTAGGGGAAGCAGACATTCAACAGAACACAAATTCTTCATTATAAACTATGGTAGGTGCCCTGAAGAAGCGTAGGCTGCTTTGTGAATGCCTAACAGAGATACCTAACTTAGTGCAGGGAATCACAGAACGGTTCATTTATTAAACCCAGAATTGCCAAGATTTTAGTCGTAGTAGATGGAGTGACCAAGTGTCCCCAACTGTCCTTCTGGTGCTGACCCATGGACCTGTGCTCTCCCCCTTTAACCATGGCTCCATCTGGGCCAAAACTCTTTTCCTTGGTGTTTGCTTGCACACCTGAAACAGGCTGGCATTTTTTAAAAAAGTCTTTACTAACTACCAAAGAACAAAAGGAAAATAGCATCAAGACTAGTGTTAAGATTATCTCACCTTGGGAAGAATTGTACTGATTATGATTAGTTTTAAATGTCACGTTTGCATTGCTTATAACATATAGTGAATTCACCTATTCAGCAAAATTGTATTGAGCATTTTGTGTGCCAGGCACTGCACTCTTTGGGCACCCACTGCTTTGGGGATAGGGTGATAAACAGAAAGGACTGCTGAATTGGGATATCCTTCCTATTCTGATAATACTCTGAGCCCCAACCCATCCTTTTTTAGATAAGAACCTTGGCAGGGATCCAGCACAGTCAACTCATAGACAAGAGCGGTCACTAATATCACACCCAGACCAGTTTGGTCAATCCAGAGGGAGAGGTTGCCCAGTTTGTGAGAGTGTTCCTCCCTGAGACCCAGGATCAGAGAAAGAGGGCGAGTAATTGCTGCAATTTCCTTCTTTGCCAATAAATAGACCCCTTTTCTGTGTTTAGGAGATTGGCAATAAGAGTGTACAATTTGATGGGACTTTTTGAGGAAGATGGTGGTTAGAAATGATGGTAAATAACTATATCAAAAATTTCTAGCTAACTTAGCAATCATTCTGCAACTTACTGATGCTACATTAGACATCCTTGACACCTTCCTTTTTTTTTTTTTTAAAGGTTTTTTGGACAATCTTTTTTTTTTTTTTTAATTTTATTTATTTATTTTTTTCCCCCAAAGCCCCAGTAGATAGTTGTATGTCACAGGTGCACATCCTTCTAGTTGCTGTATGTGGGACGCGGCCTCAGCATGGCCGGAGAAGCGGTGCGTCGGTGCGCACCCGGAATCCGAACCCGAGCCGCCAGCAGCGGAGTGCGTGCACTTAACCACTAAGCCCTGGGGCCGGCCCGACACCTTCCTTTTTGTTGCTTTCCTCCCCATTTCCAATTAATCACCAGTAGTGTCTGTCTTATTCTAAAGATCCCTTAAAATGCAACTAAGCTCACTTGTCTCAAAGGTTAGTTCAAGCTGACTTTGTGTGTGTGTGTGTGTGTGTGTGTGTGTGTGTGTGTGTGAGGAAGATCAGCCCAGAGCTAACATCCGTTGCCAATCCTCCTCTTTTTTGCTGAGGAAGACCAGCCCTGGGCTAATATCTGTGCCCATTTTCCTCTGCTTTATATGGGACGCCACCACAGCATGACTTGATAAGCAGTGCGTCGGTGCGCGCCCGGGATCCAAACCTGCGAACCCGGGGCTGCCGAAGCGGAGCGCGCGTACTTAACCGCCACACCACCGGGCCGGTCCCCCAGAGGGAATTTTTTTAAATGCATGTGTATTACTGCCCTGCTGGAAAGAGTTCAGTAGCTTGACCTAACTCTTAGGATAAAATCCAACATCCTCACCAGGACCTACCTCAGCGCAGAGTAGGGAAGCAGTGTAACAGACAGTAGTGTTTCCCTGCGTGTGATTTTAGAGGTGTAGAGACATAACACAAAGTAATACTGAATCACATCAGATCGATGTTTCAATTGTCTTTTTGTCTTTCTGATTATGTCAGAGCATCCTTTCTGCTTGTAAACCCTTATCGTGTTCCTTCTTCTGACAACTTTAAATCCTTTCTGCTCCTAAGTCCCCAGTTTTATCCATTTGTCACTTTTAGCAGATGGGCTTTGCAGCTCATCAGGCCTGGGTTTGACTTCTGACCCTATACCTACTAATTACGTTAAGTCACGTAACTTTTTGGGACCTCAGTTTTGTTCTGTTAAATATTTTGTGTGAAGACTGAATGAGCTTACTTACGTAAAGAGCCTAGGATTGTGCCCAATAATAATCTGTAACGGTTAACTTTTCTTATATTCTTACAAGTGTCGGACACTGTGCTGAGCGCTTCATATGCACGATTTCACTCAGTGCACATAACAGCACTATTAAATTGGTACTAGGATTATCTCCACTTTACGGTGAGAACACTGAGGCTTAAAGAGTTTAAGTACGTACCTTTTCCACAATCCCACAGCTAATAAGAGAGCAAATTGGGATTTAAACCTAGGCTGTGTGAATTCTTGCACTTAACCTCCACGGTGTACTATTGAACATATTTTAGGTGCTCAATTAATGGGAATTTGTTCCCTCTTCTTGCCTTCTACTTTTGTCTCTGCTACTTTCGTCTACTTTTCCCAGTGTCTGTTTCTATAGCTTTTGATGCTTGCTTTCTGTCTTGGAAAAGGGAAAAGACTTTCTTCATCTTTAGTCTTTTTTAGTCTTTTCAGTCTTCATCTTTAGTCTTTAGTCTTCATCAAAGTCTTTATCTTTTTAGTCTTCATCTTTAGTCTTCATCAAAGTCTTTTAGTCTTTGTGGAGTGTCTCTGCTCTCCACACTCTTCTCTGACATCAGGCACCCCCCCACTATTGCTTTTCCAGGGCTTGTTCCATCTCTTCTCCATGCCCCCCATTTAAAAAGAAAAAAGATCACTTCCTTTCAGCACCACATTTCTCAACAGGCAGTCATTGGCTTCTGTTCATTTCTCCTCTGCCACTCTTTCCAGTCCTCACAGCCTAGCGTTTCCCCTCACTAGGAACACAGGAGGAGAAATTTGCAATTTGCCTAGAACAGGGGGAGAGTAATCTTTCCATCTGAGGCAAGAGTAAGGGAGTAAAGGAATGTTACAGATAAGGATTAATCTGGAAGAAACACTGGGGGGGTTCAGACCAGTTGACCCTTCTTTTCTCTGTGATACAGTAGGCAAGCATTGCCAGGACCGCAGGGGTTGAGGGAGTGGAAAACCTTCTGAGGAGAATAGGAGAGGTTGTTGACCAGGGAAAAGTAAAAGGATTGGTAAAGGCCTGCTAGAGGTGGCACCACTAGCGAGGTGACAAGTTTCTTTCCATCAAAGTACAGCTAGCATGGTGTATGTGTGGATAAGGGAGGGTGTTGAATTCATCCTGAGTCAAGATTTGGCAGGGCTTGTGTGGTGGGAGGACAAGGACATGGACAAGGGAACTGAGGCTTGGTTAGGACATTGTTGAACTGACTGCCCATGAGGCACTGGAGGGAAGGAGCTAGAATGTTGACAACTGAGAAGTGCGCAAGTTTGATTTTGAGGTATTTGGCAGGCTTGCCATTCACCCATTGAGTGATTCCTTCAGTGCCTGATGTTGTCAAGGCTTCTTGGGAGGAACTGTCTGGCATTATTGAGAGTCTGCTCTGTTTTAAGCAAGTCACCAAGCACAGGAACACAAAAATAGAGCAAGACATAATCTCTGCCCTCAAGGAGCTTATAGTTTATAGGAGAAACTCACATAAACATTTGAAATGTGCAAAGTTCGCTTCATCTACATTGAGGTCTATATAGGAGGAATGGGAGGAGAGAGTTGAGAATTAATCCCTGGGAACACCTTGCACTGAGGTGGGGGTAAACTTTTCACCTCTGCTGCCTTGCCTCTCACTCAGGGATTGTGAGCTCCTTGGACAAGTTACTTGCACCGTGATCTATATATACTAATATATATAGATATACTAATCTATATAAAAATTCAGTGAATTTTTATAGATTTATTAATGTCTTTTGTCCCGAGGTGGAAGAAGCTGGACAGGTGTTCCTGTTGATGAAAAAGGATTATCGAATCTCCCGAAATGTTCGCCTGGCTTGGTTCCTCAACCACCTTCATCAAACTGTGCAGGCCACACCCCAGGAGATGCTGGTAAGGCCCAGAGCCGCACGGGATGTGAGGGCCTGGCCCAGAAGGACCTGTTTTATTTAGGAGGGTGCTGGAAACAGACAAGAGGGGAGACTAACTCTGAGGGGCCTAATTCTAGGAGGGCCAAGTGACTTTGCCCACAAGATGATTCCACAGGGGAAATTTTGTTTAATAATTTTTTCAGATAGGAAGAGTGTATGGTTGAACTGTTGGAGGTGGAATCAATGGTGTGTCATTTTGGATACCGAAGTCAGATCCTGGAAAGAAAGAGTAACTCTTCCCTGACTTTTTCCTTTTCTGTCCATCATAATTGTCAGCTTCAGTCTGAACAGGAGTTGGAAGTCCTCAGTGTCCTGCCCCCTGGGTGGCAGCCAGATGAACCAGTGGTTCCAAGGCCATTCCTCCTCGTACCTTCCACCCGGGTCACCTTCCTGGCTTGGCAATATCGATTTGTCATTGAACTGGACCTTAGCCCATCTACTGGCATTGTGGTAAGGAGTTGGAGGGAGACAGTGGGAAGAAAGGATGGAAAGGAGGTGAGGAGGAGAGGGAGAGGCCTGGGAGAAGTAAAAAATGAGCTCAGCCTATCATTATGAAAAAGAGACGGGCGTGTGGAGGAATCGTGGGTGTTGTAAGACAGACCCCTTCCCATCTGTGGCACTGTATTTGGGGGCGCAATCAAACTTAAGATAAGAGTTCCACTGACCCATGGAAGCTGCTTATTTCTGCCCTCTGCTCAGGGCTGCCTTTGGTTACTCTTGAGAGATCTTTCTCTGCATTGCCCTCAGGATGATTCCACAGGGGAGATCTTGTTTGATGAAGTTTTCCATGCCCTCTCCCGGTGCCTAGGCGGACTGCTTCGGCCCTTCCGAGTGCCTGGATCTTGCATCGACTTCCAACCTGAGATCTACGTAACTATCCAGGCCTACTCCTCAATCATTGGCCTGCAGTCTCACCAGGTATTGCATCCTTTCTCCAAGTTTGTACCCTCAGACCTAATTTCATTTTTTTGTGTGTGTGTGAGGAAGATCAGCCCTGTGCTAACATCTGCCAATGCTCCTCTTCTTTTTGCTGAGGAAGACTGGCCCTGGGCTAACATCCATGCCCATCTTCCTCCACTTTATATGGGACACCGCCACAGCATGGCTTGCCAAGCAGTGCGTCGGTGCGTGCCCGGGATCCCAACCGGCGAACCCTGGGCTGCCGCAGCAGAGTGCGTGCACTTAACCGCTTGCGCCACCGGGCAGGCCCTCAGACCTAATTTCTGATTGTCAACTGACCAAGTCCTTATCCTGTCTCTGCTGTCCATGCCCAAAGTCCCCACCTCTGCTGGCTTCTTAAACCTGTTTCCTAGTCATCTCTATGAGTCTCTCTCCTCTTGAGAAGAATCAATTGCTCTGGTCTTAAAGGGCCTTCCCTTAAGCTTTAGGTGCATTGCATTGATTGGACAAATGCCTCTCACTCCCCCTGTAAGTGTCTGGTTCTGGCCACTGGATGTCTATTTTCTCTGTCCCCCCTCCCTTAGTTCCATCAGAAAGTTTGCTGGTGTCCTGACTCCTTGCACTACCCCTGGGAGATGGTCTTTTGGAGTAGTTTTATGATTGTGAAATGTAACAAATACCCAGAAACATAATTTCTTCCAAGGACAGAAGAGGGTCATTTTCTCTGAGGGCCTTGTGAACTGTTGGGTGTAATGCTGACTATACAGATAATTACAGGGCTTATCCAACACCCAAGCAAGCTATCACCAGACACTCCTTTTGAGGAATGGCCAAGTCTGTTACTGGAGTCTCTGTTTTTGGCTTAGATAAAATTGGCCCAGTTTCTCCTCGTTTGCTCTTAACCATCCTCAACTCATTGATAGGGGCTTACCATGACATGGTCCCTAATGGCCAGGTTGTCACCTTAGCTGTCAAACTGGCTTTGAGAGACAGGGATGCAAAGGACAGCATCTGAGGGTCTGAAATATACAACAAGCAATTGGCGCATGCCTGGATCCCAGGCCTCTGCCCTAGTTTAGAGTGCTCTCCTAGAGCAGCTGTTAGGACTATTGATTGTGGGCCACATCCCCAGAAAGAGGCCAGGCTTTACAGGTGCTGGTAGCTAGTGCCAAGAAAGCATGAGTATTAGGTGATCACAAGCGTTGACTTGGTTCAGTTTGGGAAACACTTTCTGAAGCCTGATCTATGCCAGGCCTGGGTAAGGTCCTGGAGACACAGATGAATCAGACACTGTCCCTATCCTGATGGGAGGAGTTGAGAGACTAGTGGGGAAGACAGATATTGAAGGAGTAATTTCAGTTGAATGAGATAAGGGCACTGATAACTTATGACTCAGGTGCTGTAGGAGCACCAAGAGGGAGCATCCAGCCAAGCCTGGGGCAGTGACAGGGAAGACTGTTGGACGAAGAGGCATTTGAACTGAGTCTTGAAGGAAGAATTAGTTTAACCATTTGAAGAAGGGGAAATGAGCTTTCCTGGCAGAGGGGCCAGCAAAAGCAAAGACACAGAACTATGTAACTGCTCTGTAGGGAACTGTACATTATTCAGTTTGACACAGTAAAGTTTGAATGGGGTGGGGTGGTGGAAAAGAGGAGACTGGAGAGATAAGTGGGAGCAGGATTATGAAACACTGTGAATGTCATGGCTAAGGACTTGTCCTTTATTCTACAATAATCCCCCTTATCCACGGGGATACATTCCAATACCCCCAGTAGATGCCTAAAAGCACAGATAGTACCAGACCTTATATATACTATGTTTTTTCCTTTACATACATACCTATGATGAAGTTTAATTTATAAATTAGGCACAGTGAGAGATTAGCAACAATGATTAATAATAAAATAGAACAATTATAACAACATGTTATAAAGAAGTTAGTGTAGATCTTAGCTACATCAGCATACAACTTTTATTCTTTCCTCTTGAAGTCAAGAACTTTCACCTTTTCACTTAAAGGAAATGCTTTACGGCTTCTCTTTGGCGTATCCGCATTACCGGCAGCACTACTCTTGTGCTTTGGGGCCATTATTAAGTGAAATAAGAGTTCCTTGAACACACGCATTGTTATATTGCGATAATCAGTCTGATAACCGAGACTGCCAAGTGACTAACGAGCAGGTAGCACATACAGCGTGGATCGACAAAGGGGTGATTCATGTCCCGGGCAGGATAGAGCAGGATGGCGTGAGGTTTTGTCATGCTACAGAACAGTACGCAATTTAAAACTTATGAATTGTTTATTTCTGGAATTTTCCATTTAATATTTTCAGACCACAATTGTGGGTAACTGAAACCATGGATAAGGGGGAACTACTCTTTAAGGGAATTTAGTGTGGTGGTGAAGAACACTGGATCTGGAATCACATAGCCGATTTTTTGCTTCCTGGCTATACCACTTACTGGCTCTGCCATTATGCAAGTTACTTAACCTCTCTGTGCATCTGCGTCTTTTCTCTAAAGTGGGGATATTAGCAGTTCCAATATTATATAATTGCGTTAATTGAATTAATACGTGTCAAGCACTTAATAGTGCCTGCCGTGTGGAAAACATGCAAATGTTAGCTATTAAAACTATTAGCATAGGTAGTAGGGAACCACTGAAGGTTTTAAGTGGAAGTAACAGGATCAGATTTGTACGTTAGGAAGATCACACTTGTTTGTGGCCAGTGTGGAAGATGGATTAGGGGACAAAGTCTGGACTGAGGAGAACAGGCAGGTTATTGCAGCATGGGAGGGGAGATGAGGCCTCGACAAGGACAGCAGCTGCGGAGAAGGAGAGGACTTAGTCAGTTAAGCCCCCAGGGCCACTTATCAGCCCTGGGCCAGCTTCCTCACCATCTCTATAGCTCCCTCAAGGTGTATCCTGCTGCTCTTGGGGAAAAAAAATGTTAAATCACATTCATAATAGATGTCTGTTGAAGGAGATTTGAAAAATATATAAAATATAAAGAAAAACAAAACTCACCCATAATACACCGCCCAGAAATAACTACTGTTAACATTTTCTGGAATTTCCTTCTTGTCTTCGAGTATGTGTTTGAGTATGCACCCCTCCATCCAAAGAGAGGAGAAACATCAGGCTCATTTAAGATACACAGTTTTACATCCTGCTTTTTTAGTGTATAATGTGGGCATTTTTTTCGTGTCACTAAATATTCTTTGAAAACATTATTTTTAATGGCCGCTTGACTAATATTTATCATATTTTATCATCATATATGTAGCCAAACCCTTATTATTGGACCCTTGGGTTGACGCAGTTTTCACTCTTCTTTTTTTTTTTTTCTTTAATTTTTTGTTTACTGCAGTAACATTGGTTTATTCCACTCTTCTAAACAATACAGCTGTGAACATCTTTCTCACCTTTTTATAGCCCCAGTTCCTGCTATTCTTCTGATTCTGTTTTACTTCTCACAGTCAGGCCTGTAGAGTGGTGTGGAGTCCCAGTGTCCCCTCCTCTGGCTATCCCCTCCCACTTACCCAGTTCTAACAGGGAGTGAAGAAGTAGTTGTTGCACAGGAGGGCAGGGGGCGGGGAGAAGTGGGCATGTGAGACAGGTTGTAGGAGTCCGATGGGGAGATAGAGGAGAGATCCTGAGGCTACCACAAGGGCCACCAGGCCTGTATAAAATTTTTGGGATAGGGGCACTTATTTATGTTGGAAGTGGAAGGAAAGGAACCTCATGGAGAGGGAATGAAGGCATTAGAGAGACAAAAGGTCCAAGATTAGATGGAGAGATCAGCTTTAGGGAAAAAGAGGAGGAAGAGGAATCTTTTCTTCAGAGCCTTGAAGGAAGAACAAGAACACAGATAGATATAAACATCTAGCAGACATTGAGGGCATCTTCAGTGAGTTGGAGACCAGTACACCCTCAGGGTGGGTAAGCAGGGAGTTCCTGTTGGCTGGTTTCCTTTCTCTATGAAGAGTGGGCTGGGAGTTATCTGCTGAGGTTATTCATTGGGGGAATAAGAAAAAGATTTTGAGCTTAAAAACGAGAAAAGGTCCAGAACAGCTCCTTTGTGCAGTGCTTAGAAATCATTAAGAATAAAAAAGTATGAGTCAGAATGAAAAAGGCTTTGCCAAACTGAGGTAGGGCAGCTTATAAACAATATCAGTAGCCATCTGGTAGCCCAAGATGTACGGAGCTAGAAGATCTTCTGGCGCCCTCATGCGGGAGTTTAGGGAAGGCCTAGTGTGGAGGACTGTATAAGCAGAGGAAGGTTGCAAACCCAGATTAAGGTGACTAATGACCTGGGCACCCTGAGTAGGGACACGGTATACCTGGGCTGAGGACTGATGGAGTAGATGATCTGATAAGGGAGGAACTGGCTGTGGAATAAGCCACCCTTAGAGCCTGCATGAGTGGGAAGTCAGGGTCACCTAGAGGGAGCCGTGGAGAATAAATAGGGAGACCAGTGGGGTACTGCCCAGTATCCCCCTGACCTTCATGTCTTAGTCTTTCCCTTGTGCTTCTCAGGTGCTGGTACAGGGCTGCCTTTTGGACCCTTCCCAGCGGGACGTGTTCCTGCAGCAGGTGTGTGAGCAGCTCTGTCTCTTTGAGGATAAGGTGGCCACCATGTTGCAGCAGCAGTATGACCCCCAGAGTCAGGTACGTGGGAGAGAACGTAGGTAAGGGCCACTTAGAAAGAGGAGCTGTTAAGGGACACTGAGGAGAGAGGGAGGACAAGCTGAATACAGGGGAAAAATGGGCTAAGAGCCAGGGGCAGAGTGATCCAAGGATAGAAGTGCTAGTGAGTACACACTGCAGGTTCCCTGTGGGAGGAGGGCTCAGATACATCCCCAACACACAAATTCTTGCCGGGAGAAAATGTGAAGGCCATTCCTTGTGTTTTTTCAGTCCTGGATCTTCTCCCGCAATGGATCTGAGAAGGTGATCGTGGGTGGCGTGGATCTCTAGTATTTTATATAATCAGGGATAAAGCTGCTTGGCTCACTAGAATGCACTCTCTCATTCCTTTGGGTATCCTAGAAGTAGCCAGGCAAATGGCAGTTCTATATGTCTGAAGACTCAATTTGATTTAAGTATAAAATATTTCATAATGGTGATGGAAAAATATGGAAAAGGAGCCTTATTGGCAAGAGGTGGGAAGCTTATGTTCCAGTACAATCTGTGCTTCATCTGGTACTGGATAATGGTCAGTATTCAAGCACACATTGGAGGAGGCAGCACAGTCAGGACTTGGCTGCATAGTAGGGGGATTGGGGTCCTCTCAGGATTAGGCCTTTCTGGCCTGGGCAGTGCTGGGCAGTAAATTCTGGCTTTGCTATGGATGGGACAGCAATGTCATCTGTCCCATTCTACCTTTTCTGTAACTTGGACCAGGTAGAAGACCAGTCCCCAGACTCGGGGGAGCCCCCAGGCCGGAAGGTGGGAGTCTCCATGGTGACAGCTGATCTTGGGCTTGTCAGTATGATTCGTCAGGGCATCTTGGCACTGCAGTTGCTGCCCTCAAACTCTAGTGCAGGTCAGTAGAAGAAATGTTGGTGGGATTGAGGAACTAGGATGATTCAGGAAAGGTGTGTGGGGAGGGGGTTATCAGCAAAAATAGAGATTCTGGGAGATTAGTGGGCTCCAGAGAAGAGGATCTGTTTCCCAGTTTGTAAAAGGTAAGTGTGTATTCGTGTATATCTCAAGTACCCCTAGCTCTAACAATCGTCAGGGAGCCTAGTGGGAAGGAGTAGAGCTCCAAGGATATCACTTAGGAGGAGACTGGGATCCATCACTCAAAAGGAAGAAGCAGGAGGGAAGGGGAGAAGGAGAGGTGTTTGAGATGATGAAACACATTGCTTGGCAGACACCGAGGTCTTCAGGGCCCCATCAGTTGGGTGCCTGCCTGTGACTTTGATCTGGTCAGTGTCTCCGGGTCTGAGTCTGATGTTTCCTGCCCCAGGTATCATTGTAATCACAGATGGGGTGACCAGTGTCCCTGATGTTGCTGTATGTGAGACGTTGCTAAACCAGCTTCGCAGTGGCACTGTGGCTTGTTCCTTTGTGCAGGTGAGCACTTTCTAGGAAGGAGGAGAGGAAAGTGTGGGATATGGCTGGTTACTTTCTTGCAGGCGACGATTTCCCAGGTAAAGCCAATAACATAGTTACCTGGTGGGGGGAGGTGTTATATCTAGAACAGGATAAGTGGTTAGTGGTGGGAGAGGACTCTCATCTTTGTCCTCTCTCTGTGGGATGTGGGAGACAGCATGTTATAGTAAAAAGAAGACAGAATTTGAAATCCGGCAGTCAGTTCCAATGCCACCTCCTCCGTTAGATTAGTTATTACTGTTCTGGTTGCCAGGGTCAGAAAACCCAGCTCAAACTAGCTTAAGCAAAGGAGGGAATAGGTATTTTCTGGGAACTACAGCCAATTTGGATTGATGGACTCTATAGGGTAGGAGGCACAGAGCTATGAGAAACAAGGCTGGAGGGTAGGCATAGGCCAGAGTATGAAAAGCTGGCTCTGCTGTATTAAGGAGTTTCAGCATAATTCTATGAGTGATGCAAATATATAGAAGGAAAATCACCTGTTAGGTTTATGTTTTATAAAGGTCATTCTTGCTGCTGGGTGAAGGGCAGGAGTGGAGGCAGGGAGGCTGTTAACTGCACTGGTCAGGTGAGAGAGGATCAGGGTTTAAAATAGGGGAATTAAGAGTAAGAGAGAAGGGGATAGGATGGAGAAAATGAAGAGGTAGAGTCAACATGACTTATGATTAGCAAGATGAGGGGTGAGGGAGGAAGAGGAGTTAAGGATGTCTCTAAGTTTCTGACTTCAGTGATGACTGGGTAGCTGGCAGAACAAACAGTATGGGGCCGGCCCCGTGGCTTAGCGGTTAAGTGCGCGCGCTCCGCTACTGGCGGCCTGGGTTCGGATCCCGGGTGTGCACGGACGCACCGCTTCTCCGGCCATGCTGAGGCCGCGTCCCACGTACAGCAACTAGAAGGATGTGCAACTACGACATACAACTATCTACTGGGGCTTTGGGGGAAAAAAAAAGGAGGAGGAGGATTGGCAATAGATGTTAGCTCAGAGCTGGTCTTCCTCAGCAAAAAGAGGATTAGCATGGATGTTGGCTCAGGGCTGATCTTCCTCACAAAAAAAAAAAACAAACAAACAGGAAAAGAAGCAGCTGGGGTGGAGTGAGGACAAGATAATGAATCCAGGTTTGTGCCTGTTGTTTTTGAGGTTCCTGTGGGTCAGGAGGAGAGCAGTTAAAACATCACCTTTGGAGTTAGGCATGCCTGGCCTCAATCCTGGCTCTACTTATTATCTGTGTGACATTGGGCACATCACTTCACTTCTTGGTCAGATTCATTTGTAGGTGAAGATTATAATAGTACCTACCTCATTGAATGAGAGGACGCATTTAAAGTGCTTAGCATAGTGCATAATTAAGTAATAAATGGCTGTCATTCGTAGCAGTTAGCAGTTGGAGATGCAGATCTGATACTCAGGAGACAGCACTAGTTGAGAGATAGTTAGAATTTGTCAGATGACAGATAGTAATTGAAAAAAGAAGAGGGTCCCCAAACAACCTGGGGAACAGCAGTGTTTAAAGGTCTTTCATAGGAAGAGGGCCCAGCAAAGAATGAAGGGAAATAATCAGACAAGAACCAGGACATTCTGCTGTCAGAGGTCAGAGTTTTGGGAAGAAAGAAGTTGTTAATAATGTGAAATGCAGCAGAAAGATCATGTAAAATGAGGAATGAGAAGTGCCCTTTGGATTTGGTGATTAGGAGGTCGTGGGGATCTTTCTGAGGCCATTTCAGTGAAGAGGTGGTGAGGGAAATGATTGCAGTGGATTGAAGAGTGGGTAGAGGACAAGGATGTAGAGACAAGTGTTGACACAAGGAATTTGGCTGTTCAGGTCAAGTGGGGATCGCATGAGAGAATGGTAGCCAGAGGGAAGTACAGGGTGGAAGGAGAGGGGTGTTTTGTTTTGTTTTTTAAGCTCGAGACTTAAGCATGTTTCTAAGGAGCCATGGAGACTTCGAAAATAAGGGAAAGAAAAGGAAGTCTGATGGCGTAAAGTCCGTAAATTGACAGGAGGGCATAGGCTCAAGAAACAGATTGAGGGACTCTGGAGCAGGAGTGTCACTTCTTTCTTTGAGACTAGAAGGATAGAAATGAAGATGTCAATAAATGCTGCCAAGGGCCTCTGGTATGTCTCTGAAATAAAAGGTGAAGAGGAGTATTATGAAGGAGGGAGGCCAGAGTTGGGAAGAAGACACAGTATTGGGACAACCCTGAAAGACTGGCTGGGTTGGGTGTCATATGTTTTGATGTGGTACCAATCTACACAACTGTGCAGTGTTCTCCATTGGGATCCATTGGGATCCCATTGGGGATCCAGGTATAGAGGTTGTGATCCTAGTTGGGGTTTGGGGATGGAAGCAGAAAAAAGTAAAGAGGGCCAAGGAGTTGAGAACAAAGCTTATGAAGTTGCTTGAACGTAGGGTCCAGGGTCGGTTGAGAAAGGAGGGCCAGGAGGATGTGGATAGAGTCAGAGAGAGCAGAGGTTCAAGGTCTGGCAGTCTTAATGAGATCGAAGAGCAGCAGGAGACGGAGAATGGAAGAAACCTAAAGGGATAAGGTTGTGTGTAATCAGTGGGATGTGGCAGTTGAAATTGCTGAGATGAGGTAGTTCCAAGTGAAGCCAAGGACAGGTGTGTAGCTAGCGGGCAGATGAGTGGAATAGAGCAAGTTCTGGAGATAAAGGTTAAGAAACTGAGAGGCCAGGGAATTGAATCAACTTTCTAGAGTAGGTCTGCAAACATTTTCTGTAAAGGACCGTAAGTAAATATTTTAAGCTTTGTGGGCCATACGGTTGTCACAACTGCTCAGCTCTGCTCTTGTAGTATGAAAGCAGCCATAGACAACATGAAAATGAATGGGCATGGCCGTGTTCCAATAAAACTTCGTTTACAAAAATAGGTGATAGGCTAGATTTGGCCCACAGGTATATGTAGTTTACTGATCTCTGATAGATAGCCTTGGCACTCAAAATCTGGTCCACAGACCAGCAGCATTGGCATCACCAGGGAGCTTGTTAGAAATGCAGAATCTCAGGCCCCACCCCCAGACCCTACTGCATTTTTAACAATGTCCCCAGGTGTTATGTATACACCCTAAAGTTTGAGAAGCACTTTGTTAGCGAGACACTGAAGTTTCTCGGGATGATGACAGGAAGCCAGTGAACCAGTTGCCAAAATCTTTAGTGACTGGGAGTAGGCTGGTATTTGATGCTGAGGAAGAAGGATGTAGCCAGTGGCATGGACTTCAGACAGAAGGGCTCAGGGAAGGAAAGTTGCAGAGCAGTGGTCTGTCCGGGGAGAGCACTGGCCCACTTCCCACTCTGGTCCAGAGGATGGGAGCGGCCATCCAGCCCCATCTCCTCCTCTCTTGTTGTACTTCCTACTCCGGCATCTCTTTTGGAGCCAGGTCTCTAATTGCTCACTTTCTCCAGGTGGGAGGAGTTTACTCTTATGACTGCAGTTTTGGCCACGTGCCCAATGTGGAATTGATGAAGTTCATCGCAATGGCAACATTCGGCTCCTACCTGTCCACTTGTCCTGAGCCCGAGCCAGGCAACCTGGGTCTGACTGTCTACCACCGGGCATTCCTCCTCTACTCCTTCCTGCGCAGTGGGGAAGCCCTGAACCCTGAATATTACTGTGGTGAGGGGCAGGCTGGGTGGGTGTGGGAACGGGGAGTAGAGAATGGACACTGAGGTGATGCAGGAATCCCCAGAGGACTGAAAGTATAACTGGGGCTTACTACTCTGGCACTGTTCTCTCCCCATGATTTCAGTGGAGCCCCTCCCCCTATATCCCTGTGAGCCAACAGATGAGGACTTTCTCCTTCCCCATCCTCACTGGTCTTCTAGGCTCCCAGCACCGCTTATTTAATGAGCACCTGGTCTCCGCCAGCAGCAACCCTGCCTTGGTCCTGCGCCGGAAGAAGCACACTGAGAAGGAGGTGCCAGCTGACTTGGTCAGCACTGTGTCTGTACGGCTTCGAGAGGGCTACAGTGTCCGAGAAGTCACACTGGCCAAAGGTAAAGGTCACTAGGCCTTGCTGTATCACACAAGTCTCTCCGATTTTGTGTGGGGGAGGACCTGCTGAACAAAGCAGAAGACTCACAGGTATCACACATGAAAGGGCGTCCCAGTGAAAGATTCTGTGTGTCATTTGAAACAGGTGGGTTCTGAGTTGCCTTCAGGGCTTAGTTCTCTTAGCATTTAGCTTCCCAATTCCATCTCCTTTTGCCCAAGGTGAGTCAGCTGAACTTGGCTTTGTTTTCAGATTACTCCTGCACACTTCTGTTTGTGACAGTTGGCAGGCTCTGGGCCTGGAGTCTATGGAACCATGCTTGGAACCTTTGGCCAGGCTAGAGTTCCATGAGGGAGATGGGGGTTTCAGATAGGACTCAGTCCCAGGCCTGGATTCCTATGCCTTCTGCCCCTAACTAGCCCTCCTGTTTCCCCTGAAGGAGGGTCCCAGCTGGAGGTGAAGCTGGTGCTGCTGTGGAAACACAACATGCGCATCGAGTATGTGGCTGTGGCGCCTTGGCCTCTGGAGCCCGAGGGCCCTCGAGGAACACGGGTGGAAGTGACAATGGAAGGTGGCTATGACATTCTGCATGATGTGTCCTGTGCACTGAGGCAACCCATTCGCTCGCTGTATCGTACCCATGTTATTCGGCGGTTCTGGAACACGCTGCAGAGGTGAGTGAGGTCACCGCTCAGTGAGTGATGCCCCATTTGTTGTGTGGGGGGACAGATGTGTGAAGCTGGGAGCTGGAGAGAGTCACCCTGAGCACAAGGCTTGTGTCCAGGGTCCCATGCCCCCCTGGAGCTCCCCTCCTCTGTACCGACCAAAGTCAGGTGTGGCTCAGGGTTGGCCCTCTTTCTGCAGCATTAACCAGACGGACCAGATGCTAGCCCACCTTCAGTCCTTCTCTTCAGTCCCAGAACATTTCACGCTTCCTGACAGCACCAAGAGTGGAGTGCCCCTCTTCTACATCCCTCCTGGCTCCACCACCCCGGTGAGTGGCTCTGGTGCTCATTATCCCCGTTTTGTGGCCACCCAGACTTGGATTGGCACAGCTCTGGAGCCCAGAACCACCTTCTTTTTCCTTCCCTCTCAAGTCGGAAGCATCCAAATCAGAACCCTAAGCTTTCGCCTTGGGAGCAATTCTCCTCCCTCCTTCAAAGCCCCTGGGGGAGGAGAAGAATCTAAAGAGAGAGGCTGTCCTTAGCAGATCACAGGTGTCAGAGGTAAAGACTTGCAGAATAGCTAGGTGGTGGTATCCCAGCCAACTGCGAGCCCCTCACCACATCTCCATGTGGCGCACTCTGGCCTCCCCACCACCTTCAGCTGTTTCCCACCACTGCCGACCACTGTGAACTGTGCACTTCCTGAAGACCATAGCTTCCTTGGTCCTGTGCTTTCTTCACACTCAGCCCACGGCTATCAGGCTAGTACTGACCGGCAAGAGGCTTATGTGAGTGTGCAGAGGCCTCGTTCTGAGGTCCTGCCGTCACTTAGTGCCTTTCCTCCCGTGATAGAAGCATGGCAAGTCCCATCCTTTGCCTGGATTTGGCTTTAAAAGGCTACACAGTCTGTCCCTGGACTCATTCATCCTAATCTAGCCTTTGTGTTGGAGGCAGTTTTTGCCTCTGTCCCAGGCTGGGCTGTAGATTCCTTTAACCTTAAACAACTGCCATCTCTTACCCGCTGAACCCCATGGTTCTGTTTGCTGTTTGGAGGTTGTACCCTGCTTCTCCACGAGTGCTCCTATAGGCTGTCCTTCCTGTCCCCAGGTGCTCTCCCTTCAACACAGTGGGTCCGACTCATCCCATGCCCAGTTTGCTGCCTACTGGAAGCCAGTGCTGTCCATGGATGCTAATTCATGGCAGCGTTGGTTGCACATGCATCGCCTGGTGCTAATCCTGGAACATGACACGTGGGTATCCTCCTAGGGCCATAGTTGGGGTGGAGAGCAGGTGTGAGGGGGCAGGGAGTGATGGGGAAGCAGCAGATGAGCCCTTACCAACCTTGGCCAAGAAAAACTATGACCCTTTTCTAGTCTTCCTGCTCATCGGCCCCCATATCCTCAGACAGGGCCTAGAAGAGAGAGGTAGCAACTGTGCTTTTACCCCAAGATTGGGGCTGGGAGGTCTGACCTCAATCTACACCCCTCTCCCCAGACCAATCCCCAAGCACTTGCACACCCCGGGCAGCAATGGGCGCTACAGCACTGTCCAGTGCAGGATCTCGCACTCCTCGCTGACCTCTCTGCTTCGTGACTGGAGCAGCTTCGTGCTAGTCGAGGGCTATTCCTACGTGAAGCTGCTCTCCAGGTGGGCAGAGTGGTGTCCCCTCACTCTTCCCCCGTTGCCTCATCCCCTGTGTCTTCCTCTAACCCCGCACCTCATCCCTACTTCCTCCTGAACCCATTTACTCCCAGCCTAGGGCTGCTCACTGACTCGCATTTCTCCTCAGTGCCCCAGACCAGCCCCCCTCCTCCTTCTACATGGTCCGCATCATTTCCAAGGCCCCATGCATGGTTCTTCGCCTAGGTTTTCCCATCGGCACTCCAGCACAGGCCCGGCATAAGGTGAGCTGGGCCCTGACCTACTCCCAGACTGAGGAGCCCTGGAATGTAGACTAGCTCCTCTTCCCCAAACCCCACAGGGCCAGGGCCAGTAGAGAGAGGAGCCCCCAGACCAAGTAAGGCTTGGGGTAGCGGCCTCTCTCGCCTTGTCTGTGGGCCCTCTCCCAGACCTGTAGGAGATGGAGGGAGGAGGATCTGACCACATTTTTCCCTCAGATTGTGTCGGGCCTGCAGGAAGAGATCCTGAGGCTGCGTTTCCCCCACCGGGTGCAAAACAAGGAGCCAACACCCAAGGTGAAACGAAAAGGGCTGGGGGGCATTGGTGGGGGCAACTCTCCCTCCAAGTCCCCCCCCATGCTGGGGCCACAGCAGGCCCTGTCTGACCGGCCATGCCTTGTGGTCCTGCATAAGCCACTGGACAAGCTACTCATCAGGTTGGTACAGAGGGTGAGGATGGGGTCAGGAGCATGTGGGAGGGCTGTGGCTTAGCTACATATGAGTAGAGATCAACTGAGAGTTGCCTCGGTCTCCCAGGTATGAGAAGCTACCCCTGGACTACCGGGCACCCTTCTTGCTGACACTGGAGCCACCAGGGCCACTGCCCTTGGTGTCAGGCCGCTCAGCCTCTTCTAGCCTAGCATCGCTGTCTCGCTACCTCTACCATCAACGCTGGCTCTGGAGTGTCCCATCAGGACTGGCCCCTGCCCTGCCGCTCAGCGCCATTGCCCAGCTCCTCTCCATTCTCACTGAGTACGTTACCCAAGCCTGCCAGGCAACTTGGGGCAGGGAGAGAGCAAGTGTAGGCCCTGGGTCTGGATGCTGGCAGGAAGCCTAAGCCAGACAGCTCCCCTCTTTAAGCCCCAGTCTCTTTGCTGCTGCTGTTATGCAAAGTGTCTAGCGTAGAGCAGTGCATGCTACTGCCCTCTCCTTCCTCCTCTCCTCCTACTCTATTTTGGCCTCTGGTCATAGTTGGACCTCTTAACACTTGAGGGACCAGTAGTCTGAAGAGGGCACCAGCAGACAAGTCTTTCTGGATGGCTGCTGGAAAGTGGATACAGAAGTGCTGTGGGGGACAGGGGCGTGTACTCTCAGTGTCTCTTCCCCTATCTTATCCTGTCCCCACTCCACCTTTATGGGGCTTCAGAGTCCGACTCTCTGAAGGGTTCCACTTCGCCTGCAGCGGGGAAGGAATCATCAACATGGTCCTGGAGCTTCCAATTCAGGTATGTGTCATCCCTCATGACACCTCCCCACCAAAGTCCATCATCAGAGGGACTCTCACCTCTGAGCTAGGTTGGGACTGCAGGGAACTTTGCCTCATGGGGACCCTGTGGCCAGAGGACCCAAGGCCTAAGGCCAGTCCCAGGACAATGTGGCAAGGGGACTAAAGTTCTGAGGGCCAGAGCTGGACAGAGCCAGATCTCTGCCTTGGCTGGGGTTTGCCCAGACTCTCCCAATCTACCCACAGAACAAGCCCCCAGGACAGGCTGCAGTCGAAGAGAGGCACACCTGTGTTGTCCAGTACATCCTCTTCCCCCCACACTCTACCTCCACCAAAGACAGGTGAGACCAAGCCGTCTCTGAGAGCTGCCTCTCTCCACATTCCGCCTTCTCCCTACTGTCCCCTGAAGCTCTGTCTCCCATACCCTGAGTGTTGGGGCAGGAGGTTCTGTTTTTAGATGCTTCATCGAGCAGTTGCAGGTCTGGCAAGGCCATGTGCAACTGTGGCGTCCTGCGTGCTGCCACCTTGCCGCCCTCTGTGAACTGCCTCCCTGCCATGAGGTTGTGGATTGGACTCTCCTCTCTCCCAGGCTCAGGGCCCTTCTTCCTGTAGCTTCTCAACAGATGATGACAATGATGTGGAGGTGGAGGCCCTGGAGGGAGACTCGGAGCTCAATCTGGTCACTGAGGTGTGGGTGGAGCCGCAGTACGGGCGAGTGGGACCTGGCCCTGACAGCTGGAAGCACCTCCAGGGCTTGACGTACTCCGAGATCCCTCAAGCTGTGAGTGACCTCGGAAGTATCCCCTCCCCTTACCAGATTGGGTGCTGTTCCCTTGGGATTACTATAGCCTGTGGGCTTCCTGGTCCCTCCAAATCTCTGTGTTCTGAATGTCTGTGACTTTATGGGCTTCCTTGAGAGCTGGAGGCCAGGTACTCTGGGCTAGGAGGGGCTGACCCCTGACCTCTGCTATTCCTCCCCTAGCTCCACCCTCGGGACGCTGCCTGCATAGGCTCCATGCTGAGCTTTGAATACCTCATACAGCTGTGCCAGAGCAAGGAATGGAATCCTCTGCCCCCAGAGCCGAGGGTGTCTGATGGTCAGGGGGGAAGGGGTCCCCAGAGGTGGAGCAGGGGAGTGGGTGGGGCGAAGGCAACCAAAGGCAGGAAATCTGGGTCTCACCGTGTGTCTTGTCTTCCTTCCCTCACTCCTAGGATTGGACCAGGGAGGAGACACCTGTGTCCGTGAGATCCCTTTCCGTTTTGACCTAATGGGACTGTTGCCTCAGTGCCAGCAGCTCCAGATGTTCTTCCTTCTGCTTTCCAGAGGTGGGTGAACTTTGTACCCACTCACCCTATACCTAGAGGGCCAGCAAGCCTGGGAGTATTAGAGAACAGAGAGCAGATGAGTCTGAAAATGAGCAAATGAGTGATGGGGGCGGGAGGAGGCTTGGAGGCTGAAGGCAGGGCTGTGCTGGTCAGGGCTGAGCCAGGGGCACTGGGCAGCAGGAGGCTCTTGGTGCTGAGTGGAGTGTATGTCGGGCAGAGCCAGAGGGCGTCCCTCTCGCCGAGGGTCCCTGTCCCGCCAACGACATGGTGCTGTGCCTGCTGCACAGCTGCCTGGGGCAGGAGCTGAGTGACCGGGAAATCCCGCTGACCACCGCTGACCAGGCTGCTTTCTTGAGTGAGGTGCTGTGGCGGACCTGCCGCAGTCCAGGTAAGCTCCCCACCTCTTTCCTGATACTAGACTCTGGCCCAGCTGCTTTTCCCCACCCCACAGGATGGTTTCTGTCTTTGGGTTTTGGCCTCCCCCTCTCTTCACCTCAGAGCCCTACCTCTCTGCTGACCCTGCCCCCTTCACCACCCTCTACCCTCATTGTAGGTCCAGAGGCGCCACCAGTGGGAGGCGACGGGATCCTGAAGGATCAAGCAGTCAGCAGCGCCCAGGCCGCTGGAGACTCAGCTCTTCCTATCCAAGTCAGCACTCATTCATCTCCTTGAGCCCTTTCTTGTAGTGATCTCCTTCTGTCACCACATATTCATACCCCAGCTTTCCATCCCCCTGGGTACTAAATGCCTCCTGCCACTGACAGGATGCTGTCCTTCCCCTTTGTCCTGGATCTTGCAAGCTGTCCCTAAGGTTGGACTCCAGGGTGGAGGAAGGAGCAGGGGTTGGATGGTCCTTTATAGATTGCACTAATATTGTTTCTCTCTTACAGAGTGTAGGTCCTGAGACTCTCAAGCCTCTCATCTCTACCCAGCCCCCGCAGTGGCGCTGCTATGCAAGGCTTGTGACGCCCCAGCACGTGTTTCTGACTTTCCTCCCAGCTACCTTCTCAGGTACGAACCCCTGACTTCCTCAGTGACCCCCTCAGATTCCAACTCCTGAGCTCCCTCACCAGCCCACCCGGCAGCTCTGATTTATCTCTTTCCTTGTCAGATGTCCAGCATCTGGCTGCCTATGGCCTGGAGGGACCCTCTCAAGAGGAGACAAAACCTAAGTTCGGGGATTGGAGCAGGGCCTCCAGCCTGAAAGATCTGGGGGGAATTGGGGTCAGGGCCACAAAGTCCCAGGTCCCCATCCTCAGTGTCACCCCAGCTGGCGGTAAGGCTGCTGACTCTCAAGTCAGTTAAGCAGGAGTGGGAATGGGGAACAAATAGAGGGCTGGAAGACCATGTCACACTTCTTCCCACAGACAGTGCCCACAGTCCAGGAGAGCTGAGCCCACCCTTCCGTCAGGACTTCCAGGCTTACACTGGGCGTCAGGCTCCACAGACAGAGGGTGCAGATGTGCCCCGGACCCGGTGTCCTGTCTACGTCTATAGCTGTGCCCTGGAAGCGCTGAGGGAGCAAATGGTTGGCACGCAGCCCCCTCAGGCACCCCGAGACCTCATCTTCCAGTGAGTGTCCTCAATGTTGACCTAGGTTCTCCCTGGACCGTGGCCCCCAGCCAAGGCTCAGGTACACACTTGGATATGGACAGACAGGTTGATGGTCAGTGGCAGGAACTTACCTTCCTAGTCATGTCCTCCCAGCTCTGTGCTGGGCTTCTTTGGGCAAATCAATTGAACTAGCTGGGCCATGAATACAATTGGTAGGGACCTATGGATAATCCATTGGAGTGTAGGTAGATGGTAAGTCTGAGGTGTCACTTAGGGGAGTTGGCCAAGCTCTCTCTTTCCTCCCATTCCTAGGACTCAGTTCCTTGACCAGCCGCCCCCATCCTCAGCCTGGATGGAGCCCAGGCACAAGGAGGCAGCCAACCATTGTGCCTTGCTACAGGAGCATGCCCAGCGGTGCTACGTCCGTGGTGAGCAGGAGGCCGTGTAAGGGGGTGTCAGGGAGGAGGAGATTTAGGGATTACAGGGATGGGGACTGGGGAGCCATTGCAGAGCTTGACCCTCGTGGTCCCTTCCACTTCTATCAGGGCTGTTCCGGAGCTTGCAGCAAGCACAGAGTGTCACCTCCCAGGACTTGCTGATAGCGGTAGATGCCTGTGAGGAGCTGCTACAAGAAGTAGACATCACCCCTTTTCTGCTTGCACTGTGTGGCCACACTCGGGGTTTGCCTCACGCACCCCCAAGCCCTGGTCCTCTCAGCCCTGGGCCCTTCAGCAGCAGCATCGAAGAGTGCCCCGAGCCTCGGGAACGAGCTATCCTGGCTTCTGAGTCCAGGTTAGGATTGTCCTGGAATGATGTATACGGGGGCACACAGACCAAGTCCCTATTCACAGGCACCTTCCGAGCCACGGGGATGGCTGTGCAAGGTAGCACCCGAGCACCAGAGAGGCCGTAGTGCTGGTCGCCGGCTTCCATGTCCTGCCCAGGCTTCTTTCTCTCATTTGCCGTGGGCAGCAGTCTCCCTTCCTGGCTCCCCTGTTCTGGTGTTGACCTGAATTAGGAGTAGGGAGTTGCCAGTTGCCATCAGTGAAAGTAGAAGCTTGTTCTGAAGACATTCATACAATAGTAGTAATTCCCCCCAACTAATCTGTGAGTTTCATAGAGGCAAAAACTGTATTTTGCCCACTGCTGAGTTCACAGCTCACCTGAGGGACCCAACAGGTCCGTGTGTTTAGGGAGTGAGAAACGCAGGCGGGCACCCAGCTCTGCGTGTGGCATCTGCAGTGTGTTAGCACTAGGGAAGCAGAAGCAGCAGAGGGAAGAGCGTGCTGGTGACTCACGTATCAGAGCTCCAGCCCAGTGTCCTGCCTGGAGCTCTAGATCCCCTGCCTTTCATGGTCCCCAAATGAGGGCATTTTCTTCCCACCAAACCTTGCTTCTCCACCTGGGTTCTTCATACACGGTGAATGATCCCACCCTCCACCCAGTGGTCCAGCTCAGAAAACTGGGAGTCATCCTTACTCATTCCTGTTTGACAGAAATGTCTGGCCCTTAAGAAATGTGGAGGTTAGAGCCAAAATGGGCGGGTGGGTTGGTTCTCCTGGCCTCTTCCGCTGCCCCTGCTGTTGTGCTGAGCACCCTTCCTAGAGACAAAGACAGGCGTGTGCTGCTCCCAGTTGCAAAGCATGCTCCTCTAGGACTTGGTGGTTGTTAACACCTAAACCCCCACTCCCACCCCCAACGTGACCACTCAGCATAGAGACCGAGGACCTAAGCGAGCCTGAGTTTCAGAGCACCCGTGTCCCTGGCAATCCAGACCCTGGCCTGGAGATCTCTCTGACAGACGTCTGCCAGCTCAGAGGAGAGGCACATGATGCCCTTCATAGCCTCATCCAGGTGGGAATCTTGGTGAGGATAGGAGAGGGGTAGAGTCCTGCCTGCCTGGGGGGGCAGTGTTCTCTTCTGGGTTGGGGATGTGTACATGTCTGTTCTAGGGGGTAGGGGGTAAAACTCTGTTGAGGGGTGGCTGACATGATAGTCTTCTTCTAACCCCAATGTAGGAGAAGTTCCTGGAGATCAGTGGTCTCCACTTCCGCACAGTGCCCTCTAATCCTCACTACTTCTTCTATTGCCCTCCAT
Source organism: Ceratotherium simum simum (assembly GCF_057802395.1). Classification (NCBI taxonomy): domain Eukaryota; kingdom Metazoa; phylum Chordata; class Mammalia; order Perissodactyla; family Rhinocerotidae; genus Ceratotherium; species Ceratotherium simum. Next base: position 15,485,221 of record NC_141921.1, on the reverse strand, counting down.
CCAGCAGGCGAGAAGTGAGTATCTTTCTCCCTTCCTTCGTACTGACCTGTAGCCCCAGAGGCCCCATGTGCCCACCTGGATCCTCTTGACTCTTGGTTCCTTGAGACCTGGATGTGGCTCTTGTCCTGCTTTGGATCAAGCTGTGTCTTTTTTTTTGCCCAGGATGAGGGCCCCCGGGACACAGTAGACAGAAAAGTCAGTGACTTGGAGTTTTCAGAGGCTGAGCTTATGGGAGAAGAAGGTGTGTGGGCAAGTGGGTAGTGGTGGGAAGGCTGGCTTCAAGTCAGGATTCAGGGGCTTCCACTGCCAACCTCTCCCATTGACCGCACGACATGCATCTCTAGGAGACACATCAGCCTGCTGTGTGGTCACTGAGAGTGACCCAGAGCTGGAGGTTGAATACCGCGAGAGCCGTGATCCAGACCTAGGGCCTACTGGGCTAGACTCCGCCTCACTGTCGGATGCAGACACCGTAAACCCTGATGAAGATTCCTTCAGTATCCTGGGGGGCGACTCACCCACTGGGCCTGAGAGCCTCATGCGTGACCTGCCACCACTCTTCCTGCACCTCACGTGCTCTGTGCGGCTGCGTGGACAGCACAGCTCAGTACCTGTATGCAGCCTGCCCACCTGCCTGGGTGAGTTTGGGGGTGCCCAGGGGAGGGCCACAGGCCCCAGTACAGCCTGCCTGCGTGTCTGGGAGAGCAGAGAGCCTGGATATAACTATTTAGTGCTGAGAACTTGGAATCTTTGCTTGCCCCAGGGCTCCCAGCAACACCTAACTTTCCCCCTCTACCAGGCCAGGTGCTTTCCATTCTGGAGGGCCCCTCCATTGGAGGCCGAGTGCCCCTGAGGGACCTCAGTGTCACTCTGGATGTCTTCGTGCTGACCTTGCCCCTGGAAGTGGAGCTCCCGCCAACCTCGGACCCTCAGCACCATCGGTGTGGCAGCAAGTTTGGTGGGGGGATCTGGGGTTTTGTTGGGGACTATTAAGGACTCTAGGGGCACTTGGGGGAGGGCACCTTAAGGATTCTAAGAAAAGAGTGCTGAGGAGGCTCTGGGAGGCTAGGAGCTGCTGACCTTTGACTTTTGCTCCCACACTGTTCAGGTCAACATCTGAGAGCAGTGTTTCATTCCCACGATCCCCAGGGCAACCATCGTCTCTAAGGTCTGATGATGGCCTGGGGCCCCCACTGCCACCCCCAGGAGAAGACAGGTACTTCCTCATCTCCCTCTCAGAGTTCCTTGTTCTTCCTTAGTTGTGTTTTCTGGAAACCAGTATCTAAACCTTTCTTCCAATTAGGCACCCAGGACTGTCCAATTTGGCCACGCCCCACAGACTGGCTATCGAGACCACCATGAGTGAGGTGAGGGCCTTCCCTTCCCCATCCTAAACGACAGCCCCTCAACACTGTAACTGATATCCTCTCCATATATAAGTGAGGTAAGGCACCCCCTGTATTCTGGGATCAAAGTGAAGCCCCCCTCAGTCTGTGAGGCAGAGTATCTTTTAGTCTAAGAGTAAGGTGATGCCCCAATCAACAAGGGAGGTGCCCTTCGCCACTTCCTGGATTGCTCTCTGACTGTAGATCCGCTGGTTGCTAGAGGATGAGATGGTGGGGGCACTCCGAAGAGGGGGCATCCCCCAGAGCCCTGCCCTACACCGTGCAGCTGTGCACATCCATAGCTCTCCTGGACGTGCCACCTGCCTTCGCCAAACTCTGCCACTGAGTTTTGTGTTTGGGCCAGAGCGTTCCCTCACACAATTCAAGGAGGTATGCTGCCCTCAGAACACTCCCTGGTCACCATGGGGCCCGTCCTTCCCTGGACTCCAGATACAGAACGGGAAGGCCCTCTCTTGGTTTGAGTCCATAGAATTATCCTCCTGGCCACCTCCTCACCACATTGTCTGTCCCTCACCCCATGCCTGACAGCCCAACTCTGGGAAAAGACCCAGCTCCCAACCTTGTCCTTGGCTCCTTGGCCTGTTGAACTTTAAGCAAGTCACTGAACCTTTTCGTACCTCAGCAAAGGGGATGCTGGTGTCTGCTTCACCAGGTAGTTGTGGGGGCCTGATAAGGAAGTGTGGGGTCCCACAAATAGGGAGGGCTGCTCCTGCCTCAACTGTGACCTTGGCTCTTGCTTCCCAGGAGTTCCGCCGCCTCCACCTCCCTGGCCACGTTCTTCTTGAGGACCCTGACAGTGGCTTCTTCTTTGTGGCAGCTGGCCAACAGCCAGGTGGGTCCCATGGGGAGTCCCCTTCAGCGGCCTGGGCCTGGCACAGCCATGAGGACAAGGCTGAAGTTGTCGAAGGCGAGGTGAGTCTTTCCTGGGCTGACCTAGGAATGTTGGGGTTAGTGGTGGGTGTGTGGGGCCTGTACTCAGTCCTGACTTGCTGCCTCTCAGGCCCTGACAGCCAGCCCCCAAGCCCCTGGCTCCCCAGAGGATTCTGAGGGTCCCCCCATCAGCAGTCTTCCCAGCCTGCCACCAGGAGGTAAGAGAGGACTTAGCGAAGTCTGGAGGCCAGAACCAGGGACTTGTGGATGCCTGGCCCTGCTTCCATTATCAGAAGACGGTCCTAGGCAGCATTTGAGAGAGGCTCCGGGCATTTCCCTTCTCTTCTCAGGGAGCCAGCCTGGGCCCAGCCGGGGACTAAGCCTTATGTCCAGTCAGGGCAGTGTGGACTCTGACCACCTAGGTAAGCTGGGGCAGGAGGTAGAGGACTCTAAGCTGATGGGAAGTAGACTTAGGGCTACACGGGGAAGGGTCTGGGCAGAGGGCATCAGAAGGGACTAACCTGCCAGGGCCCATTGAGCCCGATGCACTCGGAGGCTCAGATGAGCCTGAGAATGGGGTTGAACTTCAGCACATTTGACACAGGTTATGATGGTGGCAGCAGTGGCTCAGACAGTGAGGGTCCCAATGAGACTCTGGGTGAGAAGGCAGCCTTCACATTGTGGACCCCGCCTGGGCCAGCACCTCCACAGCCTTCCCTCTCAGGCCTCCCTCGGCCCTGCCTGCCTGACTTCTGGCTCATCGTCCGGGTACTGCAGGATCGTGTAGAAGTGTATGCACATGCACAGTAAGTAGAAGCCAGGGCCCTGCACCCTGACTCTAATGTTAGCTGCTTTTCCCTGGTCTCACAACACCCCTCTTGAATGTTGTTAAAAAGTAAGGTTTGGGACTGAGGGTTTGGGGTAGGAGTTTGACTTGTATTCTAAGACTGGGGGCTCCGGACCACTTCCCACAGCTTGTAGCAAATCATGTCACTGTCTGCTTTCCTGAGGAGTTGCAAAGGTGATGGGGATTTGGCTCCTAGCTGAGCATTAAGAGCATCTATAGTTCAGAGCGGCTTCAGAAGTTGATATACAAAAATAAGGAATAGTAGATGATATTTAATAAGTGCTTACTGTGTAGCAGGCACTGTTCTAAGTGCTTTAGCTTGATCAGCTCAATTTTGGTATGGATGAAGAAACTCAAGCACAGATAAGTTAAATACTTGCCCAAGGTCACAGTTAGTAAGTGGCAAAACCAGGATTCATACTTAGGCATCTAGTTAAATACTGCTCTAATCACGGGGGTAGGGTGGGGTTAAGGGAAGGGAAGACCACCATTCTGATAAAGAAGATCTGAGAATAAAGAAGAGGTAAGCTACATGACAGAAGCCTCAGTGTGGTGCCCACATGGGAGCTGGTGCGTCAAGCACGGAGCTTAGGCTTCCAGGATTGTTATTGAGAATTCCGTCTTTCCAGTTTTCCATCATGTTTACTTTCCTTTGTCCAGTCCTACTTCATTTTTCATGGTTCCTCTTGGCCCCAGCTCCCATGACCTCCCCACTCAACTCCCTCCTCACTGCAGTTCTGTGTCTGATCCATCCCTCCCTCCCAGGAGCCTGATCCGGGAGGACGAGGGGCCAGGCACCACGTGTCGCCACCTGCAGCAGCTCCTGGTGAGGCGAGTTGGGGAGATCTGCAGGGAGGTCAACCAGGTAAGGGGCAGCCGGGGGCAGGGCTCCCCAGGCTTGGACACAGCCTAGATGAGGAAGGAGTTTCCAGGAACTTGACCTTTAGAGGTTGTTGATCCCTCTTGGACATTTTCTTTGACCCCCAGTTAGAGGGATGCTATTACTCCCCCGACTCCCTACAAACTGAGGAGCTCTTACTAACCCACCCCAGTATTTTGGGTCACTCTCATACCGTCCCAGTGACTGTGAAGTGTTCTTCTCGTCACACTGTGCTGGCATTAGGGATGTAACAATGAGTGAAACAGAGGGTAACCCTGACTCTCTGGAGCTTGTGTTAAGGGGGGAGGTAGACATTGGACAACTAAATTACACACATTATTTCCATTACAATTGTGAAGACTTCTACAGAGGAAAAGTAGAGACTGCTATAAGAGCACAGGGATCAGACCATCTGAAGTGTCAAGGAAAGCTTCTTGGAAGAAGCTGAGACCGGAAGGATGGTGAACAGATTCTGGCAAAGAGAGGGGCCAAGTGTTCCTCACTGGGGTTCAGCACTCAGATCCCTGAGCCCAGTGATTGTCAGACAGCATCTCTGACTGCCTCGTGATTACTGATGCTCTTTTTGACCTCTGACCCCCAGTAATAATGGGTATTCTCTCTCACCTCTGATCACCCCTCACCACCACCACCAATTTATGAGGGAGTATTTCAGCTCCCTGATACCTTGTTCCTCCTTCCCCCAGCGGCTGCTGCTTCAGGACCTTCATGATAGTCATGTGTGTAACTCTCTTCTGGTGGCTGAGAGTGAAGAAGATCTATGGCGCAGCGAGACCCCCTTCCACTCCCGTCAGCGGGTACCGCTGCCCAGTGATGGTGAGGTCCCACCCAGGATCCTCCCTCACAGGGTGCTGCTGACCTTTCCTTTATCCAACACTTTGGTGAGAAGCTGAGGGCAGAGTCACCATTACTTGGTCATCTGTGTCAAGTAACACAGGGAGGGGAAGGTGGAGAGGACACAAAAAGATCGCTGTATTTGGCTGTTGTGAATTCATTAGTGACTTTAGTGCAAGTACTTTCAGTGGAGAGATGGGAATAGAAACCAGAGGAAACTAAAAAGTGAAAGATGTTAGATAGGTGGAGCAGAGAGTGACGACTATTTCAAGTAGCTTGGCAGGGAAGGGAGAGACAAAATAGATATGGCAGGAACTAAATGGGGGGCAAGGCAGGAGTTTTAAAATAAGGTAGAGACCTGAGCATATTTATATTGCACAGGGAGGGCCGGCCCCCTGGCTTAGCGGTTAAGTGCACGCGCTCCGCTGCTGGGGGCGCGGGTTCAGATCCCAGGCGCACACCGACACACCGCTTCTCCGGCCATGCTGAGGCCGTGTCCCACATACAGCAACTAGAAGGCTGTGCAACTATGACATACAACTATCTACTGGGGCTTTGGAGGAAAAAAATAAATAAATAATATATTGCACAGGGAAAGAACCAGTAGAGGGAGAGGTTGAAGTATATAGGCAGGAAGGGGTCATGGGAGGGGCATCAGCTGTGGCCTGTCTTCCTAAGGGCATGCCTCTGCCTGGCCCTGCCTTGTTTTCCAAAATGACCATCTTTCCCCTGCGTAGTAGACGGGGCCGAGGAGTCAGGGGGAGCGTGGACAAGTAGGCCAGTTCACAAGTGAGAGAAGACCAGAGGGGCAGAGCCTGAGGTCCAGTAGAAGGATTTGCCTTCTGATTGGCTGTCCTTCCAGACAGCCAGGCATGGGACCCCTTTGGGATTTCTGAGATTTCCGGTCATGCTTAGGAAACATGTGAATCTACTTGAGATGGTAATTAAAGTCTCCACACTTCTCCCTTCTCTTACTCCTGCTGACCTCTCACCCCAACTCATAGAGGAAAGCCAAATCATGCCATTCCTTTGTAGTTTTCCCTTCTGGTTTAAAAGTAAAATCAGACCACTCCTTACTTTTAATAGTCTCAGCAAGTCTGTAGACGAACATTCCTAACAGCTCTAGGAGAGTGTGTCTCTCAGCACATCCTGGAATGTACTCCATATCAAAGCAGAGTCCCCATAATTAGTGGACTTCCCAGGATTTTGAAGGCATCTTCTGCAAATTGGACATGAGCTAGGACAGCCAAGCACTTTTACTTCAAAATGACTTCCAGCAGCCTGAGATATAAGACCACTCAGAACCCAGACACAGCCCTTCCTCATTTTAGTCTCTTCATATGGTTTCGTCGAAACCCTTAGCAACCAGCATTCCCTTCTAGACTCTGCAGCCTCCTGGGTGTCCTATACGCCGCTCACATCTGGCAGCAGCTTCTCAAATTGCCACCAAATTGCCACCTTTGACCTACAGGAAGGTTCTTTATCAACCTGGAAAGGGTCAAACAAGGCACTGGACTGTGGCCGTGGGCTCTTGCATGCTGCCACACTGCCCTTTGGGTTCTTCGGGGTGGCTGTCCTCCAAAGCACAGGACATAATTTTCCCCCACTCTGAAGCAGGTGTGTGTAAGCAGTTATACCCTTTTTGTTTTAATGGGGTTATTGTTGCAACTCCCAGTGAGTACACAGATGGGGTATAGATTCTATATTATGTATTATATTATGACAGGGTCAGAGTGTCTTGGCATTGTCTTCAGGATTTTCTCATGCTTTGCCTTTCCTGACACCTCTTCTTAGCTTCTTTTCCACGTCTCCCTGAGATAGTTCTGAAAAGCTTCGTGCTGTGACTTGTCTTCCTAAGGGCATGGTCCTGCCTTCTTACCCCAAATGACCATCCTTCCCCTGCCGGGTAAGACAGGGCTGAAGAGTCAAGGGAGTGAGGACAGGTAGGCCAGTTCACAGGTGAGAAGTCTGTGAGGGCAGAGGGCTATGTCCTGTTTCTGACCCGCTGTCTCCCTTACCCCAGATTATGCTGCTGATGAGAGCTGTGCACCCCGAGGGTACCTAGCAGCCACAATGCAGTTTGTCCCCGGCCATTTCTCCTGTGACGTTGTGTGGGGAACTGTGATTCGAGTCCACTCACGCCTCAAAATGGGGCCCAGCATGGGGGTCTCTCGGGGTAGGTGATTGGCATGAGAGGGTGGGTGGAGTGTTTGGGGGGGAATCTGGACAAGCGGGTTTCCTGAGCCCATGCTGCTCCCACAGCCATCCAGGCCCTGCGCTCAGTGCTCAATGCCTTCTCCGTGGTGAACCGGAAGAATATGTTTGTTTATCAGGAGCGAGCAACGAAGGCTGTGTACTATCTTCGGTATGTGGGCCCTGGGAAGATGGGGTAAAGCGTGGGTCAGGGATGGCACAGGAGAAGGTATTTCCAAAGACATTGCCACTCTTTCCCAGGCTCCTGGAGACGTCCTGCAGTGAGCGGCCATGGGAAGGGGATGCTCTGCCCCCCTCCCTAGCTCTGTCCCGAAGCCAGGAGCCCATCTACTCTGAGGAAGCCTTGGCATGTATCACCCCCACTCAGATGCCCCTGTGCTCCCCTCATACTTGGCTCCCTGGAGCCGGGCCCTGACCAGAGTTTCCCTGCAGGGTCCTCGTTCTCCCCTGGACATGGCTTCCAGCCGTGGTTCAGATGCTGCTCGTCCTGTGGGCCAAGTGGACAGACATATCCAGCTGCTGGTGCATGGCGTAGGGCAGGCTGGTAAGGACTGCGAGGAGAGGGTAGGAGGGGAAGCAGACGAAGTTCCAGAATCCTCTGGGACTTCTCTTAGAGCCGCCCACTCCAGCTCATGCTGTGCTCTGGGCTTCCCACAAGCAGGAGCTGGGTGGGAAAGGATAGGCTCCTGTGATGTTTAGGAGTTAGGACCTGTAGCTGATTGAAATGCAGCTTGGGGAAGAGGAGCCATTAAGGTTGACACCCACCGGGTATCTAGCCTGGGTGACTGTGTGAACAGAAGGTGGTTCCACGGATACAAGGGGTGGGTTTGGGGTGAAGATACTGGGTTCAGTTTGGGAGTTGTTGAGCTTGGAGTGTCCAGTAGGCAACTAGACTCTCCAGCTAATATTTATGGCTCAGTTAATGTGTACCAGATCTTGGGCTAAGACTGTTACATATGAGGTAGATGCTATTATTATTCTCATTTAATGGATGAGGGCACCAAGGCTTTGGGAGGTAAGACTCACTTGTCCACAGTCACACAGTGAGTAGGTTGGCAGAACTAGAACCTAGTGCTGGCTGCCTCCGGTGTGTGGGAGAATGTTTGAGTCTGGGGTTTAAGGGCCAGTGTGGGGGTAGCTGGATCCTCTCCCAGTGTCTCTAGCTTCCCACCGTGACTGTGTCAAGGTCCTGAGATCACAGATGAGCTAGTGCGGGTTCTGCGTCGGCGCCTGGATGAGGCCACGCTGGATGTCATCACAGTCATGCTTGTTCGGAACTGCAAGCTGACACCAGCTGATGTGGAGGTCAGCTCCCTCCCAGACTCCACCATCCCTCCATGGCTCAGCTGCAGGGGCAGGGACAGTCTCAGCTGGAACCTTTCCGCTGAGCTCTGACCCCCCTTCCTGCTCTCTGCAGTTCATCCAGCCCCCCGGAAGTCTCCCCTCAGAGGTGCTGCATCTGGCCCTACCCTGCTCCTGCAGGCCCTGGCTTCCTGCCCTGGCCTGGTACCTGCGGCAGAACCTGCTCATCTTCCTTCACTCTCCCAAGTACACAGACAGCAACAGCCGGAACCACTTCCAGGTGAGATTCCACCCACCTCCACACCAATGTGCACCCAGTCCCCGCCCCCACAGACACCTTACAGTATGACTGTTTTCTATGGGTAGCCCATGTGTACCTCTGCCCATGGCCCTGTGTACACCCAGGCCCCCCAACCTTTATTATCTGCTTGGGTCTCCTGTGCCCTATGTGTGCCTGTCTCCCATTCCCCATGGTGGACACCCATCCCCTGATGGCTTTTGTTCATTTTCCCAGTCTTAGTGTCCTGTGGCTGTTCTCTCCCCAGCATCCACTCCCACCACACGGTGGCCTCCCCGACTTGGATATCTACTTGTATAACAAGCCTGGTGGACAGGGCACAGGGGGCAAAGGTACAGTGCAAGGCCCAGGCCTGTGGCACTACCAAGTGTGGGGGAAAGCCTTTTTTCCTGTCTCGTGGCTGAGAGGGCCTTTCCCAGCCTTGCATCTGAGGGGGATCTGGGCGGGGCAGGGGTCTGGAAGTCGCAGACCTGAGCCTTCCTGTGGATTTCTATCCAGGGGTCGCCTGCATCACTCTAGCCTTTGTGGACGAGGGAGGGGCCCCCATCTCACTGGCATCGTGGCCCCCCTCTTCTCCGGGGCCCCCAGACCTACTGCAAGAGGAGGAATTTGAGCAGCTGACTCAGGTCACTCGCTGCTCAGTCACACTGGACAGTTCTTCAGGTGGGGCAGCTTGGTCAGAGGAGGGGGTGTTCAGTTAATGCTGTGGGAACTAGGGGCACCCCCAAGAGACCCCCCATTCTTTCCTTCAGCTCAGAATGGGGCCCCACGGCTTCGATTGGATGTGTGGGAAAAGGGGAACATCAGTATTGTGCAGCTGGAGGAGAAGCTCCGAGGAGCAGCTCGCCAGGCCCTAGCTGATGCCATCATGGAGCTGCAGCTGCTGGCAGCCTCACTATGTACAGAGGACACCTCTCCAGGTATGCAGAGTCCAGGTCACAGATCCAGGCAAGACAGTGTTTCTTTCAGGTGAGGGTGCAGAGGTGGCAGTCTAGAAAGACATCTCCGAGTCCCCATCTGAAATACACATTCATGATTGTCCATTAGCTTCCCTGCATCAGCAAGGTGACAGCCAGCAGATGTGCGCATGCAGTTGGTCACCCGCTTAGAGAGGGATCTGCCGTTAGGAACTCACTTCACACACACACATGCAGCCATGCACTGTCAGTTGCATATACTGTCATTCACTAACAGGTAGAGTTAAGTGGCAAGTCCCTCTCATACCAGTCTTGGGGTTAGGTTGTCTAGAATGGGGATTGATGGTTAGTGATGGGAGTCTGTAATGTGTGGTGCCTACAGGAGGTCTCAGGAACGGGCCGTTGGAAACCAAGAGCCCTGCAGGCCGAGCTGGCCCCTTTCCTCCTGGCTCTGGCCCTGGGGAGCCTGGGACTCCCCCCAGCAAAGCCGGCCGGCGGAGCTTCTGGGATATGCTGGTAAAGGGAGAACGGGAGGAGGTGGTGAAGTTGGCATCTACCTTCTTGCCTGCCTCCCGGCTCCCCCTACCCTGCCCTACAGGCCTTGCCCCAGATCTTCTGTTACATAAAACTCCCCTGTCCCTTGGATAGGGGTTTACAGAACGTGGCGAGTTCTCACTGATGCAGAGAGAGCCTCAGCTTATTAAGGGCCTTCACTTCCACTTTTCCTGTTGGACCCTCACAGCAGCCTGCAAGAGAACCAGGGCTTTACCAGTGAGGCGGCTGAGGCTCAGGAAAGTTGAGCAGCCTGCCCAAGCCTGCCTGGTCAGCTCCAGTGAAGCCAGGGCCTGAACCCGGCCTCCAAATCCTGCAGGCTCTCATTGCCATTCCACAACGCCTCCATCCTCCACCCCTTCCCGCTTCCCAATAGCCCCTCCTCATTCACTGCATTCCCCCCAGAGTAAAACAGAATGTGGGGACTTGGGTTCCCCCAAAACAACCGATGACATTGTCCTGGATCGGCCAGAAGACTCTCGGGGCCGGAGGCGTCACAAAACTGAAAGTGTTCGGACTCCTGGTGGAACTGAGCGGGCACCAGGCCCAGATTCTGGAGCCCAGAGACAGAGGTGTGTATGTGTGTTGTGGTGGTGTGTCGTGGGAGCGTGTGGTATGAAGTCACAGGTGGGTATTGGGTTTGTGTAAACACACCCATGTCACTTATGGGTGTGAGGTTCTTACTCCTGCTGTCTCAGACGCCGGACCACACAGCTAGAGGAGGGCGAGGTGGGGACCCTGCAGCCTGTGTTTGCTCGTGTCACTCAGCGCTGGATGGAGTTTATGGCTCAGATTGGTGAGAGCCCAGCCCCCCTCTCCCTTCCTCAACCCTGTGGCCTGGTCCCTGTCCCACAGCCCCACCGTGACTGCTCTGCTCTGGATCCAGGTTGTGCCTCAGTGTCCAGGATCTCCACCCACATGGTGTCCCGGTTCCTCCTCCCATCCGTCCTGTCTGAATTCACTACTCTGGTCACCTCAATGGCAGGAGACACAAGTGTCCGCATCTTTGAGCAGCATTTGTGAGTTTGGGGTCTCATGGAGGCTTTGTTGGCGAGTGGGGGCTTAGGCCCAGGGAGGTGATGGCCAAGGAATGGGACCAGGGATGGTCTGCTTTCTGTCCGTCCCTCCCTCCCACTAGGGGTTCAGAGCCAGAGATCTTCAGCCCTTGTTCGCTTGGACAGCTGGGCCCAACTCCCCGCCCAGCAGCTGAGCGGCATCTGCTGCTTCTGGGAAGGAATTTCTTGCAGTGGAGGAGACCAACCCAGCAGGGTGAGGGCACGGCCTTGGGGAGGGTGTGTTCAGACTGACTGATCATGTGGTCTCTGACCCTGCAGGGGGCAGGGTGAGGTCAAGGGGGATCTGCCCCCACACCCCCATTTTGCCCCTCTACCACCCTATAGCTGCCAAAGCTGTGCAGCGCTTCGAGCCAGGAGGCGACGGGAGTTTGGGCCGAAATGCTCCCCGGCAGCGGTTCTTGCTGCTGGAGGTCTTGGACAAGAAGGTAGATATGGGGCCAGGGGCTGGGTGGGAGAAGGGGTTCTGTGATCCCACTGACTCTGACCCCTGACTTCCAGCTACAGCTGCTGACCTACAACTGGGCTCCAGACCTGGGGGCAGCATTGGGCCGAGCACTGGTTCGCCTCGTGCAGTGGCAGAATGCGCGCGCCCATCTCATCTTCTGCCTCCTCAGCCAGAAGCTTGGACTCTTCCATCATTATGGCCAGTTGGACTTCCCAGTGCGGGATGAAAAGGTGCTGCTCCCTCCTCCAGTTCTGGCTCCTGAGTGGTCGGTTAAAGGAAGTACCAGCTCAGAAGCAGGGGAAGAGGACAGACTGAGGGCAGCAATAGCGGGGAGGGAGAGTCAGAGAGGAGGCCACGGGGTGGGAGAGAGGGTCTGAGGGCAAAGGCCATGAACACATTGTGAGGCTCCATCTCTCTCAGGAGCCAAACCCGTTCCTGCTGCCCACCATGGAAGCAGAGAGCCTCATCCGGAGTGCAAGTCCCCCCCTGAGCCGCGAGCAGGGCCGGCTGAGTGGGTCCTCTCGGGGTGGGGGCCCCCATCCTTTGGACACATTCCCCTTCGATGAGGCTCTGAGGGATATCACAGCTGCCCGCCCCAGCTCCTCACTCGGCCCTGTGCCCAGGCCCCCTGATCCTGTCACCTATCATGGACAACAGTTCCTAGAGATCAAGATGACAGAGCGCAGAGGTGAGGGCACTGGGCTGGGCAGCCGGCAGGGGCAATCTGTGGAGTCTGGGAGGGAGAGGAGCGGCAGCTCCTGGGGTCACTACTACTATCTCCAACCCCCAGAGCTGGAGCGCCAGATGAAGATGGAGAACTTGTTTGTAACCTGGCAGCAGCGTTCCGCCCCAGCCAACATGCCCATCAGTGTGAGTGACCGAAACCCGTGTCCTCCAGGAGCATCCTGTGACCCTTCCCTGGCCACCACTCTAGTGCTCACTGCCCCATTTCCCCAGGCTGGGGAGCTGGAGACCCTGAAGCAGTCATCCCGCCTGGTGCATTACTGTGCCACAGCCCTGCTCTTCGACCCAGCTGCCTGGCTGCATGGGCCCCCAGAGACCTCTGGGCCCCCTGAGGGGCAGGTGAGGCTCAAGGCTCCTGGATTTCTCCCATGGGACTTCCCTTTACCCCACAGTGATCTCCATTCCTCCACCCCCAGTAGAGTGTTTGACAGTGGGTAGAGCCTTCCTGAATCTCCATTCCCACAGCGGCGCCATCGCCCTGAGTCAGGATCTGGGAGCCGTGAGGTGCCCACAAGCTGCGAATCCTCGGATGTGCCTCTGCCTGGCGCCCGTGAGGAGCCTTGGCTGAAGGAGCTGAGCTTGGCTTTCCTGCAGCAGTATGTGCAGTATCTGCAGAGCATGGGCTTTGTGCTGGTGCCGCTGCGGCCCCCCTCGCCTGCCCGCAGGTGAGCCCGCCTATTCCTTGCCTCATCTTCTCCTTCTCCACTGCAGGTGAGGCCCCACACGCCCTTCCTTGGGCCCACTTGGACAACTCAGGCCTTGTGCCTGTTCATCCTGCTGGGCCAGCACACATACATGAGGATCTTGGACACTTGCATGCAGCCCTCACACACATCCTGTAAACCTGACACAGCCTGTGGAACTCATGGCCGTGTCCATACACAGAACTGTGTACATTTTCACAGAGCTGGTGCCCACCTATCTCTTCTGTGCTTACATGCTGATATATATCCACACACATGAATCTGGTACATGCTCCTAAGCTTCTGGACCTGGTCTTAATGATTGCTGTCCTGGTCACCCATTGACCTCTCCTGAGATTTTACACGGTTCCTGGCCTGGGAAGTCCTTTTCTCGGCAAGGTTAGTTTTTTCCCTTACCAAGGACCCCTGCACTGGCCCTGCTTGCATCACTGTCCTCTGGCCTATTCTTGGTCATGTTACTCACTGGCCAGTAATGAGAGGTCTGAGTCTTGGGAAGTAGACAGCCCCTCTGTCACGACCTTCCATCTCTCCAGAGCCCAGTGAGAACTCCACAACCACCTTTCCCATCCTGTGTCAAATCCCAAATTCCCTTCTCTGTGGCCCCTGCTCTCTGCTCCTCTCAACATCTGAGCCTCCAGATTCTGTGTTCCCAGCCCCTCCTAGTGGCTCTATGGTAAAATATCTGTTCCTGGTATACAGTTACTTTCGTGTCTCCAGATTTGTGAGTTTATTTTCTCCCCGCTATTTCACTTTGATGCCTTTTCAAGCTAGTAATTATAAATTGTACTTCCTTACTCAAGACACCACCTTGGCCAGGAAAGCCAATTCCAACTCCTTAGTGTTTTTGTCACCATCTCTCCACCTTTTTCAGAACTTAGGAAGAGAGGATAGGCCTGCGACTCCGGGACCCCGCCCCTCTCATTTCTCAGGGACAGACTCCAAGGAGGAGCTCAGCTTGCTGCCCTTGCCAGCCAGGTCTCAGCTGTAGGAGCTCCTTGGAGAGACTTAGTTCGTATACTTTCCATTCAGTTATATTCTTCCCAGAATCTGAATTCCTTTTTAAAATAAAAGACACTAGGTTAAAAGGTTTGTTTCCAGAGCAAACCTTAAAAAGTTGGGCCTTCCTTTCTCACCAGCCTTAACTATCACCAATCACTAGTCAGGTCTCATCTCGATTTCCTTGAGGATTAAATGGGACATTTCTTGTCGCAGAGGCTTTGACACCAGAGCAAGCATCCTGGAAGTATAGCTCCTGAGTGTAAGGAGTGGGTCTCACTCGCCCTTTCTGTTACGTCCTTGGCCACAGTGACCTCCCTGCTCTCTTCTCCCCTTGCGTCTGAGTTGAGAAATGAAGAGCAGGGGCCTGTGGAATGCTGAGACTGCCATCCCCCAGTCCAAAGAGGAAAGTACCTGAGCAGGGCATCAAGCATCTCCTTCAGCTTTCTAATGAAATCTCACACACATCACTCTCTCCCTCCCTGCTGCCCCCAATAAGCAGACCTCTCCATCCCCTAGGGGGTGTCTCCCCATGGTCACAGCGGCCTCCAGCCCTACCCTCATCCTCTCATAGAGAGGCCTGGTCTGCACCTCCCCACTGAGCACTGCCCACTTCCCCTTAAAGCACATGCTGCTGTGCAGAGAGCCCTGCCCTGCAATCTAGACCTGGACTCCAGTCCTAGCCTTGCCACTCACTCACCTGGGCGCCTCAAGCAGGTCCTCCCTGTCTCCGGGCCTGTCTCCTCTTGTGCACACAATTGCACATGAAGTGGATTCTGGGTCTGATAGCCGTAATCCTCCACTCCACTGGCCTGCCTCATGCTCTTGTCCCTCTTTCTTGTCTGCAGCACCAGCCGGCTGCGGGCCATGGCTATCCTTGGAGCAGAGGGTCGGGGCTCCTTCTCCTGCCCTAAAACCAAGACTGATGGGAGCCCCAAGGTAACACGTCATCATGTACCTTCCCTGACAGTGAAATCAACGATACCAGTGTCACTGAGCCTGAATTATTTTCCTGAGGCCTGAGGTCAATGACCCTGGGTAATGACTAAAGTCGTTGATCCCAGCCTGACACCATTAAAGTCACTGACCCAAGGGACTTCTTCCCTGCTCGTCTGGGGCTCGGTGAACTCCCAATCCTTGCCTCTGAGCCCCAGTCTTTTTCCTTTCTTCAGAGCACTGGTTCTCTGGTCACCACCTACCACCTGCAGCGGGCACTGCCCGGGGGCATCATCCTCATGGAGCTGGCTTTCCAGGTGAGCAGGAGGAACACTGAGTGGGGAGCCAGACCCAGCTGTCTCTTGCCCTCCTGACCTCATCTTCATCCTCTCTCCAGGGCTGTTACTTCTGTGTCAAACAGTTTGCCCTGGAATGTTCCCGAATCCCCATGGGGCAAGCTGTCAACTCTCAGGTATGTGGCAGGGACAGAGGAATATGGGGTCTCAGGCATGGTCAGTTCATCCTCAGTGTGCTGTGGCCAGTACGAGTAGTGCGTGGGCTGTCTGGCCCAGTGATGATCTGATGCTCTGGGCTGGCTGGGTCAGTGATCATTCTGGTGCTGTGACTGGACCATCCACCAGTATCACTCTGCAGGTGGTCCAGAGCTGTTTTCAGCTGTAGCAGGAGGGCAGAAGGCATTCCAGCACAGTGACTGGTCCAGCCTGTGGTCACTCTAGCACTGACAGCCTGGTGCTGTGGTTGATCCATAACCACAGATGTTTAGACAGTGAGGACACTTGAGTGTAGTAGGTAATCTGACACATGGGTAGGTCGGTGCCCTGGGGAGTCCTGGTCTAACCTAGAGATGGGGACAACCTGGCATTGTCAGTATAGTCACTAACACTTAGAAGGTAGACTAGAGTTCCCACCCACACAGGGTACCCCAGTCACTTAGTTGTTATTTGTGTCCCTGACTGTCTGCCTCAATGCAGGGCCTCTGTACCCCATGAGGGCTCAGCACTCAGAGTGCTCAAGATGGCTCAGAGGATCAAGTGAGGTCAGGGACCTGCAGCCCCCTGTACTTGAGTTAGTTCCACTCCTTCAGGTTGCCAGGCATGCTCTACAGGGGCCTGGGCCTTCTTTGTGCCTCACATTTAGTTTCTGAGAGATCAAGATTTGCCTGGGCCCTGTCTGTCACCCTCCAGTACAGACAACACAGACTTCTTTCATATCTGGACAGCTCATACCCCGTCCATAGATGGTTGCCTTTAACTTGGGTGTGGATACCTAGTCTAGTCATCACAGGATAATGTGATCCAGAAAACCTGGGTGACTTTATGTGTAGTAACCTTCCTGGGCCAGAGTGCTCAGAAGGGAGCTCTGGACGGGCAGTAGGCTTTCCCAGCTCGCTGTAGTATTGGAGGGAAGGACCCACCCCCGTCACTCTCCTGAACTTCCTGAAGTCCTGGCTTCTCTGCCCACTGATCGCCATCCAGCTTAGCTCTCTCTGCTGCTACTTATCTAATCTCAAACCCTGCTTAGATTTCTAAATGGCTTTGATATTGCTATTGTTTAGTAAGTCCTTAGCATACATACTAAGGAAAAAGGAGAGTTTTACTCCTACTGTACAGATAAGGAAACTGAGGTTCATGGAGGTTAAGTAATTTGCCCCCGGGCACACAGCTAGTCAGTGGCAGTACTGGGCTCTGACTCTGAGGCTCCTTCTTGGCTACTGCAGTCTATCATACTGCCTCTAGCTTTATGAAGACCTTTACTTGGTCTCCTGGTAGATGAGGAAACTGAAGCTGAGGGGTTGTGACTTACCCAAGGTCCTGCAGCTACTCTGCCTCCCAGGCTATTGCTTCTTCTCCAGTCATTTATTTCCTTTCCTGTTAACTCCTCTGCCCAGTGCTCCCAGTGGAGTGGTCAGGTAGATTCTGCCATTCAGCACCACAGATTCAATTGTTAACACACTTTCAGAAATGGTGATTTCCACCAAGAGAAGCACCAGCTCCGTGTCTCTGCCTTCCCTTCTTCCTCCCTCAGTGGTTCATTCATGCATTCACTCACAGATCAATTAGAGGAGGCCCACCCTAGCCTAGCCTTGGCAGGATGTCCCAGATGAAGCTTTATGCTTGAGTAGGAGTTAGCCAGGACTGGGGATCGGGAAGAGCAGTGTTCCAGGCAAAGAGAAGATCAGGTACAAAAGCACAGAGAGAATATGTGATGTACCTGGAAGAGTGAGTAGCTTGATGGGAAGATAAGCTGGAGAGATGGGGAGGGGCCAAGAAAAACTTTCTACAGTAAGTGATTACACACCTGGCCTACCCGCACCACCCGTTTAAAACTGTAGCTGCTTTACTCCTTGATTTCCCATAACACCATCTCCTAACATACTGTGTACTCAGCTACTCTAATGTTCACTGTCTTATCTCCCCACCACCAGAATGAGAGGGATTTGTTTCTGTCCCCAGTGTATCCCGGCAGCTAGAGCAGCACCAGGTAGGCACGTGGTAGGCACTCAGCAAGTATCTGTTGCGTCACTGAATCTGTGCCAGACTTCAGTGGACTCTGGGATACAGGGTAAAAAGGCCCATCTCTGAAGATAGTCAGTTTCATGTAAACAGAGAATTACAACACAGTATGAAGAAGAGAATATAACGAGGAGGGCTTCCCACAGAAGCTATTCTGGCAGAGGGGCCCACAGCAACAGGGTGAATCTTGAGCTGCCTTTTCCAGTGCAAGAGCGAGGGAAATAGGAATGTGCTGAGCAGCCTGTGCTGCCGTTTCCTAACCCAGCCCCCTGCTGCCGCCTCCCCAGCTGTCCATGCTCTTCACGGAGGAGTGCGACAAGGTGCGAGACCTGATGCACGTGCACTCATTCAGCTATGACTTCCACCTGCGCCTCGTGCACCAGCATGTGCTGGGCGCCCACCTGGCACTGCGGCACGGCTACCACCTCACCACCTTCCTGCGACACTTCCTCGCCCACCACCCCGATGGGCCCCACTTCGGCCGCAATCACATTTACCAAGGTTGGTGCCCAAGGGCAACTAGTGAACCAGAAAAAGAACAGACCACAAGGTGTCCCCGAGCCAGGGCCAGTGGGCCCGCTGCTTGGGGCCATATCTTGTCTCTGCATCTCCTATCCCATATTGTCAGTCGCCTCATATCACCTGGACCCTGGCACCATGTCTCTGTCTTAAGTTCGTCACAGTCTGTTTCATATCAAAGGTTAGATCCTGTGTCATGTGGACCCTGCCCTCTGTCTGTCCTGAGCCACTCGTCCCATCTCGATGTTCCACAGGAACTTAGGAGCTCCCCAGAAAGCTTGAGGCCTGAGCCAGTCTGCCTGTCAATCAGAGCCTTAAGGACTCCTATCCCTCCACCCCACCAGATCAGTGTGTCTGTCCCAGGTTCAGTGTCTCCTGTGACTTGCCCTCAGGGACACTGGAGCTCCCAACACCACTCATTGCTGCCCACCAGCTGTACAACTACGTGGCTGACCATGCCAGCTCCTACCACATGAAGCCATTGCGGATGGCCCGGCCAGGGGGCCCGGAACATATTGAATATGCCCTGGTGTCAGCGTGGCACAGGTAAGGCGGAGAAGGGACGCCAGCGTGCACTCTGGTGGAGCAGAGGTCGGGGCCATCCTTGCAGTAGGGAGACCCATGTTTTCTTGGGCAGAAGGGATGGGTAGGTTTCATTAGAACCTCAGGGTTGACATCTCTCCACCCCCACTGCACAGCTCTGGCTCCTACCTGGACTCGGAGGGACTTCGTCACCAGGATGATTTTGATGTTTCTCTGCTTGTCTGTCACTGTGCTGCACCTTTTGAGGAGCAAGGAGAAGCCGAGCGGCATGTTCTGCGGTGAGCACATCCCCTTGAACGTGCCCATTGCCCAGCTGCGACCCCCGCGCCCTTACCCTGTATGTCTCAGGCTGTGACCACCACACTCCTGCTCCCCTCCTGACCCCAGGCTGCAGTTCTTCGTGGTGCTCACTAGCCAACGAGAGCTCTTCCCCAGACTCACTGCTGACCTGCACCGGTTCCGGAAGCCACCCAGACTTCCCCCTGAGCCAGAGGCTCCTGGGAGCTCAGCTGGTAGCCCTGGGGAGGCCTCAGGGGTTGTTCTGGCCCCTGGACCAGCTCCCCAATTCCCCCCATTGGCTGCAGAGGTGGGCGTGGCACGGGCACGGCTGGCTCAGCTGGTGCGGCTGGCTGGAGGGCACTGCCGTCGGGACACCCTCTGGAAGCGCCTCTTCTTGCTAGAGCCACCAGGGCCTGACCGGCTGCGGCTAGGGGGGCGCCTGGCCCTGGCTGAGCTGGAGGAGCTCCTGGAAGCAGTCCATGCCAAATCCATTGGGGACATTGACCCCCAGCTGGTAAGGGGCTGTGGGTTCCAGAAGGGGCTGGGATGGATGCTAGGAATTCCCCAAGCAGCCAGAGTAGGGGGTGCAGGGGTCTCAGAGGTGGCTCTGGGACAGCAAATCCAGGCCTGTGGACCCTCCCCCAGGACTGCTTCCTGTCTATGACGGTCTCCTGGTACCAGAGCCTGATCAAGGTTCTCCTAAGCCGCTTTCCCCAGAGCTGTCGCCATTTCCAGAGCCCAGACTTGGGAACGCAGTACCTGGTAAGTCCCCCTGACCCTCCTCTGAAAGGAGAGACACAGCAGAAATTCTCATGAGAAAGATGACAGGTGTCCCCCATCAAGGAGCCCCAGCCTGATGAAACAGGCTCTGCTCTGGAGGGAGGCCTAGATGGAATGGGACTACCGATAAATATGAAGCCCTCTGAGCACTAAGAACAACCTAGAGCTGTGCCCTCAGAGGCTGACAGAAACACAATCCTTGGCTAGAGATCTGAGGGCCAAGCTCCGGAACCTCAGCATCAGTGGCTGGCCTTGGAGACTGCAGACCCAGAAAGGACCTCTCGGGCTTTAAAGCCTTGTTACCCGAAGTGTGGTCCTCACACCAGCAGCATCAGCCTCCCTCCTGGTAGCTTGCCAAATGCAAACTCTCAGGCCCCTCTCCAGACCTATGGACTCAGAACCTGCCTTTAGCCAGATCCCCAGCACGTTAGAGGTTGAAAGCACTGCTGGGAAGAACAGAAGCTATGGTGCTGGGCATGGATGTGGGGATTAAGAGACTAAAGAGATGGGCCTAGCAAGAGCAGTGGTTCAGGAGAGGAGTCGTTCAAGAGAAGACTTCAGGGGGCCAGCCCGGTGGCACAAGTGGTTAAGCGCACACGCTCAGCTGCGGCGGCCCCAGGGTTCGCCGGTTCGGATCCCGGGTGCGCACCGACGCACCGCTTGTCAAGCCATGCTGTGGCGGCATCCCATATAAAGTAGAGGAAGATAGGCATGGATGTTAGCCCAGGGCCAGTCTTCCTCAGCAAAAAGAGGAGGATTGGCAGATGTTAGCTCAGGGCTGATCTTCCTCACAACAACAACAAAAAAAGAAGACTTCAAAGGGAAAAATAGGAGTTGGTCTGTGGTGAGGGGTTCTGCAACAGCGTGCTTGTGGGGAAGGTCAGTTTCAAGGTTTTGCAAAGGGTCATCCAGAGAAACCGAGGTTAGTTTAGGATAAAGCTGTAGGCAGGTGTGAGTAGATGGGGGTGCTCCTGTGGGCAGTGAGAATGCTGAAGCAGGAGTGGTTTGGGGGATGAGTTGAGTCTGAGGTCCATGAGGACCTTCCAGGACCATGGTCTAGAAGGTCTATGGCCATCGGGATTGGAGCTCAGGAGAGAGAGATCTAGGCAGCATCTGCATGAACAGGTGGTCACTGAAGCCTTGGGAGTAGAAGAAATTGCCCAGGGAGAGATCACAGAGCTGAGCATCAGGGACAGACAGACATAAGGGGACAGTCCCAAGGGAGGTCAGAGATATACAAGGACAGAACAGGAGGGGCCGTGTCAAAGGTAGAGAACTCTCCTTCATTGATGGGCTTCACTGTGCCAGCTTTGCATAGGCCCTCTAGATAAATATCAGGAACCTTCCAGTCAAGCGCCCCCTCCTCATTCTGATGAGGCTGCGCAGGCCGACCAGGAGCCAGCAAGGGTGAGGACTGAGGTTCGATTTGGAGATGAGGTCCTGGGTGACTGTGGAGTGCAGGTGGGGTCAGGTGTGGTGATGGAAGCCAGCTTTCCTCAGCCTGCTCCCACTTCCAGGATGCCCTCAAGGAGGGATTGTGCCTCCTCAGGTGAGACAAACCTCACTCCCCACCTCATTTTGTCTTTTCTGCAGGTTGTGCTGAATCAGAAGTTCACTGACTGTTTTGTGCTAGTGTTTCTGGATTCCCACTTGGGAAAGACGGTGAGAACAGGGGGTGAGGGGCTTTGTGTCAGCCTAGTGGGAGGCTGTCCCCGAAATGCTCACTCCAGAGCCTGCCAAGGTTGGGGTGCCCACCCTGCCCTCTTCTCACCACTGCACCCCCACCATGTTCCCCAGTCTCTGACAGTGGTTTTCCGAGAGCCCTTCCCGGTACAGCCCCAGGACAGCGAGAGCCCCCCTGCCCAGCTGGTCTCCACCTACCACCACCTTGAGTCTGTCATCAACACAGCCTGTTTCACCCTGTGGACCCGCCTCCTCTGAGGGAGGGGCTGCTGAATGTCACTGTTCCTCGAATCATGGATCTATAAGATTGCCTACTTGAAGCAGAACTGACCAGCCCTTCTCGGCCCCAGGGCAAGCGTGGACACTGAGGGACACCAAAGGCTTTGGGAATCTATCTTGGGGGTCTGCAGCTGCAGCCTGGTAGCAGGGGCTGCCCTCCCTGAACACTCACAGCTGCTGACCAGCCCAGGGCTCCAGAAGGTCAGGTCAACTCCCTGGGCCCTTCCAGAAAGGGACTCCTCTTTCTGCTTACCTGGTAGAGTCCCAGGAATTCTTCACACCAGGTGGCAAGCACTCACCCCTTAGAGCTCTTCTGCCTGAATCCTGCCTCCAAGTCTTTGATTGCTGTCAGCTACCCGCCTCTGCCTTCCACTCCCCATCTTGAGCCCTCTGGCCTTCATTTCCCACTGGGACGTCACTGCTGGACATTGCCATTGAGATGAGACACGTTGGTTCCAACCCCAGCTCTGCTTTTCAAGCACCTGTGACCACAGGCAAATCCCTTTGTTCTCGGACCTTTGGTTTCTCATCTGTACATGAGGAGGTGGGCTCAAAAGCTCTCCCATCTCCACAGCAACACTGGCACAGACTGGAGGACGTGAGCATGCGCTGTATGTCCCTTCTCAACAGGAGGGAAGCAACCCGGAGAAACTGAAGGTTTAGACACTGTGTGTCCCCAACAATAACACGCATAGGAAATGTTCAGCAGGGTGTCTTTAATTCCGAGGAGACTCAGGATGCTCAACTCACTGTCCCACAGAGGCATGCGGGTGGGGTGCAGGACCTCACTGGCTGGCCTGTGGATGGCCCCGCCTATCCCAGTATGAATGGAGCCAACTCAGGCCTTCTACTGTGTCTCCTGAGGGGAGGGGGAGGCAGTGGCATCTCAACTCATGAGGAGAAAAAGAGCCCCTGTCCCTCCAGAGCTCCCTTCCCCAGGGGCAAGCCTGGCACCTCAGCCCACCCCTCACCTTGAGGCTGGTACTCGCAGCCTACGTAGCCTTTGTAGCCTTCATCTTCCAGCAGTTGGAACAGATAGGGGAAGTTCAGCTCTCCAGGGCTGCCAGGCTCCCCCCGGCCTGGGACCTGTGCCACCTGCACATGCCCTGGGAACAGATATGGGTGGATGTGGGGCCCCAGGCTCCTGCTGAGGCCTGAGGGACAGATGCGGGGGGCTGAAAGAGTAAGAGGACAGAGGAAGTAGCACAGCAGACTGGGAAGGAGCAAAGAAAGGGACCCCTCTCACCAACGATGGGCAGAAACTCCCGGATGTTTCCTGTCAGGTTCCCATCCATGATCTGCCAGTGGAATATGTCCTGGGGCAGAGACTGCCACAGTCAGAGACCCCTCAGGCCCCACCATTCTTCCCAGATTTGATAACATGGGCCTTCTGAGAAGCACTCCCTTTCTTCCGCTTACCATTTGTAGCTGGAGGTTGGGTCTTCCCACCTTCTGCAAGATGGCTGCCGCTGGGAAGGAAACCAGGGAGGGGGCCATGAGACTCGAGGAGAGCACAAGAATCAAAGGGACGGGGGAAGGACAGGCTGGGGGTCCTACCCTGCTGGGGCGTATCCAGGAAGTACTGGGGGTCAGTGACACGGGTGTTGATGGGCTCCAGCAGTCCCACGAGGTTCTCCTAGCACCATGTTGGATCTGTGAACACAGCTCTCCCCCAGGTTTGTCTCCCATCACTCACTCACTTGTCAAGCAGCTCACCAGTCTCTCTGACCTAGGCCAGTGCCCAGCCTTGTGCCTCATCGCTCCCCATACTGTGCGCCCCCTCCACACACACACACACACACACACACACACACACACACTCGTGTAAGTGTGTGTCTATATGTGTTTTCACTGCCTCACCTGAGCCAAAATCCCAGCGGCGTGCCTCAGGTTCTCCAGAAAAACGGTCTCCATTTCACCCCTGACTGCTGCTCGATCCGCCCCCTGGGGTACTCGGCCGGCCATGAGGTGAATCCTGTGAGGAAAATGGGACTGGAGGGGGCTGTGGAGTCCATCCTAGAAGCCCGGGCCTTCACTCCCTCAGCTCCCTACATGCACCTCCTCCAGCCGCCTTCTGGCTATGCCAGCCCTGCCCTCCCCCAGGTGTCTAGTCCCTACCACCTCGCCATGGTGCTCAGGCGTCCCAGCGCCCTCAGGCACTCCTGTGTCAGCCCAAGGCCAGGCCCTTTCCCAGATCCCTTTGGGGGTCAACCCATCCTCCTGCCTCCAAGACCTCAGTCCCTCACTTAGCTCCCGCTGACTCAATGTCTCCTTTTCCATGTCCCTTCTCAGCCTATAAACATGTCTAAGTCTCACCTTTTAAAAATGACCCTTCCTTCTCAAGAATTCCATGCTGCTTGTCTGACTCCTTGCCTCTGTTTCCTAGTTTCTTCCCGGCTGTCCCCGCCCCCACCAGTAATGACCCCTCGTTGCTGGTTCCTCCTCAGCCTATTTGCCCTCTGCACGATTTGACATTTATTTGATCGCCGCACTTTGAGCCTTCCACCTGCTCCCATCACCACTTGATCTTTCTCAGCCACATCCAGCATCTCCAGCCTCGTGAACTCTGAACACACGGAGCCTCCTTTTGCCTCTGGCCACTGCACCCTTGCCTAGGAGGAGGGAAGCAAATGCCCACTCCTTCAAGACCCAGTCCAACATCACCACCTGCGAGAAGCTTTCTCTGATCCCAGTTAGGCTCCTCCTCTGCTCCCACAGCCTCCTTGAATTGACCTGTCCTCAGATGGCTCGCTCCCTACGTTTACTTTGCTATCTCCCTGGTCACACCGAGCTCCCAGCGTGGGATCCCAGCGTGAGGTGAGCATGACAGAGCTGCAAACTGAGAACGACACACTGACAGATAACTACAAAAGGCAGTTTTACAAAGGACCAGGACTGAAGGCGTGGAGAACGGCCGGTTCGCTCAGACTCCTGAGTCTCTCAGACCCCGAACGAACGTGCGGCAGGGTCTTGGGTCACAGAGCGGGGAGGAGAGGCTAGGATACCTGGGACAGCCCAGAGCCTTGGCGTACAGCACGGCCTGCTCCAGCCCCTCTCGGAAGGCCGCCTGCCCCCCGGGAACGGCCCCCAGCCCCATTTCCCCCTTCTCTCGGTCTCCTGCGGAGAGAACGGGCCTCAGCCCCCAGGTCGGGCACCCTGCACCCCCGCCCCCGCCCCGAGCCCCGCGGCGCACCCGGGGGCGTGTTGATCAGCACCATCCGCAGCCCCGCTTCCCGCGCCGCGCGCACCAGCGCCTCTGGCGGCTCCGCGTACGGCCAGCCGACCTCGGCGGCCTCGAAGCCCGAGCTGCCCGCGGCCCGGAGCCGCGCGGGGAGGTTGGGGAGCTCGGGGAACAGCCACGACACATTGGCTGAGAAGCGCAGCCGAGCCATGGCCGGCCGGGAGCAGGGGCGCGGGGCAGAGTCCGGGGCGGAAGCGGCGGGGCCCCGGGAGGGCGCGTCCGGAAAGAGCCCGCGCAGGAGCCTGGCCCGGCCCGAGCGGGGGCGCGCTGGCGCCGCTTGCCGGGCACCGAGCTTTCTGTGCCGGCCTTTTTGATGCGAAGAGCGGTGTGCTGTAAAAACTGTGGACAGTCCCGAAAAGTGAAAAATTTCAAGACAGGAGGAAGAGACGCGCGGGCACAGGCGAGAAGGCGGAGCGAGGGCAGCGCGGCGGGGCGTGGGCGCCGTAGAAGGTGGGGGAGCCCCCGCGCCCCCTGGGCTGAGAGCCGAGGGAGGGAGCGAGAGAGAGCCGGCCCGCCTCGAGGGCCCAGTTAAAATGAAGGAACGTGGACTTGAACAAATGCTTGGTATTTTCCCTCATTATAAAAATATCTGTTCATTATGGAACATTTGAAAGCTGTATGACGAAATAAAGAACGTGTAACACACCGGTTATCGCGCCACTCACCCGCTGACTTTCCCTTAGAGATTGGAAAATAAACGTGCCGTTTTTTCGTAGAAAATTCTGATCATACTATATATGTGGTTTTATGGCCTGCTTTTTCATTATTATTATTTTGTGAGCATTTCCCCATGTTCTTCAATGTTCTTCAAAGTCATTGCATTAGCTGCTCATTGTTCTATAGCTAGGCAGCCCAGAATTTATCATACTACTTCGTTGGTGAACATCGGGGTTTTTCAACGTGTGTGTGTGTGCGCGCGCGCTATAAAAGCACTTTAATGCACCTCTTGGTCCCATCTCTGCATCGTTTTCTTGGGTTCCTTTTGTAAACATGTCCATTACAGAGTTCGCCGGCCCAAAATCCTTTACAAGGAAAACTGTCCCCACCCCGGTCTTCACACTGAGCGGCTATGGGCTGTCCCCTCTTAGCCCCAGCTGATTGGACCACGGAAGGACATCTGATCCAAGGGCAGCCAATCCATTGACTGGCCGAAGACCCATTTCTCTCCTGGAAAGACGATCTGGCCAATCAGATTCCCTTTCTCAAGAGTTCAAACAAGGACATGCAGGGAAAGTCAAGCAAGAGGTAGTCTTGCCGGAAGATGATTGGGGCTGTAGAAACTAAATAAACGGGAGTCGGGTGGTAAAGAAAAGCTAGAGCAGAGAGGAGGTAGCCGGGTTCTGTGAGAAGAGGTAGCAGGTTGAGAACCCACTCCTGTTGAGTTCCCAGGGCTGGCCAAACCAACAGCTGCTCCCAGGTGTGCACTTCCCGAGGCTGGGATGTTTAAACTTTCCTGGGTGTCTGTGTCTGTAGCCTCTTAATGTTTCTTGAGATAATTCTAATGAATTTATTTCACCCACAATAACCCAACTGATTGGGCAGATTCCTAAGGTTGGAATTACATGATGAAAAAATAGGAACATGTTTAAGTTCTTGATTACTGTGCTAAATTGCTTTTCGAAAATGTTGTAAGTTTATACTCCAACAATACATGAGTAGCAGTCATCTTGATGTATTTTCTGTGATGGCTTTGACAGAAGGAAGCTCGAAGGGCAACATTAGGAGCACCCAGCTTCCACTGTCTGTACTGTCACTGCTTGTCTCCATACCAAAGCAGGCCCACTCAGACAGCCGCGGTCCAGGCTGATCTCATCGTTAACCCAAGTGCCTGGCAGGTTCCATTTCTTCAGCTCTGCCTCTAAGAACAGGCTGACACCAGCTATTACTGATCACATGATTTCTTGCCCATTTGCAGCTGGTGTTATACTTGGAACTTTGACTTGCCCTGGAACATGTTTCTTGGGTGTAGTCCAATCAGATGTGACCTCACTAAGTTTAACAATTCAATCAGTTCCAACTTCAGCACGTTTACAATCCAACGTTGAGTAACACGTTGAGTAACATACTGAGTAACATCTAAGGAAAGTAATTCTTTTACTAACACTTCACTGTGAATCTCTGAGTATACAAATTCTACTTAAGACTTTAAAAGCACCACCATGTGCTGGGGTCTGTACAGGAGCAAAATTTGTCTAACGAGCCACTCCTTTTTTTGCTTGTATAGCCTGTAGGGCAGCAGAGATGGTGTATGAACTAGATGTGTGTGACTCACTTTTCCCCTTGCCTTCACTTAATATATCAAAATAAATACAAAAGGAGAACAATGCCCATGAGAATTTTCTTTATTCACCATTTGAATGTCTACACCTTATACCAGTTTGCAACATAGGCATTACACTAAGTTATTATTACAAATCTTGATTCTTTGCATTTAACTTATAATCAAAGAATTTGCACGGGTATGATGATTAGTTACGGTAACAACAATTTGTAAATAATGACATGGATGATGGCTAAAACTTGAGTATAGAATTCAGAGTCACATTTGATCACTGGGTTACACTTGCCAATGTGGTTTAAAAAATACATCTCATGTGTGAAATGCAAATCAAAACCTCAATGAAATTCCATTTTGTACCTTCCAGATTGGCAAAAATTTAAAAGTCAGACAATATCAAATATTGGACAGAATTTGGAACAACCAGAACGTTTATCCACTGCTGATAGGAGTGTAAATCACTACAACCACTTTGGAAAACAATTTGGCATCATCTCTTAAAGCTGAGTATTCATATGCCTTTGATCCAGCAGTTCCTTTCCCGGGTGTATCCCCTGGAGAAACTTTTGCCCAAGTATATCAGGAAACACATTCAGTGATGTTCATAGCAGCACAATTTATGTCGCAGAAATATGGAACTAACCCAAATGTCCATCGATACATTGACAGATGAATTGTGGTATAGCCATCAGTGTCATATATAAAAGTGAAGAGAAAACTTGTGACTCAAATGGTGAAATTGAGTTTGCTCTTGTACTAGAGTGATATATGAAGAGTTTAGTGAAGTTTGAGTCAAATTGAAACCATAAGTGTGAACACATCAAATGGATAAATCTCAGAAACATAATCTTGAGTGAAAGAAGCAAATCACGGAGAAATACATACAGTATGATTCTCTTTATATAAAGTCAGAAGCAGGGAAAAACCAAACAATATCTTGTGTAAGGGTACAAACATCTGCAGTAAAATGATGAAGAAGAGCAAGTGAATAATGATCACGAAGTTCAGGGTGATGGTGACCTCCGTGGGGTGGGGAGGGGAGGGGGGGCATTGGAAACTTCAAAAGTAACGGTCATCCCTTTTTCTTACACTGGGTGGTGTGGTCATATATCTTCATTTTATCACTATTCTTTATATCTTAAATGTATTTTATAATATCACTTTGTATCCGTTTCATATTTCATAAAAACAAATTTTCAAACCCTTATGTATGCATTACTGCCACCTGTTAGCACATTTTATATTAACATCCTCGTTGTAGTGCCATCATAATCTCAAGGTTTTTCTACAGACTCAGCTTGTTTTTTTTAGATTGTAATTACCACTTTTTAGATTCAACGTGTCACTGCTGAGTATAGTGGGCTTTTATTGTATTACCTGCTCAGAACCTATTGTAGGCAGCCTGTAAAATGGTCCCCAATGATCTCCACCTCCTGGTCTTCATGTCCCCTCGCCTTGAATGTGGGCTGAACGTAGCGACTCACTTCTAACAAAGAATACAACAAAAGTGGTACAATGTCACCCCAGAGATGAGGTTACAAAAAGGCCGTGGCTTCTGTCTTGGGTGCCCTCTCTGGCTCTTTCACTTGCTCTGAGGAGAACCAGTTGCCATATTGTGAGCTGTCCTATGGAAAGACCTACATGTCAAGGGACTGATGTCTCTGGCCAACAGCCAGGAAGGACCTGAGGCCTGCCAACTGCCACGTGAGTGAGCTTGGAAGCAGGTCTGCTCCCATCGAGCCTCAAGATGACTGTACCCTGGCCAACACCTTGACTGCAACCTTGTGACAGACAAGGTTTGAGTCAGAGACACCCAGCTAAGCCACACCCTAAACTCTTAAATAGTAAATATTTGTTGTTTTAAGCCACTGAATTTGGGGGTAATTAGCAGCAATAGATAACTAATAGATGATCTCTTTATTCTTCTGGGCACAGTTCCCTTGTTTGGCGGAACTGTATCATTTTCACCACTTCTTCACCTTAAGGTGTCAGTGGGTGCTGCCATCTTCTTATGTGATGCCTCTTCCAAGGCACAGTGATTGGTCAATGAGTGGGCACCTGACTCAAGCTGGACCAACCATAGTACCTGTTATACACACTGTAGGTTGCCTACCCAACATCTGTTCCCTCTTTTCTCCTTCCTAAGAGAAACATACCTCATGGGGACAGTCAGCCAGAGAGAATAAAGCTAGTGTGCAAAGTGGCAAAGAAAAACCAAGAAGGACATTGTGTTCAGCACTTAGAACTTCTCTAAGGGAATCGACCAGGCTGGCCTTCTTGCTTCATCTTAACTCTTTCCCAAAGCAAGATGTTCCAGAACTAACTTGCTTTTCACAGCCCAAGATCCAGCATTGTGCACATTTCAGGAAATATTTGGGTCTCTTGGTAAAATTTAATTTATTTAATTTAAAACCCTGAACACTGGGCACTGGGGCTATGTATTTACATCATTTCATGAATTTATATAATTTCGTATAGCTTCTAGTGGTATGCTGGATGCTCCCACAGCAACTTAGGGATTTCAGTGTCTATTTTTTGTGTGTGTGTGTGGAAGATCAGCCCTGAGCTAACATCCATGCTAATCCTCCTCTTTTTGCTGAGGAAGACCGGCTCTGAGCTAACATCTATTGCCAATCCTCCTCCTTTTTTTTTTCCCCAAAGCCCCAGTAGATAGTTGTATGTCATAGTTGCACATCCTTCTAGTTGCTGTATGTGGGACGCAGCCTCAGCATGGCCGGAGAAGCAGTGCGTCAGTGCGCACCCAGGATCTGAACCTGAGCGCAGCGGAGCGCGCGCCCTTAATCACTAAGCCATGGGGCCAGCCCGGGATTTCAGTGTCTAAAAGGGAATCTTTATCTTTCAAAGTAATGAGTTTATGCTGATGTTTTTTATTTCACCCAATCTTCATTAAGCTCCTTCCTACCATGCTCTAATGCAAAAGCATCTTCCTCTCTATTTGACTTTCTTATCTGAGCTACCAGTCTTTTTATCACTTTTATACAGTATGCTCACATCAGACTCCATATATCATGTTATATATTTTCACATCCAACCATGTATTCAGTTACAGCTGCCTAGATTTAAGAACATCAACATTCAAGTATCACTCTGTTATTATTATTATTATTATTTGGGCCACTGAGCCTGCATTTCTAAGGCTTCAGAATTTAACTTTCCTACTTTACTCAATTTTGCCAGTAATAGTCCCTATCACATGAAATCATGACAGCTTGTAACTGTGTCGAAAAGGAAACTAAATCTTGGTAAAATTTCTCTTTCATAGGTTTCTGTGGTCTCCAAGCATGTCCTAGAGGCATATCCGTTGTCCATCTGCATGAAGACTCTATAACTGCAATTTTGGCATGTTTAAACAGAATCACACACACACAGAGTACATTAACTAACATCATTATACACAGCATTGAATCATGCTTGCATGAGCAATCATCTATATTCTTAGAAGAATATAATATTTGCTATTCCATATTCTACACTCTTATCTCTAAAGCAGATTCCTATAACTGGCCCCTTATCTGCAGTTTCTGTTCCGTTACTGGGTGGTTGGATCACATCCGGAAACTCTTCTTTTGCCCCTCCGCCTTACACATGCATGCTGTTAGGAACACACGAAAGCTCTTGGCAGTCTTAACTAATGGAGTGTTAACTAATTACACACCCATCCACGTGCAAACTTTAAACTCAGTTAAATACAACCAGTGTACATATGACTCAAAGGGTACAGGTGTGACTATTCAAAAAGGTTTTTTTAACGTTTGGAATTTTGAACAATCTCAGTAACCCTGATGACAGAATCCTATCCTTTCCTTGTTTAATTTTTGCACTCATGAATTCTACCCATGGTGTTATGTATATATTTTTAGCTACTTGTTTTTTTCCAATGTATATCCAATATATAGAGAAAGCCTTTCCTTGGGGAAAAATATATATAAACTCAATCTACCTTAGCGTTCTTTCTCCCTTTCTTTGGCCATTCTTTTAACTGCATTTTATTCCAAAATATGAAGATATCATCATTCCCCTATTGATGGACAAGAAGACTGCTTCCGATTCGTTACTATTACCAACAATAAACATCCTTGTACAAGCCTTTTTGTGGGTGTACAAATATGAGTATTTCTTCAGTATATATCCCTAGAAGTGGACTTTTTGGGTCAAAGGATTTGCACATTTAAAGTTGTAGTTCATCGCTACATCCCCCTTCAAAAGGCTTTGTCAGTTTACATCCCAACTAACAACCTATAAGAGTGCCTGTTTCCCTACTTCTTCATCAACACTGAATAATGGCAGTTTTTAAGATTTTTGCCAGTCTGAAGGGGAAAAATGCATTTAAAAAACTCAAGTCCTTGATTTATTAGTGAGGTTGAACATCTATCCAGATGTGTATTTGCCGTTAACGTTCCCTCTTCTGTGATTTGCTTCTTTGTAACCTATGTCCACGTTTCAATTGGATTCTCAGTGTTTTAATTAATCAGTTTGTAGGTGAAACTCTGGATATTAAGTCTTTGGCTGCTTTTGCTTATCTTTGACTTTATTTAAAGTATCATTTGGAGGAGTGCTGCCTTTCTCTCAAGCTTCGTGCTCCTGTGTGGAAGGAGGCCTACCCTCCCGTGTGGAAGGTTTCTGGCCTCCCACCCCATCTTCCTGGTCTCCCCCGGAGAAGGGGAGTGACTCCACTGGTTGGTAACTTTGGCCGAAAGGAGGAGCCAAAATGCTCAGCTCAGTCCCATCCTCCCTCCTCTCTGTGAAAAAGCACACTTCCTCCTCCGCTCCTCCGTGCCTGCTGTAAGTTTTACAGGGGCACACCCTCCTAGGGCTGACCTCAGGTGGGGAGTGTTAGCAAGCCTGCTGCCCAGCAGACCTAAGCCATATTGTCCAGCATCAGTTGTGGTGGTAATAAAGGCAATATGTGTATCTCCATCTGCCACACTCCTGTGTCTAGCTCTTAATAGGTTCTCGTATCAGTCAGAGTCCAAACAGAAAACAGATGGCACATTCAAATTAGGATAATTCAGGAGATTTAATAAAGGGACTATTTATGAAGGAGTGGGCAGGGTGTAAGGGAGATACGTGGCATAGTGCAGCAACCCAGGGCTAGTAACAGCAGATCTGTTACCACTCCTAGGCCTAAAAGGGTGAAGGGGATGGGGGTGTGGTTACTGAAATCCAGGGGGTGAGGGCAGATAGAGATAACTGCCCTCAGACAAGCAGAAGCCCTCAGGTGAAGGACACAGGCAGCTTGAGGCAGCCTGCGGGGAGGAAGGCTGAGAAATAAATACCCTGACCTTACTCTTCCTCCAGCCTCTAATCTTCTGCTGGGCCTGTCCACCAGATTAACCTCAGAGCCAGAGGGCAAGGGAACCTACGGATGTAATCAACATAGATCTGTCCGCTTGGATGGAGAACAAGGAGGAAAAGAGGTCTGGAGGGATAAACAAAACTTATCTGGCACAGTTCACCTCTTTCCTCCCTCAGTATACACTCCTATCCTTCATCTGGGTGAAAAATTCATGTCCCCATCAACGAGATGCACAAAGTCCCATGGTTTTATCATGAGGCAATCTCAACCCAGCATAATCCCTCCTGAAACCTAAAGCATTCTTCAAATGAGGAATCGGGTAAAAGTGAGAAGAGGTGTGGTAGGCAGGATTCAGAGATGGCCTCTCCAAATTCCTACTCCCTGGTGTACACACACCTTCTCTCAGTTATTCCATCAAACACTAATCGAGGTACTGCTATGAAGGGATTTTGCAGATGTAATTAAGGTCCCAAATCAGTTATGAAAAGGAGATTATCCCGGGTGAGCCTGACCTAACCAGGTGAGCCCTTTAAAGGGTTGGGGCTCCTCGTGGCAAAAGAGATTTGAAGTTAATGCTTGAGAAGTTCTCCACTGGTGGCTTTGAAGGTGGAGAAGGAATGTGGATGGCCTCTAGGAGATGACAGCCAGCAGGGATATGGAGGCCTCGATCCTGTGGCCACAGGGAACTGAATTCTGCACAACCCTGTGAGCCTGAAAGAGGATCCTGAGATCCAGATGAGAATGCAGCCCAAGACCTTGATTTTAGCCTTTGAACTCTGAGCAGAGAACCCAGCCATGTATGCCGTGCCTGGACTTCTGACATACAGAACTGTGAGCTAATAAATGGGTGTTGTTTCAAGCTGCTAAACTTGTGCTAATTTATCAAATAGCAATAGAAACCAATATAGGGGCAAAAAGTAACATAAAACACAGCTGTTACAATCCCCGTTTTTGTAGCTGGTCACAGGGCCTAAATTGGTAATCCTGGCTGTCTTCTTCCATCACTCAATCCAAGTTCCCTTTGTCTTCACCCAGCACCTCAGCTGGATGAGTTTGACCTGGTGGAATGACTCATACCTTCATTCCTGTAAGGTCTGAGACTTTGGTGGTCTTGACATTATTGGTTGTCAATTTTCCACTGACCAGAACTTTAGAGCAAGAGAGGCATCAGAGTGCCCTTAACGATGTCCACCTAGCCCCCATTGTATAGCAGCAACACGATTTTCCCCTGGTGATCAGGATCAATTACCCCAGCCAAGCTAGAGCACCTCTTCTCTGTCTGTTTAGCAGCACGCAGAGCCTAAAATGAATAGGATAAATCTCAGCTTCTAGTTCACTGGAACCATGACCATGTTTCCTGATGGGAGAATCACTACTGGACACTAGGAGCTTCAGATCGCCTGAGTCTAAGGTTGTGAGGATGGAAAACCAGTCTTCTAGGGAATAATCAGGTGTAATA
This sequence comes from Ceratotherium simum simum, assembly GCF_057802395.1. Lineage (NCBI taxonomy): Eukaryota > Metazoa > Chordata > Mammalia > Perissodactyla > Rhinocerotidae > Ceratotherium > Ceratotherium simum. The sequence continues at coordinate 15,451,270 of NC_141921.1, read as the reverse complement.
GTGAGAGGGACCATTCCTGCCGCTAGCCCTTTGTTCTCAGACACGTGCATCCTGGCTAGGGGGAGATAGGTCCATATATCGACCTCTGGTTTAAAGCATACACTGTTTAGAGAGTGTTGTCTTCCCATTGGCACTGTAACTGAGCCTTTAGTGATCCACTTCACCATTCTCTCAAGCTACGTGATTCTAGGAGATAAGTCATTTGGTAGTACCAGTGAATTTCATGGGCATGAGCCTACTGCCACACTTCTTACACTGTAAAATGTGTCTTCTCGTCAGCGGTGATGTTGTCTTCGATACCATGGTGAAGGATAAGGCATTCTGTAAGTCTACAAATGATGCTGGAAGAAGCACTTCAGGCAGAGAAGACAACCAGAATATGTATTTACTCTGTGAGAACAAAGTTCTGCTCCCTCCAAGATGGAAGTGTCCAAGGTGGCCTCCCTCCAACCCCGGTGTGTCTTTTTCTTTCTTTTTTTTTTTTTTTTAATTTTTTGTTTATTGCAGTAACATTGGTTTATAACATTGTAAAAATTTCAGGTGTACATCATTGTACTTCTATTTCTGCATGGACTACATCATGTTCACCACCAAAATACTAATTACAACCCATCACTACACACATGTACCGAATTATCCCTTTCACCCTCCTCCCTCCCCCCTTCCCTCTGGTAACCACCAATCCAATCTCTGTCCCTATGTGTTTGTTTATTGTTGTTATTATCTACTACTTAATGAAGGAAATCATACGGTATTTGACCTTCTCCCTCTGACTTATTTCACTTTGCATTATACCCTCAATGTCCATCCATGTTGTCACAAATGGCTGGATTTCGTCGTTTCTTATGGCTGAGTAGTATTCCATTGTGTATATATACCACAGCTTCTTTATCCATTCGTCCCTTGATGGGCACTTAGGTTGCTTCCAAGTCTTGGCTATCGTGAATAAGGCTGCAATGAACACAGGGGTGCATGTACCTTTGCAAATTGGTGTTTTCAAGTTCTTTGGATAAATACCCAACAGTGGAATAGCTGGATCATATGGTAGTTCTATCCTTGATTTTTTGAGGAATCTCCATACTGTTTTCCATAGTGGCTGCACCAGTTTGCACTCCCACCAGCAGTGTATGAGAGTTCCCTTCTCTCCACAACCTCTCCAACACATGTTGTTTCCTGTCTTGTTAATTATAGCCATTCTGACAGGCGTGAGGTGATATCTCATTGTAGTTTTGATTTGCATTTCCTGATAGTTAGTGATTTTGAACATCTTTTCATGTGTCTGTTGGCCATCTGTATATCTTCTTTGGAGAAATGTCTGTTCAGGTCTTTTGCCCATTTTTTAATTGGGTTGGTAGTTTTTGTTGTTGAGATGCATGAGTTCTTTATATATTTTGGAGATTAAGCCCTTATCAGATGTATGGTTTGCAAATATCTTCTCCCAATTGTTAGGTTGTCTTTTCGTTTTGTTGATGGTTTCCTTTGCTGTGCAGAAGCTTTTTAGTTTGATGTAGTCCCATTTGTTTATTTTTTCTATTGTTTCTCTTGCCTGGTCAGATGTGGTGTTTGAAAAGATGTTGCTAAGACTGATGTGGAAGAGCGTACTGCCTATGTTTTCTTCTAGAAGTTTCACAGTTTCAGGTCTTACATTCAAGTCTTTAATCCATTTGGAGTTAATTTTTGTGTATGGTGTAAGGTAAGGGTCTACTTTCATTTTTGCATGTGGCTATCCAGTTTTCCCAACACCATTTGTTGAAGAGACTTTCTTTTCCCCATTGTATGTTCTTGGCTCCTTTGTCGAAGATTAGCTGTCCATAGATGTGTGGGTTTATTTCTGGGCTTTCGATTCTATTCCATTGATCTGTGTGTCTGTTTTTGTGCCAGTACCATGCTGTTTTGGTTACTATAGCTTTGTAGTATATTTTGAAATCAGGGAGTGTGATACCTCCAGCTTTGTTCTTTTTTCTCAGGATTCCTTTAGCTATTCGGGGTCTTTTGTTGTTCCATATAAATTTTAGGATTCTTTGTTCTATTTCTGTGAAAAATGTTGTTGGAACTTTGATAGGGATTGCATTGAATCTATAGATGGCTTTAGGAAGTATGGACATCTTAACTATGTTAATTCTTCCAATCCAAGAGCACGGAATATCTTTCCATTTCTTTGTGTCCTCTTCAATTTCTTTCAGCAATGTTTTATAGTTTTCGGTGTACAGATCTTTCACCTCTTTGGTTAAGTTTATTCCTAGGTATTTTATTCTTTTTGTTGCAATTGTAAATGGGATGGTATTCTTAATTTCTCTTTCTGCTACTTCGTTGTTAGTGTACAGAAATGCAACTGATTTTTGTATGTTGATTTTGTATCCTGCAACTTTACCATAGTCATTTATTACTTCTAAAAGTTTTCTGGTGGATTCTTTAGGGTTTTCTATATATAAAATCATGTCATCTGCAAATAGTGACAGTTTCACTTCTTCCTTTCCAATTTGGATCCCTTTTATTTCTTTCTCTTGCCTGATTGCTCTGGCTAGGACTTCCAATACTATGTTAAATAGGAGTGGTGACAGTGGGCATCCTTGTCTGGTTCCTGTTCTTAGAGGGATAGCTTTCAGTTTTTCACCATTGAGGATGATATTAGCTGTGGGTTTCTCATATATGGTCTTTATTATGTTGAGGTACTTTCCTTCTATACCCATTTTATTCAGAGTTTTTATCATAAATGGATGCTGGATCTTGTCAAATGCTTTCTCTGCATCTATTGAGATGATCATGTGATTTTTATTCTTCATTTTATTAATGTGGTGTATTACGTTGATTGATTTGCGAATGTTAAACCATCCCTGCATACCTGGAATAAATCCCACTTGATCATGGTGTATAATCTTTTTAACGTATTGTTGTATGCGATTTGCTAGTATTTTGTTGAGGATTTTCGCATCGATGTTCATCAGTGATATTGGCCTGTAATTTTCTTTTTTTGTGTTGTCGTTGTCTGGTTTTGGTATCAGGGTAATGTCAGCTTCGTAGAATGAGTTAGGGAGCTTCCGCCCCTCCTCAATTGTTTGGAAGAGTTTGAGAAGGATAGGTATTAACTCTTCTTTGAATGTTTGGTAGAATTCACCAGGGAAGCCATCTGGTCCTGGACTTTTATTTTTGGGGAGAGTTTTGATTACTGTTTCGATCTCCTTACTGGTGATTGGTCTATTCAAATTCTCTACTTCTTCTTGATCCAGTTTTGGAAGGTTGTATGATTCTAAGAATTTATCCACTTCTTCCAGATTGTCGAATTGGTTGGCATATAGTTTTTCATAGTATTCTCTTATAATCTTTTGTATTTCTGAGGTGTCTGTTGTAACCTCTCCTCTTTCATTTCTGATTTTACTTATTTGTGCCTTCTCTCTTTTTTTCTTGGTGAGTCTAGCTAAAGGTTTGTCTATTTTGTTGATCTTTTCAAAGAACCAGCTCTTGGTTTTATTAATTTTTTCTATTGTTTTTTTGGTCTCTATTTCATTTATTTCTGCTCTGATTTTTATTATTTCCCTTCTTCTACTGATTTTGGGCTTTGTTTGTTCTTCTTTTTCCAGTTCCTTTAGGTGCATTGTTAGATTGTTTATTTGAGATTTTTCTTGTTTGTTGAGATAGGCCTGTATTGCTATAAACTTCCCTCTTAGAACCGCTTTTGCTGTATCCCATAAATTCTGGCATGTCGTATTTTCATTTTCATTTGTCTCCAGGTATTTTTTGATTTCTTCTTTGATTTCTTCATTAACCCAATCGTTGTTCAGTAGCATTTTGTTTAATCTCCATGTATTTGTGGCTTTTCTGATTTTCTTCCTATAGTTGATTTCTAGTTTCATACCGTTGTGGTCAGAAAAAGATGGTTGGTATTATTTCAATCTTCTTAAATTTATGGAGACTTGTTTTGTGGCCTAATATGTGATCAATCCTGGAGAATGTTCCATGTGCATTTGAAAAGAACGTGTATTCTTCGGTTTTTGGATGGAATGCTCTGTATATATCTACTAGGTCCATCTGTTCTAGTGTGTCGTTTAAGGCCAATGTTTCCTTATTGATCTTCTGTTTGGATGATCTATCCGTTGGTGTAAGTGGAGTGTTAAAGTCCCCTACTATTATTGTGTTACTGTCTATTTCTGTTTTTATGTCTGTTAATAATTGCTTTATATATTTAGGTGCACCTACATTGGGTGCGTAGATATTTACAAGTGTTATATCCTCTTGTTGGATTGTTCCCTTGATCATTATGTAATGCCCTTCTTTGTCTCGTTTTACAGTTTTTGTTTTAAAGTCTATTTTGTCTGATATGAGTACTGCTACCCCTGCTTTCTTTTCATTGCCATTTGCGTGGAGTATCTTTTTCCATCCCTTCACTTTCAGTTTGTGAGTGTCTTTAGGTCTGAAGTGTGTCTCTTGTATGCAGCATATATATGGGTCTTGTTTTTTTATCCAGTCAGCCACCCTATGCCTTTTAATTGGAGCATTTAGTCCATTGACGTTTAAAGTAGCTATTGATAAGTATGTACTTACTGCCATTTTTAACTTTTTTTTTTTTCCCTCAGTGTTTTAGTAGTCCTTCTCTGTTCCTTACTTCTTCTATACAGAATTGATGGTCACTTTAGTTTGACCTCTGTCTGAAAGCTGTACTCTTTAACTACCCTCCTCCCTCCTTTTGTTTTTGATATCATATCCAACTTCTTTTTTGTGCATTTGTATCCATTACGTTCTAATCGTGGAAATAGATAATTTTTCCTATTTGTGGTCTTCTCTTTTCCCCTTAAATCAGTCCCTTAAACATTTCTTGTAACACTGGTTTCTTGGTGACAAACTCCTTTAATTTTTGCTTGTCTGGGAAATTTTTGATCTCTCCTTCCATTTTGAACGATAACCTTGCTGGGTAGAGTATTCTTGGCTGTAAGTTTTTTCCTTTTAGCACTTTAAATATATCGTGCCATTCTCTTCTAGCCTGTAAGGTTTCTGCTGAGAAGTCAGCTGATAGCCTTATGGGGTTTCCTTTGTATGTAACTTGACATTCTCTTGCGGCTTTTAGGATTCTCTCTTTATCTTTAATTCTGGACATTTTGATTATGATGTGTCTTGGTGTGGGCCTCTTTGGGTTTATCTTGTTTGGGGCTCTCTGTGCCTCCTGTACCTGGATGTCTGTTTCCTTCCTTAGGTTAGGGAAGTTTTCATCTATTATTTCTTGAAATAGATTCTCTGCCCCCTTGTCTCGCTCTTCTCCTTCCGGGACACCTATAACACGGATGTTAGTGCGCTTGATGTTGTCCCAGAGGTCCCTTAGACTGTCCTCACTCTTTTTAATTCTTTTCTCTTTTACCTGTTCACCTTGGGTAATTTCTTCTAGTCTTTCTTCCAGCTCACAGATCCGTTCTTCTGTATCCTCTACTCTGCTTTTGAGTCCCTCTAATGAATTTTTCATTTCCAGTATTGTATTCTTCATTTCTGATTGGTTCTTTTTATATCTTCCATTTCTTTGTTGACATTCTCACTGAGTTCATCTATTCTTCTCCCCAGATCAGTTAGCATCCTTAACACTCTTAGTTTGAACTCTCTGTCGGGTAGGTTGCTCATTTCTGTTTCACTTAGTTCCTTTTCTGGGGTTTTGTCCTGTTCCCTTACTTGGAATGTATTCTTTTGCCTCCTCATTTTGCCTCTTTCCCTGTGCTTGTGTCTATGTATTAGGTAGGTCAGCTCGTCTCCTGCTCTTGGATAGGTGACCTTATGTAAGTGATGGCTTAGGAGGCTTCCAGTGTGCTTCCCTCAGTTCTCAATGTTCCAGGGGTGGCCCCTATGTGGGCTACGTGTGTGCTTCTATTGTGGCCTGTTAGCTCTCCCTATAGGCGCCCAGGAGGCTGAGTTATGCTCCTGGCCAGCTGTTGTAATGCTCAGCTGCTTGTAGTTGTTGTGGGCCCTTCAGTCTCTTTATCAGGTGTGAGGAGCCCCAGCACAGTTGGCTGCAAGTTCTAATACCACATCTGTGTTGCAGTATTTCTTTTAAGTGAGTAGGCCCCCAGCGTGGCAGGTTGTTAGGCTCAGGGCCTTAGAATTGCTGTAAACCTCTAGCCTATTAGGTCTCTTGTCAGCTCTCTGAGGATTGCAGCTGGGTGGGGCTGGCCTCAGGCACAGGAGCACCCAATTGTTTCAGGCTTTGGAAGGTGGGGCAAACCTCCTATGTGGGTCTTTGAGAAGCACAAGTCTTCTGCAGCTGACAAGCCCTGCCGCCCACAGGTCCACACACACAGTCAACACAGTCCTGCCCCGTGTGAGCGCCCCGACCTCCCCAAGCGGACCCAGTCTCTCCACGGCGGGAGCCCCACACACTCCGCCACCACCCCACACTCTCCACCCGCTCCTTGTGCACACCCTGCCCCGCTCAAGTCAGCTCAGTTGCCAGGCTGCAGAAAATCCAGTCACCAATCTATGCAGGCCCACACGTTGCCTGAGGGTTTGTTGTTAGGTGGGGTGTCTTTTTTCTTCATAGTGTGAAATTCAAGAGACAGCAATTTGTTTCTCACTATAGAAGGATGCTCCAGACCACGGAGCCCCTAGAAACTTCACCTGCATGGTAGGCCCCTCAGCCTCAAGCACACATATATCCTACAAAGGTGTCTAGAGTGCTAGACACTTCCCACTCACCAAGTCCAGTTAGCATAATACCATCAAAGTAATGAACCAGAATGTCCTGCAGGATATCAAGATGATTGAGTTCCCTTCACGTAATATTATGAGCAAGGAGGAGACTTGACGCTGTCCTGGTGCAAGATGGTAAAGGTATACTATTTGCCCTGCCATTTAAATGCAAATTGCTTCAGATTTTCCTGGAAAGAAAATGTTTCCTAGATCAAAAGCTGAATGCCAGGTGCCATGGGCTGTGTTGAAGTGCCACAGTAAAGATTCTACATTAGGGGCCGGCCCGGTGGCTTAGCAGTTAAGTGCACGCACTCCGCTACTGGCGGCCCCGGTTCAGGTCCGGGCGCGCACCGACGCACCACTTGTCCGGCCATGCTGAGGAGGCGTCCCACATACAGCAACTAGAAGGATGTGCAGCTATGACATACAACTATCTACTGGGGCTTTGGGGAAAAAAAAAAAGGAGGAGGATTGGCAATAGATGTTAGCTCAGGGCCAGTCTTCCGCAGTGAAAAGAGGAGGATTGGCATGGATGTTAGCTCAGGGCTGATCTTCCTCACAAAAAAAAAAAAAAAAAGATTCTACATTAGGTGCTTGAGCTGTGATTGGCATCACTACCTGACTAAGTTTGCAAAGACTTACTATCTCTCTCCACGCCCCCTCTGGCTTTTTGCACTAGCCAGATAAGTAAGTTAAATGATATTGTGCTGGGAATCACTACCCTGGTACATCTTGAGTTTGGGATGGTAGCACTAATCTCTGTAATTTCCCTGGGGTTGAAGTATTGCTTTGGCTTGCTTTCTTGGTGTGGTGGGAGTGGGAGTGGGGGTAGTTTCAGGAGCTTCCATTTTGCCCTACTTATGATAATAGCCTTCATTTCATGGGTGAAAAGACCAATATAAGAATTCTGTCAGTTATCAAGTAGCTCTCTTTTCACTCTATATTTTAGGAGTGGAGGAAAACACAGGGTGAGTACATGACCCCGTGAACACTGTATTTGACAGACGTGGGCTAGGGCTCCATACATCCCCTGACTTTCATAAGTGCCTGGTCTCACTGCTGGAGCACCGTGGCACTTCGGTGCTCTGGGATCAGAGTGAATTCAGAGCCAATATCTATTAACCTCAGGAAGATAGTCTTTCCCCTTCACTAGTGCAGTAACCCTGGTAAATGGCTGCAGGTCATGTTGGGAAGACACACAATATATATCTGTGGCCACATTGCAGGGTCCTTCCTCAGTTGAGGGTCCCTGAGTCTGTGAACTAACTTAATTAGGTCTGGGAATTGGGTAAAAGGCCATGAATACCCTTCCAGTTTCTACCCAGAAACCTAGAATTTTTCATCTGTGTTTGTCAAGCAGCACCTTCATAGGCTTCCCAACTATTTCATTTCTAGAAGTCTTTGCCACAGTTCCCTCTGGATCAAAGCACTCCAGTTGCCACTCTATATCTGTGGCTTATTGTGGGCCTACCTCGTCTCTGACAGTTAAGCATGGCCACCTTGCCTTTTCTACCCTGGGATCTCATTATTCCCATCGAGATCAAGGAACCCAATTCCTTTGCATTATTTTCAACTGTCATCTCCAGTCTATAGATGAAAGTCACCACAAGTTCTTTTGTTTTTATTGCAGTAACATTGATTTATAACAGTATATAAGTTTCAGGTGTACTTCATTATATTTCAGTTTCTCTTTAGACTACATCATGTTCACCACCAAAAGTCTAGTTTCAATCCATTACCATATAAATGTCACCCTTTATCCCTTTAACCCTCCCTGAACCCCCTTCCCTCCTGGTAACCACCAATCTATTCTCTGTACCTATGTGTTTTTTTGTTGTTGTTGTTTTATCTTCCACATATGAGTGAAATCATACGGTATTTGTCTTTCTCCATCTGACTTATTTCGCTTAGCATAATACCCATTAGGTCCATCCATGTCGTCACAAATGGCAAGATTTCATCTTTTTTATGGCTGAGTAGTAGTCCATTGTGTATATATACCACATGTTCTTTATCCACTCATCACTTGACGGGCACCTAGATTGCTTCCAATCTCGGCTATTGTGAATAATGTTGCAATGAACATAAAGGTGCATATATCTTTTTGAATTAGTGTTTTCATGTTCCTTTGATAAATACCCAGCAGTGAAATAGCTGAATCATGTGGTAGTTCTATTTTTAATTTTTTAAGGAATCTTGATACTGGTTTCCACAGTGTCTGTACCAATTTACTTGCCCACCAGCAGTGTATGAGGGCTCCTCAGGGACTTCTTAATGAAATAGTGAGGGGAGTATCCCCCAGGCCTTCCCGAGGGCTATGGTTAGGGAGAAGCGAGCAGGTATACACAGTACATTCATTCTCAAAGTGTGGTGATTCTGATATATGCTAAAGTTTGAGAACCACTGCTGGAGAACAAGGCTTCTCAAACTTTAATGTGCCTGCACATCACCTGGGGATCTTTTTAGATGCCGAATCTGACTTGGTACGTCTGGGGTAGGGCCCAAGATTCTGAATTTTCTATCAAGTTCCTAGAAGATGCCAGTGCTTCTGATCTGAGACCACAACTTTGAGCAGTAATGCTATGGAGGGGGGTGTCCAAAAACTCAGGAAATGAGAATATGATGGATCTATTATATCAGTGGTTGTCAAACTTTAGGGAGCATCAGAATCACCTGGAGAGCTTGTTAAAACATAGATTTCTGGCCCCCTCCCCAGAGTTGATGACTCTATAGATCTTAGGGGAGGCCCAAGAATTTGCATTTCCAATACATTCACAGGTGATGCTGATGCTGCTGGTCCAGGGACCACACCTTGAGAACCACTTGTCTAACATCCTTATAATCTACTACCACACATTTTCCCTAGATTCTTGACTCTACACCTTGGAAAAGTTTTGTAACTCTTTAAGTGCATAGGTCATCTTCTTCTGGAGCAGGCCTTATACCTCTCCATCTGGGTCTTGTTATGGGCATGAAAGTGATAAGAAGTAAGGAGATGGGACCTAAGGAGAATTGGCCTCAGCTTATGAGGCAGCTGACCTGGGCGCAATTATTGTAAGACTTTTATATGGAGGAGAGCTAGTTCCTTCAGCCAGCAGAAGAGGTTTGGAGGAGTGTGGAGTGTCAAAATTCTCAGCCCATCATGTCTGCCGTTTGGGCATCATGTATCTGCTTCCCGTGTCTCAGGGTTTCACTCCTCCCACCAATAACCTTGCCTGGCTGGAGGAGACTTGCCTGAGTTAAGCATTTAATTGGCTGCAAATCTACAACCCTTACAATCAGACCCTAGGCTTGGTTCTTAGCCATATTTGCCCTGCAGTTACTGGAAACAAGTGACTCCTTCAATGCTACCATGAAGGTATTTTGGTTTTCCATGTATCTTTTTAATTGTATTTCTGTATCTTTTATTTTCTTTTTTTCTCTTTGTATACTTTTTAGGGGGTAAAAAAAATCCAGTTGGTTCCACTATTTTATAACCACTGCTGTTGCCATAGCTATTAAGTGTCAGAGCCACTTGATCTCTTAATGCCTTGCCCTCCATCTGCATTTCATCACATGCTGCCACCATTGATAATTTGAGTAATGATGATGCCACCACATGCCATGGATTACCCCATTTCCTAATTCTTCCCCAGCAAGGTTATCACTGTGCTTCTCAAATATATGAGCAACTGAATTCCAGAATCCCATTTTGAGGGACTATTTCCTGATTCCACAATTACTGTATTAGTCCGAGTCCAAATAGGAAACAGATGGCACACTGAAATTAGTATAATTCAAAGAGGGTTATATGAAGTGACTATTTGTTAAGGTTTGGGCAGTGTATAGGGGACACACAAGGGATAATGTGGTAACCCAGAACCAATAACAGCAGAACTATTAACACCCCTAGGCCTGAAGGGATGAAGAGAGGGAGTGGTTTCTGGAATCCGGAAGGAAATTCCTATAGAGTTGGCCAACTGGAGAGAAGCAATGACTTTTAGTCATAAGACACAGTCAGCCCAAATGGACTTCTAAGGGAGATGTCTTGCTGGGGATCTGCTTTGGCTGAACCCAGCAAAGAGCCAGAAGGCGAACAATCCATTGACATAGTCCATGAAGGTCAGCCCTGAGGCAAAGAGCAGGGTGAAAAAAGGTAGACAGTGGGTCTGGAGAGATGACCTATTAATTTTTTACTGACAGTCTTATTGTTTATTTTTCTTTACATTTAAATCTACCATTTTGTTCTTTGTTTTCTATTGGTCTCATCAAGTTTTTGTTCCTTTATTTCTCCTTTCTTACCTTCTTTGGAACTAGTTATTTTTTATTTTTCTGTTTTTCCCTCCATTACTTTGTTAGTTTTACATTCTTTTCTCATTCTTTTAGTAGTTACCATGGAGATCAAATATATCTCCTTATATCAGTATGAACTCATGTTTAGCTTAATATAGATACAGATGGTTACATATAGAAATATATATTTATAAATATTTGTATGTACACACACATTCATCCTTATGTGTGTGTGTACACAGGCTAGTATACACACATATATTTCCTTGCTCTGTCGGCTGAGAGGGCCTGGAAGGAATGACACCCCACTGGCAACAAGCACACCTAGCACCCAGACCTTGGTTTCTAATACCACTCTCAAATCAAAGAAACTAGGGCTCCTTGGAGAAATGGCTGACTAGAATTGGGACAGAAAATATACAAGATGAGCCTAAATCATCTTGTAGTGCCAGAAACTAAAGAAGTGTTTAAAAAAAAGATGAGGGTATGTCAAGTGGACACAGGAATAGAATGATGAGCTCTCAGTGGTCAAAGCTGGAACAATTTAAGCAAAAAAATAAGATAGTACTAGATTATAACCCAAAGTGTGAAATAACTATCCATGAGTCTACACTGATATAAATACATGATTAAATAAATAAATAAATGATGAAGAGAGAAATCTCTCTTGTATAACAATTCCAAATACTCTATATAAATATTCCACGTTTGGGTAGGTGCAACATAATTCCCCATTCCTTAAGTATGAACCATACACAGGTACTTCCTTCCAAAGAGTACAGGATGGAAAAGGGGAAAAAGAGTAACTTTACAGTGGAGAAACCTGACAAACAGTATCTCAGCCAGTTTATCAAGGTTAACATCAATAGGGAGAAATCATGTTGATAGTAAGTTCCCCTTGATATGATGTGAAAAAATGGCGCTTTACCACTGTGTTCTTCCTCTCCAAAACAGACAACCCCAATCTAATGAGAAAAAAAATCAGACAAATCCCAGTTGAGGGACATTCTACAAAATATTGACCAGTGCTCCTCAGAAGCATGAAGGCCATCAAAAACAAGGAAAGTCTGAGAAATTGTCACAGCCAAGCGTTGCCTAAAGAGATATGACAAGTGATTGTAATGTCGTATCCTAAATGGAATCGCGGACAGAAAAAAGATATTAGGTAAAAATAAATAAATGTAAATAAAATGTGAACTTGAAACTCTGAATAAAATGGGTAGTGACGGAAGTACCTCAACATAATAAAGGCCATATATGACAAACCCACAGCTAATATCACCCTCAATGGTGAAAAACCGAAAGCTATCCCTCTAAGAACAGGAACCAGACAAGGATGCCCGCTGTCACCTCTCCTATTTAACATAGTATTGGAAGTCCTAGCCAGAGCAATCAGGCAAGAAAAAGAAATAAAAGGGATCCAAATTGGAAAGGAAGAAGTGAAACGGTCACTATTTGCAGATGACGTGATTTTATATATAGAAAACCTTAAACAATCCACCAGAAAACTTTTAGAAGTAATAAACGAATACGGTAAAGTGGCAGGATACAAAATCAACATACAAAAATCAGTTGCATTTCTATACACTAACAATGAGTAGCAGAAAGAGAAATTAAGAGTACCATGCCATTTACAATTGCAACAAAAAGAATAAAATACCTAGGAATAAACTTAACCAAAGAGGTGAAAGATCTGTACACCAAAAACTATAAAACATTGCTGAAAGAAATTGAAGAAGACACAAAGAAATGGAAAGATATTCTGTGCTCTTGGATTGGAAGAATTAACATAGTTAAGATGTCCATACTTCCTAAAGCCATCTATAGATTCAATGCAATCCATATCAAAGTTCCAACAACATTTTTCACAGAAATAGAACAAAGAATCCTAAAATTTGTATGGAACAACAAAAGACCCCGAATAGCTAAAGGAATCCTGAGAAAAAAGAATAAAGCTGGAGGTATCACACTCCCTGATTTCAAAATATACTACAAAGCTATAGTAACCAAAACAACATGGTACTGGCACAAAAACAGACACACAGATCAGTGGAATAGAATCGAAAGCCCAGAAATAAACCCAGACATCTATGGAAAGCTAATCTTTGACAAAGGAGCCAAGAACATACAATGGAGAAAAGAAAGTCTCTTCAACAAATGGTGTTGGGAAAACTGGATAGCCACGTGCAAAAAAATGAAAGCAGACCCTTACCTTACACCATACACAAAAATTAACTCCAAATGGATTAAAGACTTGAATGTAAGACCTGAAACTATGAAACTTCTAGAAGAAAACATAAGCAGTACGTTCTTCGACATTGGTCTTAACAACATATTTTCAAGCACCATGTCTGACCGGGCAAGAGAAACAATAGAAAAAATAAACAAATGGGACTACATCAAACTAAAAAGCTTCTGCACAGCAAAGGAAACCATCAACAAAACGAAAAGACAACCTAACAATTGGGAGAAGATGATTGCAAACCATACATCTGATAAGGGGTTAATCTCCAAAATATATAAAGAACTCATGCATCTCAACAACAAAAAAACTACCAACCCAATTAAAAAATGGGCAAAAGACCTGAACAGACATTTCTCCAAAGAAGATATACAGATGGTCAATAGACACATGAAAAGATGTTCGACATCATTAACTATCAGGGAAATGCAAATCAAAACTACAATGAGATATCACCTCATGCCCGTCAGAATGGCTATAATTAACAAGACAGGAAACAACACGTGTTGGAGAGGATGTGGAGAGAAGGGAACTCTCATACACTGCTGGTGGGAGTGCAAACTGGTGCAGCCACTATGGAAAACAGTATGGAGATTCCTCAAAAAAATCAAGAATAGAACTACCATATGATCCAGCTATTCCACTGCTGGGTATTTATCCAAAGAATTTGAAAACACCAATGCGTAAAGGTACATGCACCCCTGTGTTCATTGCAGCATTATTCACAATAGCCAAGACTTGGAAGCAACCTAAGTGCACATCAAGGGATGAATGGATAAAGAAGATGTGGTATATATACACAATGCAATACTACTCAGCCATAAGAAACGATGAAATCCAGCCATTTGTGACAGCATGGATGGACATTGAGGGTATTATGCAAAGTGAAATAAGTCAGAGGGAGAAGGTCAAATATCGTATGATTTCTTTCATTAAGTAGTAGATAATAACAACAATAAACAAACACAGACAGAGATTGGATTGGTGGTTACCAGAGGGGAAGGGGGGAGGGAGGAGGGTGAAAGGGATAATTTGGCACATATGTGTGGTGATGGATTATAATTAGTATTTGAGTGGCGAACATGATGTAATCTATGCAGAAATAGAAGTATAATGATGTACACCTGAAATTTATATAATGTTATAAACCAATGTTACTGCAATAAACAAAAAATTTTTTTAAAAATGTGCGCTTGAGTTCATAATAATATGTTCATATTGGTTCATTAATCATGACAAATGTACCAAAGCAATGTAAGATGTTAATAATAGGGGAAACCGGGTATGGGGTATATGGGAACTCTCTGTACTATCATTTCAACTTCTCTGTAAATCTAAAACTACTTTAGAATAAAAAATGTACTTAAAAAATATGACTTCTTGATTTTTTCTTTTAACGTTTTTTATGTTATTTTTTAATCTCATTATTTGTGTCCTTCATATCCAGAATTTCTGTTTGGTTTTTCTTTTTCTTTCTTTTTTTTTTTTTGTGAGGAAGATCAGCCCTGAGCTAACATCTGTGCTAATCCTCTTCTTTTTGCTGAGGAAGACCGGCTCTGAGCTAACATCTATTGACAATCCTCCTCCTTTTTTTCTTCCCCAAAGCCCCAGTAGATAGTTGTATGTCATAGTTGCACATCCTTCCAGTTGCTGTATGTGGGACGTGGCCTCAGCACAGTCAGAGAACCAGTGCTTTGGTGCGCGCTCGGGATCTGAACCTGGGCCACCAGTAGTGGAGCACGCGCACTTAACTGCTAAGCCACCAGGCCGGTGACTTCTTGATTAATTACAGTCTACCTTAAATGACCGAATTACCAAAATACTTTTGCTACTTCCCAAACAATAAAAGAACCTTACAACAATTTAACTCCATTTACCCCTCCCTCCCCAACTTTGGTGCAATTTTTGTCATCTTTTTTATTTCTACATCTGTTTTAAACTCCACAAGACATTATTCTTGTGTTTTAAACAATTAATATTCATTTAAACACACACACCATATACCTATATATCTACATCTGTATATCTATATCTTTACCCTTTCTAGTGTTTTACCTTCTTTCCTGCAATGCTATGCTTCCATCTAGGATCATTTTCCTTCAGCCTGAAACTCTCTTGAGGAGTTTTCAGTGTGGGTTTGATGGTGACAGATTCTCTTAGCTTTTGTTTTTTGGAAAACACCTTTATTTCATTCTCGTTTTTGAAGGCTATTTAAACCGAGTGTAGATTCTAGACCGGCAGGTGTTCCATTGTCTTCTGGCATCCGTTGTTTCTGTTGAAAAGTCAGCTGTACCTATGAGGGTGTGTGTGTCTCCCCTCTTTAACCATTTTAAAGATATTTTCTGTCTTTGTTTTTCATCAGTTTGACTCTGATGTGCCTAAGTGTGGCTTTATTTGCATTTATCTTATATAGGATTCACAGAGCCTCTTGAATTTGTGGTTTTATGCCTCTCCCATTTGCTTCTGTCTCATTCTTTCTCTCTTCTCCTTCTGGGAATCTTATTATATATACGTTATACCTTTTCACTGTATCTCATATGTCTCTTATGGATTTTTTTAAGGTCCTTTTCTTCTCTCTTCTTAAATCTTTTTTTTTAATCTCTCAGTGTTTCAATCTATGCATTATCTCTAGCCTATCTTCCAGTTTATAAATCCTCTGTTTTGTGTGTCTAGTCAGCTATTAAGCCAATCTATTGAATTTCTTGGATTTCATTTAACTGCTTCTTGTAGAGTCCAGTTTTCTGGTGAAAAATACTATGTATGTTCTTGACTATATTCATCATAGTTATTTTCCAGTCCTTGCCTGATAACTCCAATATCTGAATCATGTATGAGTCTATTTTTTCTCTGGGTTTTTAAGCATTTCGTTCAGTTTCAAGCATGCTTCATAATTTTTGTTGAATGCTGGTCATTGTGTATGAAAAATTGTTGAGGTTTTGGATGATATTGTCTTCCTACAAAGAGGATTAAATTTTCTTCCAGAGAGTGGAATATTGGACAAATACCTTGATCCTGTCAAGGACTGGATTTACCCCAAGGCAGAGCATCTATTTCTAGATCATGGAACTTACTCTAAATGTGTGGGCCTTACTCTCGACTTTTCTGGGGTCTGAACTAAAAGCCTAAGAAATTTACCAAGGCTCTTTCACCCTGCCAGAACTTGAACTCCAACTTCTGTCTTCTCAACATGACGCAGTTGCTGAAATCCCTGCTCAGCTTTTTACTCCATCAGCTACTCTTTTCTACTAAGTTTCTCGGAGTCTCACTGTGTGCATGTGCATTTTAGGAGTCAGCCAAGATCTAAAAGAGGTATTGAATGCAGAAGGACCCAATACATGCTACTATTCATTGCCTTTTATCATATTTAGGTGTTTTTCTTTGTTAAATTATGAAGTATGTAATACATTCAAAATAATATGTGTAACATATGTGTACGTTGTAAAGAATAACAAAACAGAACCCCACAGTGAGGTTAAGAAGTAGATTAATAACAGAACCTTTGAGGTTTTTTATGTGACCCTCTTCAGATGCAAATGCATCCTCCTCCCTGAACCCAGAAGTAACCACTATCCCAAATTGGAGTTGATCATTTTATTGTTTTTCTTTATTGTTTTATCACATATATATGTAATACATATTGCTTAGTTTGGCCTCTGTTGTTACCCTAAAAGAAGTGAAATTATATTGTATGCTTTCTTTTGTAACTTGCTTTCTATTCTCAACAGTAGTGTTTGAGATTCATTCTTGCTAATGTGTGTTGCTAGATCATTTTCATTGCTATACTATGCTGAATCACATACTATTACATTGCTATACTATGCTGAATCACATACTATTACATTGCTATACTGTGCTGAATCACATACGATTACATTGCTATACTATGGTGAATCACATACTATTACATTGCTATACTATGCTGAATCACATACTATTACATTGCTATACTGTGCTGAATCACATACTATTACATTGCTATACTGTGCTGAATCACATACTATTACATTGCTATACTGTGCTGAATCACATACTATTACATTGCTATACTGTGCTGAATCACATACTATTACATTGCTATACTGTGCTGAATCACATACTATTACATTGCTATACTGTGCTGAATCACATACTATTACATTGCTATACTGTGCTGAATCACATACTATTACATTGCTATACTGTGCTGAATCACATACTATTACATTGCTATACTATGCTGAATCACATACTATTACATTGCTATACTATGCTGAATCACATACTATTACATTGCTATACTGTGCTGAATCACATAATATTACATTGCTATACTATGGTGAATCACATACTATTACATTGCTATACTATGCTGAATCACATACTATTACATTGCTATACTGTGCTGAATCACATACTATTACATTGCTATACTGTGCTGAATCACATACTATTACATTGCTATACTGTGCTGAATCACATACTATTACATTGCTATACTGTGCTGAATCACATACTATTACATTGCTATACTATGCTGAATCACATACTATTACATTGCTATACTATGCTGAATCACATACTATTACATTGCTATACTGTGCTGAATCACATACTATTACATTGCTATACTGTGCTGAATCACATACTATTACATTGCTATACTGTGCTGAATCACATACTATTACATTGCTATACTATGCTGAATCACATACATACTATTACATTGCTATACTATGCTGAATCACATACTATTACATTGCTATACTGTGCTGAATCACATACTATTACATTGCTATACTGTGCTGAATCACATACTATTACATTGCTATACTATGGTGAATCACATACTATTACATTGCTATACTATGGTGAATCACATACTATTACATTGCTATACTGTGCTGAATCACATACTATTACATTGCTCTACTATGCTGAATCACATACTATTACATTGCTCTACTATGCTGAATCACATACTATTACATTGCTATACTGTGCTGAATCACATACTATTACATTGCTATACTGTGCTGAATCACATACTATTACATTGCTCTACTATGCTGAATCACATACTATTACATTGCTATACTATGGTGAATCACATACTATTACATTGCTATACTGTGCTGAATCACATACTATTACATTGCTATACTGTGCTGAATCACATACTATTACATTGCTATACTGTGCTGAATCACATACTATTACATTGCTATACTGTGCTGAATCACATACTATTACATTGCTATACTGTGCTGAATCACATACTATTACATTGCTATACTGTGCTGAATCACATACTATTACATTGCTATACTGTGCTGAATCACATACTATTACATTGCTATACTGTGCTGAATCACATACTATTACATTGCTATACTGTGCTGAATCACATACTATTACATTGCTATACTGTGCTGAATCACATACTATTACATTGCTATACTATGGTGAATCACATACTATTACATTGCTATACTGTGCTGAATCACATACTATTACATTGCTATACTGTGCTGAATCACATACTATTACATTGCTATACTGTGCTGAATCACATACTATTACATTGCTATACTGTGCTGAATCACATACTATTACATTGCTATACTGTGCTGAATCACATACTATTACATTGCTATACTGTGCTGAATCACATACTATTACATTGCTATACTGTGCTGAATCACATACTATTACATTGCTATACTGTGCTGAATCACATACTATTACATTGCTATACTGTGCTGAATCACATACTATTACATTGCTGAATCACATACTATTACATTGCTATACTGTGCTGAATCACATACTATTACATTGCTATACTGTGCTGAATCACATACTATTACATTGGTATACTGTGCTGAATCACATACTATTACATTGCTATACTGAGCTCAATCACACACTATTACAATGCTATACTGAATCACATACTATTACATTGCTATACTGTGCTGAATCACATACTATTACATTGCTATACTGTGCTGAATCACATACTATTACATTGCTATACTACTGCGCTGAGTCACATACTATTCCCTTGCTATCCTGTGCTGAATCACATACTATTACATTGCTATACTGTGCTGAATCACATACTATTACATTGCTATACTGTGCTGAATCACATTCTATTACATTGCTATACTGTGCTGAATCACATACTATTACATTGCTATACTGTGCTGAATCACATACTATTACATTGCTATACTGTGCTGAATCACATACTATTACATTGCTATACTGTGCTGAATCACATACTATTACATTGCTATACTGTGCTGAATCACATACTATTACATTGCTATACTGTGCTGAATCACATACTATTACATTGCTATACTGTGCTGAATCACATACTATTACATTGCTATACTGTGCTGAATCACATACTATTACATTGCTATACTGTGCTGAATCACATACTATTACATTGCTATACTGTGCTGAATCACATACTATTACATTGCTATACTATGCTGAATCACATACTATTACATTGCTATACTGTGCTGAATCACATACTATTACATTGCTATACTGTGCTGAATCACATACTATTACATTGCTATACTGTGCTGAATCACATACTATTACATTGCTATACTGTGCTGAATCACATACTATTACATTGCTATACTATGGTGAATCACATACTATTACATTGCTATACTGTGCTGAATCACATACTATTACATTGCTATACTGTGCTGAATCACATACTATTACATTGCTATACTGTGCTGAATCACATACTATTACATTGCTATACTGTGCTGAATCACATACTATTACATTGCTATACTGTGCTGAATCACATACTATTACATTGCTATACTGTGCTGAATCACATACTATTACATTGCTATACTGTGCTGAATCACATACTATTACATTTGCTATACTGTGCTGAATCACATACTATTACATTGCTATACTGTGCTGAATCACATACTATTACATTGCTATACTGTGCTGAATCACATACTATTACATTTGCTATACTATGCTGAATCACATACTATTACATTGCTATACTGTGCTGAATCACATACTATTACATTGCTATACTGTGCTGAATCACATACTATTACATTGCTATACTGTGCTGAATCACATACTATTACATTGCTATACTGTGCTGAATCACATACTATTACATTGCTATACTGTGCTGAATCACATACTATTACATTGCTATACTGTGCTGAATCACATACTATTACATTGCTATACTGTGCTGAATCACATACTATTACATTGCTATACTGTGCTGAATCACATACTATTACATTGCTATACTGTGCTGAATCACATACTATTACATTGCTATACTGTGCTGAATCACATACTATTACATTGCTATACTGTGCTGAATCACATACTATTACATTGCTATACTGTGCTGAATCACATACTATTACATTGCTATACTGTGCTGAATCACATACTATTACATTGCTATACTGTGCTGAATCACATACTATTACATTGCTATACTGTGCTGAATCACATACTATTACATTGCTATACTGTGCTGAATCACATACTATTACATTGCTATACTGTGCTGAATCACATACTATTACATTGCTATACTGTGCTGAATCACATACTATTACATTGCTATACTGTGCTGAATCACATACTATTACATTGCTATACTGTGCTGATTCTCATACTATTACATTGCTATACTGTGCTGAATCACATACTATTACATTGCTATACTGTGCTGAATCACATACTATTACATTGCTATACTGTGCTGAATCACATACTATTACATTGCTATACTGTGCTGAATCACATACTATTACATTGCTATACTGTGCTGAATCACATACTATTACATTGCTATACTATGCTGAATCACATACTATTACATTGCTATACTGTGCTGAATCACATACTATTACATTGCTATACTGTGCTGAATCACATA
This sequence comes from Ceratotherium simum simum, assembly GCF_057802395.1. Lineage (NCBI taxonomy): Eukaryota > Metazoa > Chordata > Mammalia > Perissodactyla > Rhinocerotidae > Ceratotherium > Ceratotherium simum. The sequence continues at coordinate 15,430,145 of NC_141921.1, read as the reverse complement.
CTATTACATTGCTATACTGTGCTGAATCACATACTATTACATTGCTATACTGTGCTGAATCACATACTATTACATTGCTATACTGTGCTGAATCACATACTATTACATTGCTATACTGTGCTGAATCACATACTATTACATTGCTATACTGTGCTGAATCACATACTATTACATTGCTATACTGTGCTGAATCACATACTATTACATTGCTATACTGTGCTGAATCACATACTATTACATTGCTATACTGTGCTGAATCACATACTATTACATTGCTATACTGTGCTGAATCACATACTATTACATTGCTATACTGTGCTGAATCACATACTATTACATTGCTATACTGTGCTGAATCACATACTATTACATTGCTATACTGTGCTGAATCACATACTATTACATTGCTATACTGTGCTGAATCACATACTATTACATTGCTATACTGTGCTGAATCACATACTATTACATTGCTATACTGTGCTGAATCACATACTATTACATTGCTATACTGTGCTGAATCACATACTATTACATTGCTATACTATGCTGAATCACATACTATTACATTGCTATACTGTGCTGAATCACATACTATTACATTGCTATACTGTGCTGAATCACATACTATTACATTGCTATACTGTGCTGAATCACATACTATTACATTGCTATACTGTGCTGAATCACATACTATTACATTGCTATACTGTGCTGAATCACATACTATTACATTGCTATACTATGGTGAATCACATACTATTACATTGCTATACTATGCTGAATCACATACTATTACATTGCTATACTGTGCTGAATCACATACTATTACATTGCTATACTGTGCTGAATCACATACTATTACATTGCTATACTATGGTGAATCACATACTATTACATTGCTATACTATGTGCTGAATCACATACTATTACATTGCTATACTGTGCTGAATCACATACTATTACATTGCTATACTATGCTGAATCACATACTATTACATTGCTATACTGTGCTGAATCACATACTATTACATTGCTATACTGTGCTGAATCACATACTATTACATTGCTATACTGTGCTGAATCACATACTATTACATTGCTATACTGTGCTGAATCACATACTATTACATTGCTATACTATGCTGAATCACATACTATTACATTGCTATACTGTGCTGAATCACATACTATTACATTGCTATACTGTGCTGAATCACATACTATTACATTGCTATACTGTGCTGAATCACATACTATTACATTGCTATACTGTGCTGAATCACATACTATTACATTGCTATACTGTGCTGAATCACATACTATTACATTGCTATACTGTGCTGAATCACATACTATTACATTGCTATACTGTGCTGAATCACATCATATTACATTGCTATACTGTGCTGAATGACATACTATTACATTGCTATACTGTGCTGAATCACATACTATTACATTGCTATACTGTGCTGAATCACATACTATTACATTGCTATACTATGCTGAATCACATACTATTACATTGCTATACTGTGCTGAATCACATACTATTACATTGCTATACTGTGCTGAATCACATACTATTACATTGCTATACTGTGCTGAATCACATACTATTACATTGCTATACTGTGCTGAATCACATACTATTACATTGCTATACTGTGCTGAATCACATACTATTACATTGCTATACTGTGCTGAATCACATACTATTACATTGCTATACTGTGCTGAATCACATACTATTACATTGCTATACTATGCTGAATCACATACTATTACATTGCTATACTGTGCTGAATCACATACTATTACATTGCTATACTGTGCTGAATCACATACTATTACATTGCTATACTGTGCTGAATCACATACTATTACATTGCTATACTGTGCTGAATCACATACTATTACATTGCTATACTGTGCTGAATCACATACTATTACATTGCTATACTGTGCTGAATCACATACTATTACATTGCTATACTGTGCTGAATCACATACTATTACATTGCTATACTGTGCTGAATCACATACTATTACATTGCTATACTGTGCTGAATCACATACTATTACATTGCTATACTGTGCTGAATCACATACTATTACATTGCTCTACTATGCTGAATCACATACTATTACATTGCTATACTGTGCTGAATCACATACTATTACATTGCTATACTGTGCTGAATCACATACTATTACATTGCTATACTATGCTGAATCACATACATACTATTACATTGCTATACTGTGCTGAATCACATACTATTACATTGCTATACTATGCTGAATCACATACATACTATTACATTGCTATACTATGCTGAATCACATACTATTACATTGCTATACTGTGCTGAATCACATACTATTACATTGCTATACTGTGCTGAATCACATACTATTACATTGCTATACTGTGCTGAATCACATACTATTACATTGCTATACTGTGCTGAATCACATACTATTACATTGCTATACTATGCTGAATCACATACTATTACATTGCTATACTGTGCTGAATCACATACTATTACATTGCTATACTGTGCTGAATCACATACTATTACATTGCTATACTATGCTGAATCACATACATACTATTACATTGCTATACTGTGCTGAATCACATACTATTACATTGCTATACTGTGCTGAATCACATACTATTACATTGCTATACTATGGTGAATCACATACTATTACATTGCTATACTGTGCTGAATCACATACTATTACATTGCTATACTGTGCTGAATCACATACTATTACATTGCTATACTGTGCTGAATCACATACTATTACATTGCTATACTGTGCTGAATCACATACTATTACATTGCTATACTATGCTGAATCACATACTATTACATTGCTATACTATGCTGAATCACATACTATTACATTGCTATACTGTGCTGAATCACATACTATTACATTGCTATACTGTGCTGAATCACATACTATTACATTGCTATACTGTGCTGAATCACATACTATTACATTGCTATACTGTGCTGAATCACATACTATTACATTGCTATACTATGCTGAATCACATACTATTACATTGCTATACTATGCTGAATCACATACTATTACATTGCTATACTGTGCTGAATCACATACTATTACATTGCTATACTGTGCTGAATCACATACTATTACATTGCTCTACTATGCTGAATCACATACTATTACATTGCTATACTGTGCTGAATCACATACTATTACATTGCTCTACTATGGTGAATCACATACTATTACATTGCTATACTGTGCTGAATCACATACTATTACATTGCTATACTATGGTGAATCACATACATACTATTACATTGCTATACTATGCTGAATCACATACTATTACATTGCTATACTGTGCTGAATCACATACTATTACATTGCTATACTGTGCTGAATCACATACTATTACATTGCTATACTATGCTGAATCACATACTATTACATTGCTATACTGTGCTGAATCACATACTATTACATTGCTATACTGTGCTGAATCACATACTATTACATTGCTATACTGTGCTGAATCACATACTATTACATTGCTATACTGTGCTGAATCACATACTATTACATTGCTATACTGTGCTGAATCACATACATACTATTACATTGCTATACTATGCTGAATCACATACTATTACATTGCTATACTGTGCTGAATCACATACTATTACATTGCATGGATGTATTGCAGCTTGTTTATTCACCAGTTGATGGGTATTTGGGTTTCCAGTTTTATGCAGTTATGAATAAAGCTGCTATAAACATTTGTATACAGGTCTTAGTGCAAATATAAGTTTTCATTTCTTTTGGGTAAATACCTAGGTGTGTGATTACTGGATCACATGTTAAGGGTATGTTTAACTTTATAAAAAACTGCCAAACTATTTCCCAAAGTGGCTGTACCAATTTTGCATTCCCATCAGTGATGTATGAGAGTTCCAGTTTCTCCTTGTCCTCATCAGTCCTTGATTTTGTCAGTTTTTGTTTGTTTCTTTGTTTACTTAGCCATTCTAATAGATGTGTGGTGGTGTCTTGTAATTTTAGTTTGCACTTCCCTAATATCTAATGACATTGAGCACCTTTTCTTGTGCTTATTTCCTATCCAAATATCTTTTAGGGTGAAGTGTCTGTTAAAAATGTTTGCCTATTTTTTAACTTGACTATTTTCTTATTGCTGAGTTTAGAGAGTTTTTAAATTTATTCTGGATACATATCCTTTGTCAAATATGTGTTTTGCAAATATTTTCTCCCAGCCTGTGACTTGTCTTTTCATTCTTCAACAGTGTCTTTCACAGAGTAGAAATTTTTAATTTTGAAGAAGTCTAATTTATCTTTTTTTTTAATAAATCATGCTTTTGGTGTCATATATAAGAAATCTTGGCCTACTCCAAGGACACAGCAATCTTCCTTTATGTTTTCTTGAAAAAGTTTTATAGCTTTAGGTTTTACACTTAGTCTATGATCCATTTTGAGTTTATGTTTATATAAAGTGTAAGGCATGGGTCAAGGTTCAGTTTCTGCACGTGACAGTTCAATAGTTCCAGCACTATTTATTGAAAAGATTATCATTTATCTAAATTTGCATTTTCACCTTTGTACAAAATAAATTTACCACATAAGTGTGGGTCAATTTCTGGACTTTATTTTGTCCCATTGATCTATATGACCTCTGATCTATATGACCATCCTTTTGCCAGTACCACACTGTCTACAGCAGTTTTGTCCTAAGTCTTGAAATGTGGTAGTGGAGTACTCCAATTTCCTTTTTAATATTGTTTTCAAAGAACAATATTTTGGCCTTCTTGATTTTCTCAATTGTATCATTGTTTTCTATTTCAGTAATTTTGGCTCTTTTCCTTATTATTTCCTCTTTCTTCTCAATAGGTTTATTCTGTTGTTCTTTTTTCTAATTTCTAAGTTAGAAATTTATGTTTTTAAATAAAAATTCATTTATTTTTTAGCTATTCTTCTTTTCTTGTACAAGTATCTGAATAAAAGCTATAAATATCCCTCCCAATTTCTCTTTAGCAGCATCCCACAAGTTTTTGTTTTGTTTTGTTTTGTTTTGTTTTGTGAGGAAGATTAGCCCTGAGCTAACATCCAACACCAATCCTCCTCTTTTTTGCTGAGGAAGATTGGCCCTGGGCTAACACCCGTGCCCATCTTCCTCTACTTTATACTTGGAACACAGCCACAGCGTGGCTTGACAAGCGGTGCATTGGTGCGCGCCCAGGATCCAAACCTGCGATCCCTGGACTGCTGAAGTGGAGCATGCGAACTTAACTGCTACACCTCCGGACCGGCCCCGTACAAGTTTTGATATTTTGTATTTCTTTTATATTTACATATAAATATTTCTTTATTTACCATTTCATCTCTTCTTTGGCCCAGGAATTATTTAGAAGTTTGTTTTTAAATTTTCAAATTTATGGGATTTTAAAGTTTTTATGTAATTGCACTGTGGTCAAAGAATGTGGTTCGAATGGTACTAATTCTTTGAAATTCATTAAGACTTAATTTATGATTTAGCACATGTTTGGTTTTATAAATGTCCCATGTGTGCTTCAAAATAATTTATATATTTTTATCCTCCAGTTATTGGGTGCAATGTTCTAATTGTGTCCATAAGATCAAACTATTAGTTGTTTTATTTAACTCTTCTATATCCTTACTGATTTTCTGATGTTCAATCTTTAACATTTTAATAAGGTTATGTTAAAAATCTTTCACATAAGCAACAAAATAAAGTAGTATTATATTATAGCTCAAAGTATAAAATAAATATCCATGAGTCCATACTGATGTAAATAAATGGTTGAATAAATAAATATATGGAGTAGAAGAGAGAAAGCTCCCTTGCAGAATTCTAAATAATTTATGTAGATACTCTGCCCTCAAGAAATGGGAGCATAATTCCCTACTCCTTAAGCTTGAGCTGCACATACTGACTTCATTCCAAAGAGTACAATATAGAAGGGAGGGAAGAGGAGTAACTTTCCAGTGGAGAAAACTGGCAAACACGACCTCAGCTGGGTGATCAAGGGCAACAACAACAGCAACAAGTCATGTTGATAGTACGTAACCTTGATATGATGAGAATGGTACTTTACCTCTGGAAGCTCTCAAAAATACATTACCAGTCTAATCATCAGAAAAACATCAGACAAAATCCAATAGAGGAGCATCATACAAAATACTTGACTGGTACTCCTCAAAACTGTCAAGGTCATCAAAAGCAAGGAAAGTCTGAGAAACTGGCACAGCCAAGAAGAGCCTAAGGAGACACGATGACTAAATGTAATGTGGTATCCTGGAACAGAAAAAGGACATGAGGTAAAAACTAAGGTAATCTGAACAAACTATGGACTTTACTTAATAAAAATGTATCAGTATTGGTTCATTAATTATAGCAAATGCATCATACTAATATAATATGTTAATAATAGGGGACACTAGGTGAGAGGGTTATGAGAAATCTCTATGCCATCTTCTCAAGTTTTCTGTAAATCTAAAACTGTTCTAAAAAATAAAGTCTATTTTGAAAAAAAATCTTCTACAATGATCATGGATTTATCGATTCTTATAATTTTGTCAATTTTTACTTAACATGATTTAAAGTTATGTTATTAAATGCATATATATTTAGAAACGCTATCTTTCTAGTGAGTATAACCTTTTATCATCTTTATCTGACCGTTTTTATCCTTAGCATGTTTTTTTGCCTTAATGTCTGCTCTGTTTGATATTAATCTAGCTATGCCAATTTTCTTTGGTTAGTGCTTGTGTTTTTTTCCATCTTCTTACTTCCAACCTTTCTTTGTCCTTATGTTTTAGGTGTGTCTCTTGTAAATAGTGTATAGCTGGATTTTATTGGTTTTTGTTTGTTTCTTAACATAGGCTAACTAATCATTTAATTGTGATTACAGAAATATTTGAAATAATTTCTACTCTTATCTCATGCTTTCACTTTGTCCTACTGCACACACATGTGCGTGCGAACACACACACACACACATCCACCCCTTCTTACAGTGGTGTGCTGGTAAAAGTTTAACCACCAGCACTCTAAGCGTAGTTCCGCCAAGAATGTTGGTCAATATTTCCATTTACATTAATGAAATAATTTTCTAGATTTATCTTCTCTTTCCACTTGTGTGGAACTAGAGAATAGCTTCAAGTATTGGAAGAATATGCCCTCAATATTTTTGTGCTAGTCACAATGTAATAGCTACAGACACAGCATACTTTTAAGTTTAACCTGTTTTATTAACATTTTTCTCCATCACTTTCTTGAGTCTAAATAATCAACAAAACCATAAATCAAGCCCTAATTTGTATTGTTTCCTGATTTCCAGGTGTAGTTACTCCCACCATGGCTCATTCCAAGCTACCAACATGACATCATAGAATGAAGAATTTGGAAGAGATAAGCAATAGTGCATCATTTTATAGCATTTCCACCAGACAGATGGAATAGATGTAAATAACTTCAAGAGCACAGAGAGTAGTAAAATAAATCATGAAGTGATGAGTTTTGAGTATTTGTTACCTTTGTTTTTAATATAGTTTATGTGTTTAATTGTAACTTATCTATTTTAATTTATAATAATGGCTATGTTTAACAAATTGTTCAAAAAAATTCCTGAAAATTTAACAATTGGCTCTCAGGAGCCAGTATACTTCTTGCCTTCCTTTGGATTCAGTTAAGGTTTTGCCTTCATTGCATTTTTTTCCTCTACTAGTTTTGAAAGTATACACCTGATTTATAAGCTTTTAGCATTTTAGCATTCATATTTAACTGGAAAATGTCTAAAGTTAATAACTGTATCCTCCTCCCAATCAATCAAAGATCTCGGGATATTTGAGCTGCAGTCACCCCTTTCAGACCCGTGTGCTGTTGTTGCCCCGCATGTTACATCTACCTTGTTGTCTTTAACCCCACAAAGTGGATATTATGAACAAATTTTTACAAAGTTTTGTTTTTATATTTATTCCTGTTTTTCACATTCTTCGTTCACAATTTTTTTCTTGCATTTAAGGAACTCCCTCTGGGATTGGTTTCCTTCTGCCGATGTACAGCCGGTGGTAAGCAGTAAGCGTGTGGGGAGCCCTGATTTGTAGTCAATTTCTGTGGTGTAAATGTACTCCCACTATGGCCTATTCCAAGCTACCGGTGTAACATCACTGAATGTGGACGTGGGAAGAGATGGTCAAATTTCACAGGCTCCAGAACACCACTGGATTCAGTTTTTCTTTTCTTTTCTTCCTTCCTTTCTTTTTTTTTTTTACAGTTTTATTGAGGTATAATTGACATGCAATAAACTGTATATATTCAAAGTGTAAAATTTGATAATTCTGACATCACCATCATCACAATCAAGATAGTAATCAGACCCATCACCCACAAAAGTTTCCTCATGACCTTTGGTGATCCCTCCCTCCTGCCCTTCCCTGCCCCAACCCTATCCCCAAGCAACCACTGATCTGTCTTCCTGTCACTAAAGATTAGTTTGTATATTCTAGAATTTTCTATAAAAGGAATGATATTACATGTACTTTTTTGGCTGGCTTCTTTCAGCACAATCATGTTGCGTGCATCCATTCTGTGTGCTTCAATAGCTCATTCTTTTTCATCGATAGATAGTATTCTATTGTATGGGTATCCACCATTTAACCATCCATTCACCTGTCTACGGACTTTGGATGTTTTCAGTTTTTTGCTATTGCAAACAAAGCTGCTATAAACAGTAGTACAAGTCTTTGTATGGGCATATATTTGCTTTTCTCCTATGTAAACACCAAGGAGTGGAATGACTGGATTATGTGGTAGCTATGTGTTTAACTTTTTAAGAAATTGCCAAACTGTTCTCCAAGGTGGTCGCATCACTTTGCATTTTCCATCAGTGGTGTGTGGGAGTTTCAGTTGCTCCACTTCCTCATCGACACTTGATGGGGTCAGTCTTTTGAAATTTTAGCCCTTCCAGTGGGTGCGTAGTGGTATCATCGTGGCTTTAACTTGCACTTCCCTGATGACTACTGAAGGTGGTGGTATCCTCGTGGCTTTACCTTGCACTTCCCTGATGACTGCTGGAGGTGGTGGTATCCTCGTGGCTTTAACTTGCACTTCCCTGATGACTGCTGAAGGTGGTGGTATCCTCGTGGCTTTACCTTGCACTTCCCTGATGACTGCTGAAGGTGGTGGTATCCTCGTGGCTTTACCTTGCACTTCCCTGATGACTGCTGGAGGTGGTGGTATCATCGTGGCTTTAACGTGCACTTCCCTGATGACTGCTGAAGGTGGTGGTATCCTCGTGGCTTTAACGTGCACTTCCCTGATGACTGCTGAAGGTGGTGGTATCCTCGTGGCTTTACCTTGCACTTCCCTGATGACTGCTGGAGGTGGTGGTATCCTCGTGGCTTTAACGTGCACTTCCCTGATGACTGCTGAAGGTGGTGGTATCCTCGTGGCTTTAACGTGCACTTCCCTGATGACTGCTGAAGGTGGTGGTATCCTCGTGGCTTTAACGTGCACTTCCCTGATGACTGCTGAAGGTGGTGGTATCCTCGTGGCTTTACCTTGCACTTCCCTGATGACTGCTGGAGGTGGTGGTATCCTCGTGGCTTTAACGTGCACTTCCCTGATGACTGCTGAAGGTGGTGGTATCCTCGTGGCTTTAACGTGCACTTCCCTGATGACTGCTGAAGGTGGTGGTATCCTCGTGGCTTTAACGTGCACTTCCCTGATGACTGCTGGAGGTGGTGGTATCCTCGTGGCTTTACCTTGCACTTCCCTGATGACTGCTGGAGGTGGTGGTTCAGGTGCTTAGGCTTTAGCAGCTTCCTTAGACACGTGAAGGTAAATTGCTCTGTTTTTGTTTGTCCAGAATGCCTTTATTTTGCCGTCACTTTTGAAAGAAAATTTTGCTGAGCGTATACTAAACAACAATTACTTTATCCCAGCACTTTGTAGATAATACTCTCCCATCTTTTGACTTCCATTGTGGTTGTCGAAAGACAGCTTTCAGGCTAACTCTTGTCCCCTTGTAACGTCCCCTTGTTTTTTCTCTTTCTTCATCTTGCACAGACGTATATTTCTTTTTCTTTATCCTGTTTGGAAATTGTTTGTCTTTCTGAATGTCATGCTGAAAACTGACATCTCTCATCTGATTTGGAAATTCAGCCACAATCTCTGAATATTGCAGCTCCTGCTCCTTCTAGAACTCCCGCTAGGTTTGTGTTAGATCTTCTCATTTGCTCCTCCGCATCTCTTACATTTTCACATTTTCGCTATCTTCGCCGCTTCCTGATGCGTTCTGGACAATTTCCTAGATTTATCTTCTCTTTCCACTTGTGTATAATCTGCCCTTAAGCCTTCTATCTTTTCCCACTTTACTTTTAATTTCCAGAAGTTCCATTTGGTTTCTTTTCAACTCTTCCTAATCCCTCTTGAAAATTGGTTGCTCCTTTGTCAAACTTTTGATGTCTTTTTCATTTCTTTAAACATATTAAATACATATTTTATATTCTGTATCTGATAATTCTATAGCTATCATGTGTATGGTCTGATTCAACTGCGTATGGTTTCTGCTGATTTGTACGTGTAGTGTCTTGTTACCTCCAAAGTTTGAGGATTTTTTTTATGTGTGTGAACTCAGATTCTTTGGAAATTTATCTGTGGGAACTGAGGCCTGGGTGAAAAAGTGTTCCTCCTCGGGAAAATCCTTCATGTCTGCTTCTGCCAGGTAATTGGGGGACTACAAACCCAGAATCACTTTTAAGTTTTGGGCTTGAGAGTTTTTTGATGCACAGTTATGAGGTGTCGCTTCCAAGTGAGTCCAGCCCCAGGTTTGCAGACAGGTGTCCTCATGGCCTTTTTCTGTTGGTGGCATTTTTCCAGTTCAATCACTGATTGATAATCCCAACTTTAGGTGGAGGTTTCCAATCCAACTTTCTTGCCCCCTTAGGCCTCAAGCTTCAACTCCTGTCCTCTGCACTTTGCTAGGCCACCAGGGATTGGCACATGTCCCCAGGCAAACACCAGCTCTGGCTGGAATTTTTCTGGAGTGGAGCTTTATTCTTGTTTCTGATAGTTTCCCTTCCTTTTCTGACAACATTGCGATGCCTTTACAAGGAAAGATGCTTTTTGTATTTCATCCAGCACTTTAAATGCTCTGCACTAGGAGGGTTTCTCCAGACAGCTATTGCTGGAAATAGACTATTTGTGTTTTTACGTACCCGGAATTCACTTTTATGTGTGGTGTGAGGCAGAGGTCTAAGAACTCTGCCGCTATTTTCACTGCTCATCCTTTTCCTCAGAAGTGGTATATTTAAATCAACTTTTAAAACAATATTTCCTCCCTATTTTCTGTTGCTCATTGCCAGCTGGATATCTAAAAGGGCCATAGAAACCTACCTTTAAGTAAAATATCCCTAAAATTAAAGACTATAATGCTATTGGCTCCTTTAGTGGCCCTAGGTTTTTTACTCGTATATATTGCTTTATGAATATATCAAAGATCTCTCAAAATCTATATGATGAAGTTTTTTTCTAACAATCCAAATTTATCATTTGATCAGAGGGAAAAGGGAGCTAGGTCTTCTGACATACAGATGAAGCAAACACAGGTCAACAGCATGTTGCATTTAAAAAAAGCATAAATTTGAAGGAAGGAAGAATTCATAACTTTGGATTCTCAAAACTAAAAATCATACTGGAATAGAGTTTAATATCAGTTTAAAGACCAAGTCAACTTTCTATCAGCCAAATTTATACCAATGGATGGAAAACAGAACATGTTGCAAAATAATTTGCCGTGTGTTTTCCATAAATTTTAATATAAGTGGAGAGAGTACACTGCTCAGCCCCACTCACATATAGACAGACAAACATTAGAAAGAGAACATCTGTTGCAGTTTTCACAACATAAATTTATATTTTCAATCATGTTAAATTGTTACTTGGGAAGCACAATCCCATGGAAACAATAATTTCTGAAACCCTATAAACATTGTTTTTTATTTGATTTGCCCTCAATCAAGCTAAAAATATCAGACGACCTCTAGAACAAAGCTCTTTATTCAAAATATCAATCCCACTTAGAAGGAAAGATACGAGGGGGAAAGTTAAACATATTTGTTAAAGATGCTTTTTTATTTTAATCAGTGAATGCAACTCATGGGGGAAAAAGACCTCCCGGTTCTTCTATTAAGGTAAAATTTATGTACAAAAAACTGCTCAGATTTTAATGAGTTTTGACAAAAATACACATCTATGTAATCGTCACGATGAAAATAGAAAACATTTCCATTATGCAAGAACGTTCCCTCATGCCCTGTTCCTGCCACCCCTACCCTTACCCCGTGAGGTAACCACTATTCTCATTTCTGCTGCCGGAGCTCAGTTTGTCTCAATCATACATTGGAAAACTTTTCTGTAAAGGGACAGAAAGTAAATATTTTAGGCTTTGCAGGCCACATATGATTTCTGTCACTACTACTTCTCCTCCTTCTCCTTCTCCTTTCCAACCATCTAAAAATGTAAAAACCATTCTTAACTCAAGGTCATACAAAAACAGGCTTTGGGCTAGATGTGGTGGCCAATGCGCCATGGTCTAGAACCCTGGGCAGATGGAATCACACTCTTTCAGCCTGGCTTCTTCCATTTAACACAGTTTTAAGATTCAATCCATGTTGATGCATGTATCAATAGTTTGTTGTTTTTATTGATCTTGGTTTTTGTTGATTTTTCTGTATCAGTCTGTTTCTCTTTCATTTGTTTCTCCTCTTATCTCTATTATTTCCTTTATCCTCCTGACTTTGAGTTTAATTTGCTCTTCTTTTTCTAGCATTTTAAGGTGGAAGCTTACATAATTGATTTTAAAAGTTTCTTCTTTTCTAATATTAGTATTTAAAGCTATAAATTTCCTTCTAAGTGTTGCTTTAGATCCAGCCCCCCAATTTTGATATGTTATAATTTAATTATCATTCAGTTGAAAATATTTTTGAATATCCCATGTAGTTTCTTATTGACCTACAGGTTAAAAGTGTGTTATTTAACATCCAGATGTTTTGGGATTTTCTAGTTTTTTAAATTTATTTTTGTTTGTTTCTAATTTAATTCCATGGTGATCAGAGAATATACTCTATGTGGTTTCAGTCCTTTGAAATTCATTGAGACTTATTTTATTGCCCAGTATATGGTCTACCTTGGTAAATGTTCCTTGCACACTTGAAGTTTCTCAAGTTCAAGTTGAAGTTGAAGCTGTTGGATCAGTGTTCTATAAATATCAATTAGATCAAATTTGTTGATGATGTTCAAATTTTCTGCATCCTACTATTTTTAGTACACTGTTTTATCAATTATCAATTGATCAATTATCAATTCAGTATAACAATTTGAATCACGTATATGCATGTAGTCAGACTGCCATAAAATACCACAGACTAGGTGGCTTAAACAGTAGACATTTATTTCTCACAGTTCTGGAGGCTGGAAAGTTCAAGATTAAGGTTCTAGCAGATTCAGTTCATAGTGAGAGTCCTCTTCCTGGCTTGCAGATAGCCAGTGTTCTCACTGTATCCTCACAATGTGGGGAAAGAAAGAGCTCTAGTCTCTTCCTCTTTTTATAAGGACACTAATCCCATCGTGGGGGCTCCACCTCCATGACATCATCTAAACCTAATTATCTCCCAAAGGCCTTACCTCCAAATACCATGACTTTGGGTATTAAGGCTTTAACATATACATTTGGGGGGGGTGGGGATACAAACATTCAGTCCGTAGCAGCACCTAATAACAGAACTTCAAAAGTAAAACTTGACAGAACCATCTGGAGAACCAGTCAATTCCACAATCATTGGAGATTTCAAACCCCTCTCTCTTGAAAAGTCGATACTTTTATCATAAAGAAATGACATCTTTATCTCTGATAATACTCTTTGGCTTAAAGTCTACTTTTTCTATTAATATGGCCACACCAGCTTTCTTATACTTCCAGCCAAGATGGAGTAACAGGGACTAGATTTATCCTCTCACCTGAAACAAACAAAAACGGACACAACACATGAAACAGAAGCTTTCAAGACACTAGACATCAAGTGAAAAAGAACAATGATCCCTGAGAGATGGGAAACAAATTAAGTCTTATGATTGCCCATACTTACTGCCTTGAGAGAGTTTCTGGGCCATGGCATAAGTAGGGGGAACTTGGCAGAATCTAGAGATGCCTTGAGTTGAGAGGATGGAACTGAGAGTCTGGAGACAAGGCAGCTAGAGTGTACAGGACAGAATACACACGAGTGGAGAGCTGCACAGAGAGAGAACCCTGAAGATTGAGAGAGGACCCCACTCCAGTATTCAACAGAGTACTGGTCAGCACATGGGTGTGAAAACTCCTGAGGCCGGAGAAAGAACTATCCAAAAGGATTAGAAGGAACAGTGCCTAGCACTCACACGAGGCCAGACTAGAAAATTCTAAATTTACCAGGCATTGAGCCTAGCACTCAGGCATTGCGTAGAATGCCTCAGGAGAGGAGAATAATTGGCCTTAGACTGAGCACTGCTTCAGACCACCTAACAAATCATAATAACAAGACCTGAAACTGTTTAAAAGTAACTTAGTGGGGTCCCAGAACAAAATTCAAGAAGAATTAAAGTGTCCTGCTTTTTTTTCTAATCTGTCAATTTCCACATTTTCATTGGGATATTAGGCCATTTACAGTTAATATAATTACAGTCATGTGTCACTTAATGATGAGGATACATTCTGAGAAGTGTGTCATTAGGTGGTTTCATCATTGTGCAAACATCGTAGAGTATACTGAAGGGGAACAAAATTTGCCACCCCAAAATGTGTCTCTTTAGCATGGGGATTATTTTTGGCTGGTTATTTATTCATTTATGTTTTATGAGGAAGATTGGCCCTGAGCTAACCTCTGTCAATCTTCCTTTTTTTGCTGAGGAAGATTAGCCATGAGCTAATTTTTGTGTCTGGCTTCTTTCTCTTAATCATATTTTTTCAGGGTTCATCCATGTTGTAACATGAATCAGTACTTCATTCCTTTTTATGCCTGGATAATATTCCATTGCGTGGATGTACCACATTTTGTTTATCCATTTATTAGTTGATGACCATTTGGGTTGTTTACACTTTTTGGCTATTATGAATAATGATCCTATGAACATTCATGTACACATTTTTATGTGGACATATATTTTTTGTCTATGGCTGTACCACCCTGAACATGCCTGATTCATCTGGACATATGTTTTCTTTTTTTTATTTTTTTCCCTTTTTCTCCCCAAAGCCCCAGTAAGTAGTTGTATGTCATAGTTGCACATCCTTCTAGTTGCTGTATGTGGGACACGGCCTCAGCATGGCCGGAGAAGCGGTGCGTTGGTGCGCGCCCAGGATCCGAACCTGAGCCACCAGTAGCAGAGTGAGTGCACTCAACTGCTAAGCCACGGGCCCGGCCCCCGGACATATGTTTTCATTTCACTTAAGTATATACCTAGGAGTGGAGTTGCTGGGTCATATGGTAACTCTATGTTTAACTTTTTAATGAACTGCCAAGCTGTTTTCCACAACAGCTACACCATTTTACATTTTCGTTAGCATTGTACGAGGGTTCCAATTTCTCCACAGCTGTGCCAACATTTGTTATTGTTCTTTTAAAATTATTATTATAGCCATCCTAGTGGGTGTAAAGTGATAGCTCATTGTGGTCTAGATTTGCATTTCCCTGATGACAAATGATATCATGCATCTTTTCATGTGCTTATTGGCCATTTGTAGATCTTCTTTGGAGAAATGTCTATTCAGATCCCTTGGGTTATTTTGGATTAAAAATAACCCAATTTTTAAATTAGATTATTTGTCTTTTTTATTATTGAGTGGTCAGAGTTCTTTATATATTCTAGATACAAGTCCTTTGTCAGATATATTATTTACAAATATTTTCTCCCATTCCATGGGTTGTCTTCATTTTCTTGATAGTATTCTTTGATGTGCAAAAGTTTTTAATTTCAATGAAGTCCAATTTATCTATTTTTTCTTTGGTTGCTTGTGCTTTAGGTGTCATATTTAAGAAACCATTGCCTAATCCAAGGTCATGGAGGTTTACCCCTATATTTTATTCCAAGAGTTTTACAGTTTTTCAGCTCTTATATTAACATCTTAGATCCATTTTGAATTAATTTTTGTATAAGATGGGAGGCAGGAGTCCAAATTCATTCTTTTGCACAGGGGTAATCAGTTATCCCACCACCATTTGGTGAAAAGACTGTTCTTTCACCCATTGAATGGTCTTGGCATCCTTGTTGAAAATCAATTGACCATAGACTTTAGATTCTATTCCATTGATCTATATGGCTATCCTAATGCTGCCTTTATTACTGTAGCTTTGTAGTAAGTTTTGAAATTGGAAAGTGTGAGTCCTCCAACTTTCTTCTTCCTTTTCAAGATTGTTTTGGCTATTCTGGGTCCCTTGCATTTCCATATGAATTTTAGGATCATCTTATCGATTTCTACAAAAGAGGTAGTTGGAATTTTGATAAGAATTGCAGTGAATCTCTAGATCAATTTGGAGAGTACTGCCAACTTAACAATATTAAGTCTTTCAAACCATGAAAATGGGATGTTTTTCTATTTATTTAGATCTCCTTTAATTTCTTTCAACAATGTTTTGTAGTCTTCAGCATAGAAGTCTTACACATATTTTATTAAATTTATGCCTAAGTATCGTATTCATTTTGATGCTATTATAAATAAAATTGTTTTCTCGATTTCATTTTCAGAGTTTAGTGCTACTATATAGAAATGCAATTGATTTTTGTATATGATCTTGAATCCTACATGCTTGCTTAACCCATTTATTAGTTCTAATAGTTTTTTGGTGGATTCCTTAGGATTTTCTGTATATAACATTATGTCACCTACAAAGAGGTAGTTTTACTTCTTTCTTAATAACAATCTTGATGCGTTTTATTTCTTTTTCTTGCCCAAATGCCCTGGTTAGAACCTCTAGTAGAAAGTTGAATAAAGTGACAAGAGCAGACATCCTTGCCTTCTTTCTGATTTTAGGGGGAAAGCATCCAATCTTTCACCATTTAGTATAGTGTTAGTCGTGGGTTTTTCATAGATGCCCCACGTAATGTTAAGGAAGTTCTCTATTCCTAGTTTGTTGAATGTTTTATCATGAAAAGGGGTTGGATTTTGTCAAATGCTTTTTTTGTGCCTACTGAGATGATCATCTACTTTTGTTTTTTATTTTTTATTTATATGGTGTATTACGTTAATTGATTTGGGGTGTTAAATTAACCTTACATTCCTGGGATAAATTCCCACTTAGTCAAGGTGCATAATTCTTTTCATATGTTGCTGGCTACAGATTGTTAATATGTTGTTGAGGATTCTTGCATCCATAGTCATAAGAGACATTAGTCTGTAGTTTTCTTTTCTTATTATGTCTTTGTCTGGTTTTGGTATTAGGGTAGTACTAGCCTCATAGAATGAGTTGGGAATTGTTCTCTTTTCTTTTATTTTTTGGAAAAGTTTGTGAAAATTGCTGTTAACTCTTCTTTAAATGTTTGGTAGAATTCACTAGTGAGGGCCGGCCCCGTGGCTTAGCAGTTAAGTGTGCGTGCTCCGCTGCTGGTGGCCCGGGTTCGGATCCCGGGCGCACACCGATGCACTGCTTCTCCGGCCATGCTGAGGCTGCGTCCCACATACAGCAACTAGAAGGATGTGCAACTATGAAATACATCTATTTACTGGGGCTTTGGGGCAAAAAAAGAGGAGGAGGATTTGGCAATAGATGTTAACTCAGAGCCGGTCTTCCTCAGCAAATAAAAGAGGAGGATTAGCATGGATGTTAGCTCAGGGCTGATCTTCCTCACAAAAAAAAAATAAAATTCACTAGTGAAGCCATCTGGGCCTAGGATTTTCCTTGTGGATAGTTTTTTTTTTTTATTACTAATTCAACCTCTTTGTTATATATCTATTAAGATTATCTATTTCTTCTTGAATCAGTTTCAGTAGTGTGTCTTTCTATGAATTTGAACATTTTATCTAGATTATCTAATTGTTGATATACAATTGTTTATAGTATTCCCTTATAATCATTTTTATTTATATGTCAGTAGTAGTATCCCCACTTTCATTCCTGATTTTAGTAGTTTGAATCTTCTCTCCTTTTTTCTTGGTCTGTTTAGCTAAAGATTTATATATTTTGTTGATCTTTTTAAAGAACCAACTTTTGGTTTTGTTGATTTTCTCCATTTTTTTCTATTCTGTATTTTGTTTATTTCTACTTTAATCTTTATTTTTCCCTTTATTCTATTTGCTTCGAGTTTAATTTTCTCTTCTTTTTCTAGTTTCTTAAGGTGGAAGCTTAGGTTATTGATTTGCAATTTTTCTTCTTTTCTAATGTACGTCTTTGCAACTATAAATTGCCCTCTAAGCACTGTTTTCCCTGCATCCCATAAGTTTTGATATGTTGTGTTTTTGTTTTCATTCCTCTCAAAGCAATTCCTAATTTCCCTTGTGATTTCTTCCTTGACTCATTGGATATTTGAGAGTGTGTTGTTTAATTTCCACATATTTGTGAATTCACACATTTTCTTTTGTTAGTGATTTCTAATTTTATTTCATTGTGGGTGGAGAACATACATTGTATGAGGTCAATCCTTTTAAATTTATTAAGATTTGTTTTATTGCCTGATATATGGCCTATCCTGGGGAACAATCCATGTGCACTTGAGAAGGATGTGTGTCTTATTGTTGAGTAGAATATTCTATAGATGTCTTTTAGATCAAATTGATTTATAGTGTTGTTTAATGCTTCTATTCTTTGTTGATCTTCTAATTGTCAGTTTTTGCTTTTGTAATTTGAAGCTATCTTCAAGTTCACTGATTATTTCTTCTGCCACCTCAAATTTGCTGTTGAAGCCCTCTAGTGAATTTTTTATTCTAATTATTGTATTTTTCAACTCCAGAACTTCTATTTGGTTATTTTTTATAATTTTGTCTCTTTGTTGATATTCTCTACATGGTGATACATCATTCTCATACTTTCATTTAGTTATTTAGATGTGGTTTCCTTCAGTGCTTTGAATATATTTAAAGTAGTCAATTTTAAGTCTTGGTCTAGTATGTTCAACATCTGAGCTTCTTCAGGGATGGTTTTTAATGATTCCCTTTTTCCTGTGAACACTTTTTTCTTTGCATGTCTCATAGTTTTTGGTTGAAAAACTGGACATTTTAAATACGGTAATGTAGTAACTTGGAAATCAGATTCCCCCCTACCCCTCCAGTGTTTGTTGTTATTGCTGCTGGCTGTAGTCCTTGTTGCATATTTATTTATTTAGTGACTCTGAACTAATTCTTTAAAGTCTGTGTTCTTTGTCATGTGTGGCCAATGAAGTTTCTACTTGGTTAGCTTAGTGGTCAGCCAGTGATTGGACAGAGATTTCCTTAAACAACTAGAAACAATAAGTCACCCCAGTCTTTGCCAAGGGTTCTGTGTATGTGTTGGGATGCACCTTCAACTCAGCCAGGCAGTTTACAACTTCATCTTAGCCTTTACTTTCTATTTGCACAGAGACTTAAGGTCAGCCACAGGTGAGAAATTAGGGCTTTCTTCAATCTTTCTTTTTTCTTTCTTTTTTTTTTGTGAGGAAGATCGGCCCTGAGCTAACGTCCATGCCGATCCTCCTCTTTTTGCTGGGGAAGACCGGCCCTGGGCTAACATCTGTTGCCAATCCTCATTTTTTTTTTCCCTTTTTTTCCCCAAAGCCCCAGTAGATAGTTGTATGTCATAGCTGCACATCCTTCTAGTTGCTGTATGTGGGACGCCGCCTCAGCATGGCCGGACAAGCAGTGCATTTGTGCGCGCCTGGGATCCAAACCCGGGCCGCCAGTAGCAGAGCACACGCACTTAACTGCTAAGCCATGGGGCCGGCCCCC
This sequence comes from Ceratotherium simum simum, assembly GCF_057802395.1. NCBI lineage: Eukaryota > Metazoa > Chordata > Mammalia > Perissodactyla > Rhinocerotidae > Ceratotherium > Ceratotherium simum. The sequence continues at coordinate 15,410,127 of NC_141921.1, read as the reverse complement.
TCTCCAATCTTTCTTGAGCAGGCACACAGCCCTACATACATATGTGGCCTTGTAAATTCCTAGAATATGACAGAACTTTGCAAGGCCCCATGGACATCTCATCCCAGAGACATCTCATTCCCTAGATTTTCCTTTTAAGCTTTTTGGTTAGTCTTTTTTCTCCCCCCCACCCCCACAACTGTTGTCCGTTGCTTCAGGCAGCCATGAAGTTAAAACACTTGCTTGTAACCATTTTCAACAAACACTCCCTCTCCCCCAAAGAGGAGGCTATTCATACTGAGCTAACTTGAAGCCAGTCTTGTAATTGGGGTCTTCCAGGGAACCACCAAATAGGCCAAATAATGACACTTCTTTGGGAACAAGTCTTTGGAAGAGCTCCAGCTTGATTTTGCTCCCTCCAGTGGCTGCCAAGAGGGCTTCCTAAGAGGGAATGTGGGCTGTTATTTTTCAAGGCTATTGATGAACTGGAAAGTAGGAGATGAGACTAGGGCAAGTTAAAATGCCACAAAGTTTGCTGTTCTTGCTGAGATTCAGCCACTTTTCTTGTATACACACTCCCCAGGTTACTGAAAGCCTTTGATTAATTCCCAGAGTTCTGCAAAGCTAATTCTGTCAAGTTTTTGCCATTTTGTTGTTGTTGCTTTTATGGAGGAGTAAATTTTTGAAGGATCTTACTCTGCCATTTTTCCAATTTGCTTTTAATCCTATTCAATGAGTTTTTTATTTCAGTCAGTATATTTTTCAGTTCAAGGATTTCCATTGACCTTTTCAAATATATATAACAGTTTTATTCAGATATAATTTACACAACATACAATTCACCCAGTTAAAGCGTACAGTTCAATTCACATTCACAGAGCTGTGGTATAATTGCAGAGTTCTGGTTCTTTGTGTGTGTGTGTGTGAGGAAGATTGGCCCTGAGCTAACATCTGTTACCAATTCTCCTCTTTTTGCTTGAGGAAGATTGTCGCTGAGCTAACATCTGTGCCAATTTTCCTCTACTTTATATACAGGATGCTGCCACAGCATGGCTTGATGAGCAGTTTGGAGGTTTGTGCCTGAGACTGACCCCACAAACCCTGGGCCACTGAAGCAGAGCATGTGAACTTAACTACTATGCCACTGGGCCAACCTCCCCCCCCATTTTTTTTTTTTACAGTTTTTTTATCTCTATTGAGGTTTCCCACCTCTTAATGCATTATTTTTATTTTTTTCCTGTGGTTTCTTTAACATATTTATCAGTTATCTTGTCTGTTAACTCCAACATTGGATTATCTTAAGTTTTGTTTCTATTATCTTATTTTTTCTTAACTAAGAGTTACAATTTTCCTGTTTCTTTATATGTCTAATAATTTTTTATTGTATACTGGACATTGTAGCTAAAATATCGTGGAGATTCTGGATTCTGTTATTGTCCTCTGAAGAGGGTTGAGTTTTGTTCTAGCAGGCAGTTAAATTACTGGTAAATCACCTTGAGCTTGTGGAAGCTTCATTTTATGCTTTATTAGAATTCATTTATTTTAATTTTGCCCTTATTCCTAGGGAGAATTCCTTGGTCCTGGGCATGGTCTTTCTGGAATTTCAATGGAAAGCCTGAGGTGTTTACCAAGCTCCTCTAACATGATAACACTCAAACTCCAAACACTGCTTCCCCTGAAGTGGGCAGCTACTGAAGTCTCTGCTCAGCTCTTTCAGGCTTCCAGTTTTTATTTTGGCTTAATCTCTTTGGAGTCTCTCCATTCATGTAGTTTGGGGGTCAGCCAAGGATTTGAGGAAAATTTTATAGAGATTTAGTGCTCCCCCCTCTGTAGCTCCCTCCTTTCTGGTTTTCCCTCCTCAATTTCCTGCCACTCTGGCAGCCTCAAACTCTGTCCTCTGAATCCTCAGGCTGCAGCTTTCTGATTGCTCTCTAACCCCACACTTTGCAAGAACTGGGAAGCGCTCTTTTTTTTTTTTTTTAAGATTTTATTTATTTTATTTTTTCCCTCCAAAGCCCCAGTAGATAGTTGTATGTCATAGCTGCACATCCTTCTAGTTGCTGTATGTGGGACTCGGCCTCAGGATGGACGGAGAAGTGGTGCCTCGATGCGCACCCGGGATCCGAACCCGGGCCACCAGCATTGCAGCGCACGCACTTAACCACCAAGCCACAGGGCCGGCCCAAGAACTGGGAAGCGCTCTTGAGGAGAAACATATAAACGTAGATCTCACCCAGCGTGGTCCCCTTCTTTCAAGAATTGAATCCCCTCAAGTTTCTGTCTGCTTTTTGTCATTATCCAGTAGCTTCAAGTGATTTTTTAAAATATTTTGGCCAGAGTTTATATAAAGTTTTATCTTCAAGAGGACTAATCTGGTATAAACTACACTGCCAATACAAAAGTCAGTATCTTGTTCATGAACTGTTACCCTTTTAATATTAGTTATAAAAATTACTCATTTATGAGCCAGCACTGATGGTCTAGTGGTTAAATTTCGGTGCGCTCTATTTTGGCGGCCTGGGTTTGGTTTCCAGGCACAGAACCACACACACGCATCTGTCAGTAGCCATGCTGTGGTGGCAGATCACATAGAAGAACTAGGACTTACAACTAGAATATGCAACCAGGTACTGGGGCTTTGGGGAGGAAAAAAAAGAGAGAGAGAGAGGAAGATTGGCAACAGATGTTAGCTCAGAGCCAACCTTTCCCAGCAAAGAAAAAAGTATTCATTTATTATCTATTTTATTATACAATTAATAAATACTCATATGTAAGCAAAATTGCCAAATGATACAGAAGTATACAAAGGAAAAATTAATTTTTAAGTAATTAAAAAATAAATCGCCTTACCCCCATCCCACTTCCCTCTCCATAATAGTTTGATATTTCTCCTTTATACACACACACACACACACACACACATTATTTTTACATGAATGGTATGATACTATACCCGTTATTTGGCAATCTGCTTTTTTTCACTTACTATGTATTTCAGAGTTTTTCTCTGAGTACATATTTATCCTTTCACCAAATATTGACAGAGTACTTGTTATGTGTCATGTCCTGTTTTAGGTCCTGGGGATAAATCAGTAAACCAAACATATAAAAAAAACTTTCCTTCATCAAGCTTACATTCTAGTGAGGGTGGGAGGAGGTGGATCAGAAATAAACAATAAACAAACTAAATAAGATGTTAAGTGCCGTGGAGAAAAACTAAGTGAGAAAGGCAATAGGGAATGCCAACCATCTGGGATGGGAAAGGGTTTGCAATTTTCCAAAGGGTGAACAAGGAAGGCCTCACTCAAAAGGTGATGTTTGAGCAGACTTGTAAGAAGTGAGGCAATATGAGAAAAGAACTTTCCAGGCAGAGGAAGAGCAAGAACAAAAACTTGGCAGGCACATGCTGGCATTTTGGGGGAACGATAAAGAGGCTGGTGTGTCTGAAGCAGAGTGAGGCAGGCGGCAGTAATAGGAGATGAGGTCAGATTGCTCTAGAGCGCCAGGTGACACAGAGCCTTAGAGGACACTGTAGCTATCTATTTCTACATGATATTCCACAGAAGGGGGTCAGTTTGACCCTCTTGAGCCACTAGTATTTTTTCTTCAGTTGATATCACATGGTGTTTCTGTTGAACCTGACCCCTACAACCCAATGAGTCACCAGATGGCCTTGTTGGCTTGGATGTTTCTTAGTGGAGCTGCAACTCAACGGTAGTTTCCCCCAAACATTACCATGCTCAAGTTCTCTGGCCGAAAGGCACAGCTTTCCCTATGATCTCTCAGATACTTGTTGTGAGGCCAGATTCCACCTTCCTTCATGGTGGTTTCTCCGTTGGAAGCCATGGTGTTCTCCAACCAGCAGACCTGCATCAGGACCTTAGTGCTCCAGCTGATCAGGTCTCCCTAACTTCAGACATCAGAGATCAGGGGCTACAATCGCCATCCTTTTCCTCTCAGAGCGCTTGGGCTTCTCATGCAAATCAGTTTACCTTCTCCTGAAAGACCAAACCTCCATCGCAAGGGCATTTGTGAGAATCCTGCTTTGATGAAGCCACAGAAGTCTTCATTCCACCACACTCTCGGGGCAAGGAGAGCCTATCTAACGTACACTGCCATAAATAATGGATACCACTAAAGCTATCCTTCCCTGAATGGAGAAGGTTTGTTTCAAGGTGAAATATTAAATCTACCTAAGCAGAGAAGAGGGGCAGCTCCTTGGCATTCTCTTACATATGGATATATTGTAATTTAATTGATTGTTCCTCTACTTTTAGATATTTGTTTTCCTCCTTTTTTATTATTATAAATAATTCTGCAATGAGTATCTTGGCATGCGTGCAGACATTTCTGTAGAATAGATTCTCGAAAGCAGAATTGCTGGGTCAAAAGACACATGCATTTAAATTTAAAACATTCCCAAATTGCCCTACAAAAATGCTTTACCGATTTTTATTCCTATGAGAACGTCTGTTTCCCCACTCCATCACCATCAGGAAATATCAAGAATCATTTTTCACTTTTGATATTAATATTGTTTCAATTTCCATATCTCTGATTACTAGTGAGGTTGAACATGTTTTTGTGTTTATTGACCATTTCTCTTTTTCTGTGAACTGACTATTCATAACCTTTGCTTATTTTTCTATTGGATAGTTTCTCATTTCCTTATCTTGCACACATTGTTTTAAGTTTATTCCTAGGTATTTTGAAGTTGTTGCTGTTTATTGATTACTACAGACAAATAGAAAAACTATTGATTTTGGTGTGTTGGTCTTATTTCTGGGTCTTTCCTGAACATTGTTCCTGGTTTTAGTAGTTTTACAGTTGATTATCATTTCTTTCCTAGGGAGACCATCATATCATTTCCAAATGACAATTTACTGTGATTGCTGATGTATTTAGACTGATGCCTACTATTTTATTCTATATTTTCTATCGATCATGCTTTCTGATTTTCTTCCTTCCAGCCTGCCTTTTGAGGCTTGATAACATGTCTTTGTTCCTTTCGTGGTCTGTAAGTTCTACATTCTGTTTCTATGCTTCTAGTAGTTGTCCTTGCATATTTTGTGAAATATTGAAACAAGTTGTTCTATCAATGTCAAGAATCAAATCAATTAAAAAGTAAGTTCCCCCCAAACAAGAAATGATCATTGATATGCCTGAACTCCACTCCTCACCCCTCAAGTCCCCTGTTTTATTGAAGTCACTTGACATCTTAGTACCAGATTATTTTTTCAGTCTTTTGTCACATTGCATCCCTATTACTTAGGCACACTTTACTTTCTGCTTTTTGCTATATAGAAATGTTCTGTTTTCTTTTGTCACCTTCCTTTAAAAGGAAGTCTTCCTGTTTTTTAACTGTACTAGGGATCGACTTTTATATTTACTGAATATATTCTTTTCTTTTCTTTTTTGTTCTTTTGCTGAGGAAGATTCACCCTGAGCAAACATCTCTTGCCAATCTTCCCCTATTTCGTATGTGAGCCACCGCCACAGTATGGCCAATGACAGATGAGTGGTGTAGGTCTGCGCCCAGGAACTGAACCCAGGCCACAGAAGTGGAGCGCGCCGAACTTAACCACTAGGCCACTGGAGCTGGCGCCCAAATATATTCTTAAATCTCTACTTCTCTGATTAGGAAAGTTAAGAACAATCAGTATCTCCTGACTCCCTTACTTCATGTCAAATGAAGATTTTAGTGTACCTTTATCTGCCCTGCCCTCTCCTCACTCATTTCCCAGCCTTTTAAAATGTACCATGGGTTTATAAATCCAACTTGCATTTCAACCACATATATCTTGCCGTTGTTCAATTCTTATGATATATTTAGTTGGTTTTAATGCTTGCAACCAAATCTTTTATATTATAATGTTCCCATTTTGAAGTTCTTAATTTTAATTCATCTCTTGAGCAGCTGAAGTATGTCTTTAAGTTGTTTACTTAGGGAGAACACATGAGTGGTACATTTTCTACATCCTTCTCTGTAAATCTGGAATATATTTTTGTTGTTTTTGCACATGAACAACAATTTTTTGGGTACAGAATTCTTGCGTCACAATCTTTTTCACTCAAAACTATAACCTGAAAACTATTGTTCTCTATCTTCTGGCATTTAGAAACGCTGAAGCAAAACCCAAGATAAACCTAACTTGTCCCCTTTGTAACCTGATTTAATGTATGGATCCAGCAATATTTTTCCTTGATCTTAGAAAAAAGAATATTTGTATTGCCAGGATATGTCCTTGTGTATAATTCTTTATTAATTTTCCCTGGAACTCATTGATTTATTTACCTAACCATTTTTCAGTTCAGGAAGTCATTTCCTATTGGATATGTGAGTATTACTTCCGTTCGCTTGATTGTAATGATTATAAACATCTCTTGGCTATGCCCTCCTCTCCATCATCTCTCACCAGGGTGAATGCAACAACCTTCAAGCTAGTCTCTGCTTTCACTCAGCCCCCTGTTCCCTTTGTATTCTCTGCTTCCATTTACGCGAAAACCCTTGAAGCCAGGGACCTTGAATGCTTCGTTCACTGCTGTGAACACTAGCTTCCTGCTGCTCTGGGCATATGATCCAAATCCTGAGCATGGCCATTGCAGCCTCTGCCGAGCGCTGCCCCCTCTCCCTGCGCTCCAGCCACACTGGCCTCCTCTTACTCCTTCACACACCTGCTCCCCCCACCCCCACCTTCACACTTCCTGCTCCATCCACTCGTATGGCCTGGGCACCTCCTCTGGGTTCTTAGGATCTCAGCTTAAATATTGCTTCGTGGGGAAACTCTCCCTGACTCTTGCATCTCCATTCTGTTGTGCCCGGAACTTGGTCTTTTGTTTATTTTTTTAGTAAGTATTTATTGAGGGTCCACTATATGCCAGGCACTGTCCTAGACCCCAGGAATACCTCAGGGAAGAAAAGAGATGAAAGTTCCTGCCCTCATGGACCTTAATTCTACAAGTATCCCTTCATAGTGCTCTTAACATTATTATATAAAATAATTGTGGAAATGTTTTTATTCTCCCTCTTCCACAAAACGGTAAGCTTTCAGAGAGCAGGGATCAAATCCACTTGTTTACTCTTGTAGCTCTAAAATATAAGACAATGCCTGGTATATGATAGACACTCAATAAATGTTTGATGAATGAATTAATGTTATTTGTAGAAATCAGGACTCTTTCAGTTACAATCCATCTCAAACTAGCTATAGCAAAAAAAGGAAGGGAGGGGGTTGTGGATTCATCAGCTCACTCCAGTGGGAATTCCGTGGGCAGCTCTAGCATCATGCACAGCTGGATCCAGAGCCTTGCTCAATGCCAGCAAGGCTCCCTCTGCTTCCCTCTGTGTGTTGTCTTATCCTCTCTAGCTCTAGATGGATTTCCATCACGTTGCCAGGGGAGATGGGTGTTGACAGTTCCAAATTCACATACTCTCACCTCAGCAACATCAGGGGGAAAAGCATTTGCTTCTATCAGCATCTCTATGTTTGCAGGGCCCAGACAACTGGCGATTGGTCCAGCTTGGGTCACATGCCTCCCCTGGCTGATCACTGTGGACGAGGGAATGGGACATCCTGTTTGTCCAGGCCTGGGTGGCCCACCTCTCCCTGAGGGTCTGGGGGAAGTCAGATGGACAGGACACCATGACCTTCACACCAAGACATCTCAGAGTTCAGGAGGTATTCCCCAAAGGAATAACTGGTGTTATCAACAGGAAGAAAGAAATATGCTGGTAGGAGAAATGTAACAACTGCCCCATTATCACATGATGGGTTTTCTTGCCTTCTTTACTCTCTGTAGCCGGTGCCTTTGCATCTCTCTCTCCCTGTCAGCCTATTCCTTCTGTCTTCTCATTGGTAGCTGTTTCCTGGAGGCGCTGTTGTCGTGCTGAGGGGAGGCCACGGTGGAGTGCAGGGACCCACACGCCTGCCATACACAAAGCCGCCTTTTGAAGATAGTGGCTTCAGATGGCACTTTCACACTTTGGGGAACTCTCCCCATCATAATGCCCCATCGGAGAGGTGCCACACAGTCTCAATCAAATCATTTGCACCTCTGTAATCTGGACCTGAAGATAGGTTGGTAGAACTCCCAGTCCAACTTCATGTGTTGAGAAACTAGCTCTTCACCTAGAATGGGGCCATCCAGATGTCCAGTTCTCTGGCTGTGTTCAAGGGTCAGGCCCAGACCAAAGCACCCCTTTAGGCATGTGAAGTGTGCTCAGCATTCGCTGCATCGATTTAGAGGCTACAGTTCCCAGGGCCACACTGTTTTGAGGGCATTGCACACTTTGTTGTCACGTAACACAAAGTCAGGGTCTAGGTTCAGATCATTACAAACAGATTATTCACTTGCATGAAAGTCCAGTGGGCTATTCTCAAGCTGGGTGGGAGGCGGGACAGTTCTTCACTGTGCAGGACTGTCTTGAGTTCACAGATCACCCACCCTCCCTGGCCTCTAACCACTAAATGCAAAGATACCCCATGATCATTAGGACAACCAAAAACGCCCCCACAAGTATTCTAAACAGCTCCTGCAGGATTGTCTACACTCTGTTCCTCATCTTTTGAAGACTTTGAACAGGGCTTATGACTCCCCACACCCTCATGTTCTGCCGATCTCCTGAGCAACTTCACTACCCTCATGGATAACCCCTCCAGGAACACAGCAAGCACAGTGTAGGCGGAGGGAAGGTTGACCTTTGTTTTGCTTAGAACTTTCAATAGCTGCTCGCCATTTTGGAAAACCACTGAGAGCAAAATCCTTTGAGGTATTTTCAGGCCAAACACTGCATTTGTAGCCATGGTGTTCATGGTGAGTCCACCTTCACACACGGGCATCAGACCCCTTCATCCTGGCGCACCAGAGCACTCACATACCCTACACGGCTATGCCGGCACACATCTTTCTCCCTTTACCGCCCCTTTATATACTGTTGGGGCCTTATTTGGACATTTTTGACACTGGAACATTTTGGACATTTGAAACTATATATATAGTAGGTATTACCTATGCATTTATCTCAGGATTGGCAAAGGAGATGTTACGAAGCATTTGTTATAAATACGTTGGGTGAGACAGAGCTGAGAACGACAATCTAGAAGTTTGGCAAATGTCAGCAACTAGAGGGAGCATTTTTCTGTTCAGAATTGTCTTAGTTTCCTTAATAACAGACCCATAGTGAAGGTATGTAACCTGCCTGCCTTTCACCAGGCTTATCAGCCTCTGATACTCCTGGGGTCCCAACAGCAGCTAGAATTCTGATTTCTCCACCTGCTCCCCTCACCAGCATCACACCTAGACCTTCCTGCTCCCCGAATAGCCATCTCTGGAGATGAGAGTCCTGGCAGGGACAGACTCACACAGCCTGGAGAGGGGGCCCCTCCTCCACTCAACAATGCCCTGGATCACTTGCTCAAGCCCATTGCTTTTCCTGGGGTCTCATCAAGTCCCTCAATTTTTTCCTGAAGCCCCTATAGCTCTGAAGAACTCACATTCATGGGCCTAGGATCAAATTCAAGGCAGGCACTGTGGGCTCCCAAATCCCTTTTTCCCCCCAGCACCTATCCCCTGAAATATCCCCCTGCTGGGGCAGATCTGATTCCAGGACCCCGCCAGCTGGAGTTGGTCTCCAAAGCAGCAAAGCCCTTCCTCTCTACCCTGCTGGACGTGAGCTGAGAGGCTTCCCTGAGTCCCCAAGTCATCCTTCTGTGCTAACCACCCTCTCTCTAGCTACAAGGAGTCATGTTTGTCCTGGAAAAAGGAGGAGCACTACAGGAAATCTTCATTTGGATTCCGAGCACAAACTGCTCTGGATTTGCTGGCTTATCATGTCTCCTGCATAAGTGTGGGCCACCAAGGCTATGCCTGCTCTCCTTCTGACAGCCTGGGGGCCAGTCCCCGCATGTCACTGCATCCCAGGTAAACAGAATTCCAACTCCAAAGGCAATGATGGACAACGTGGATTTTCCTGAGGGTTTGTGAGATGACAGGGGAATCATAACGCTCCCCGAAAGCTCCTTCCCCCAAGTCCTTCTGCCCACAGCAGCTGCACGTCTCTCCCTCTCTCCAACCCTTCTTCCTTACTCGCTTTCTCCATGGCGGCTCCAGCCTCCTCTGCCACTCTATTTCAAAATCAGCGTGTAAAACCCCAGCATCCTTAGCCAGACAGAGGCCTCTGGCCATTCACCCAGCATCCCATGGAAGGCCTTGGTTCGTCTCCTCATCCTCCCCTGCTCGGGAGACGCCGCTGTTCTTTAGCAAAGAGAAGGGTGTATGCTGTTTGCTTGTGTCCTGGAGTCTCTTCTGGCTCAAGCCCAGCCCACTGCCCTCCTCCCCTCCCACCCAATCCTTGCCTTCATTCATGAGCCTTTGCTTAGGGATGTGCTCTCCAGCCCCAGCCTGGCTCTTCAGCTACTCTCCTCTCCAGGGTCTCTCCTGGGACCCCAGCTGGTCTGCAGGACTCTCAGTGGTTACCAAAGTCTTTGGTGATACCTTGGAGCTAAGAAATGTGTGATTGCTGTGGAGGCAAACCCACAGGTCCTGTGATTCACCAGGAACTGAGCCAGCAAGCTGAACCTTCTACTGGGGCACCCAGAGTCCCTTCCTCCAGGCATGCTATGATGTGTCTCTCACTTTCTCACCCCAAAAGGGGCAGCCTGGGCAGCTGCTCTCCCCACTCAGTCTCCCTTCTCCAGGAGAAATGTAGTGTTTGCCAAGCTCTTTTCCCACAGGCACAGTGTGCTACAAGATACCCTTCATTGTCACAATCTATACATGTTTGCAGGGCAGGAGAGGATGGAGGGTTTCATACCACAAAGCCCTGGATTGTTCTGGGTTGTCCCTGAAGCTGTCCGACCTTTTCTGGGGCCTATGGGGTGCCAAGAGACCCAGTAATCCCAATGGGCCAAACTTGCCACCCAAAGACAAGGAGTGGTATCGAGCCAGGTCCAGAGCATGTCTGAAGTGCCCTCCAATTAGGGGCTTATCTCCCCCCTCCCCAGGCCTCATCTGTTGAGAATTTGACCGACATCACCTCCAGCTCCCCACGTCTGTCCCTCTCCGATCCCAACCTCCCTCTCTAAGAGCTGGAATGCAGGTGGCCCTTCCGGATTCTGGAGGGTCTGAGATTGTTCAGGAAAACCTGGCTAAACCATTCCCACACTGACTGGCGTCAGCTGTTCCAGATTCTTGAAGATGTGCTTGGGCACCTTGTCAAACAGCTCACTCCAACTGTTTCTGGAGCCTGCGCCCACTCGTGAGAGCACCCCCCGCTCACAGTGACCTGGGGTCACTACCTCAACACTGGAAAAGGGCACTGCTCCTCTCACTCTGCGCTGTCACGGCTGTCAGCTCACAGGACCGCAGACACTTGGCCTGGTTCCCCAGAAGCTAACCGTGAAAGGAGGATTTGTAGGCAGGTGATTTAAGAGTCACCAGGAAGAACCAGGGGGGAGGGGGCAGGAAGGGAGGGGTCGAGTGAGGGTGGGATATTGAGCAAAGGCCCACAGAGGGTAACCTTGGCCCGATCCCACAGGGGGGCTCTGAGGGTGGTGTAGGCCACCCCACAGGATCATCCTGACCAGGGAGCAGGGGAGCCCTTCAGTCACTGGTAAAGGCTGCCCCTGCCCCACGTCAATTCCCAGGCCTTTGCCTGAGCTCAGTCTCTGACTAAGATGGGGTCCAGGCTGCTGGCTGTGACAGCACTCGGGGAGCTGTGTGCAAAAACAATCCAGGGGCACATGGGCGGGACGCTGACGGCGTCAGCTACAGTCTCTATAATTACTTCCTAACGCAAATTCTTCATCTCTGAAAGCTGCCATGCCATCACACTTCTCTGGTATGTTCTAGCCACCACTCCCATCCTGGAAGCAGAGTGCCTTTTTGCTCCATAGCCTGCCCCCTGGCATCTGCTCAGCCAGCGGGTGAAGAAAGACTGGACCCCAAACCAGTCCAGGTATATGTGCTCCCAACTCCTCTCTCCTTCAGGAAAAGATTCAACCCATTAAAGAATTGAAAGTTTGTTGAGACTAGAGTTATTTCCTCATGTAGAGGGTTTCAAATCTCTTCTACACAAAGGGTAGCAAGGGCCTGGGGCATGCCACATGCCCCACAGAGCAGCCAGCCTCTAGATGGCAGGGGTGAGGGGTCCATCTTGGGCAAAACCATCCTCTAATCCATCAACCAAGTGCCTGGTGGATTTCCCTGTGCCCCGTGGGGGCTGACACTTGCCCCTCCACTCCAGCACCCAAGCTCTCCACCCACCACCCCTCCCTTGATGAAATTCTTTTCTTCTCCCTTATCCTCTGCTGTCTCCAGATGAAGTGTTGTGGAGGGGGGTCCCCACATCCCCATGGAGAAGGATGGGTGTCTCACTCTGACCTGGGATCGAGGCATCACTAGGTTCCCATTCCAAAGGGTCACTAAGCACCACCCCCCCTCGCCATCCTCCTCACCATCCGTCTCCCACCCACTTCTCACCAAAAGAGAGGGCTGGCTTCTCCTTGGCCTCACTGGGCCATCTCCTGTCCAGCTAGTCATGGGAGTGGCAGTCAGTGTCCTCAGACAAGTGGACTCCCACCCGTTCAGGTCTCCCTTGGAAGGAAGGTTGTTTGGATGCATGACCTTAACAGCCCTGGTCTTTGGCTGCATGTTATAAACTGTCAGTGATCCTGACCAGTCTCCTATCAGATGTGAGGTTTCCTTTAGTGCTAAGCTGTCTCCTGCCTACCTGGGGCCACAAAACCCATGTGGAACCCAATCTCTAATCTGCAACCCTGGCTCTGAACCTGGGTGAATTAGTAAGAAACCTCTTCATTGTGTCGATAAAAACACCAGCTCAAATTGCTTTAAGTAAAAGGGGAACATATTGGTTTGTTAATTGGAAAGTCACAGGGCTATTAGCTTCAGGCTCAGCTGGATCCAGGTGTTTAAACAAAGGGTTGGTAAACTGCAGCTTGTAAGCCATTTCTAGCCTACCACCTCTTTTACAAATAACTTTTTACTGGAACACAGCCATGCTTGTTTGTTCACACATTGTCTATGGCTGCTCTCATTCTATACCCACATAGTTGAGTAATTGCAACAGAGACCGTATGGCCTACAAAGTGGAAAATATTTACTACTGACCCTTTATAGAAAAACTTCACCAACCCCTGGCTTAAATAACATCATCAAGAATCTACCTTTAGGGCCGGCCCCGTGGCTTGGTGGTTGAGTGAGCGCGCTCCACTGCTGGCGACCCGGGTTCGGATCCCGGGCTCGCACCGACGCGCTGCTTCTCCGGCCATGCTGAGGCCGCGTCCCACATGCAGCAACTAGAAGGATGTGCAGCTATGACGTACAACTATCTACTGGGGCTTTGGGGGGAAAAATAAATAAATAAAATCTTTAAAAAAAAAAAAAGAATCTACCTTTATCTCTTGCCTAAAGGTTGTTGCTAGTTCCCCTCACCCCCAGCCTCGAAACTACATAGACCGAGAGTGATTGAGGTGTGGTTCCCCAAGTGAAAGTTGGAGTATGGTCACCAGGGGAAAGATAAGCGGCTTCTGAGCAGGCCAAAACAACAGATGTCTGCTCTACAGGCTCTGCTCTTGTTTTCTGTGCAGTGCTACACCAAGCTGCCACGGTGACAAGCCATCCGCCACCTGAAGTTTATCCTTCAGCTTGGTGGCATACTGAGTGAGACTGTCCCCATGTGTCCCCTTGTTGTCAAGACCAAAATAAGATTAATAAGTGGCCGTGGCTCCAGCGCAGCTCTCACGATGGAGAGGATGCAGTCAGCAGCATCATTCCAGGGCGTTGCATGGACTAGAGGGTCTGCATACCAGCACCACTGCCACTTTTGACCTGGATAGAGCATGCCACACACGGTTAATAAAGTTCTGTGAAATTCCTTGGGTTGGGGGTCCCTTTTGGAGAGCGGTCCTAGCCTTGCCGATTACAAGTCTGCTGGTAAAATGACTCAGAATCTCACAATTTCTTGGTGAGGATGTATAAAAACAGGAAACCCATCACTGAGAACCTCTTCCATCACCCCTGCAGCAGAGGATGCTTCTGGGTCCCTGGTGGGATACCCATGCATGGGAGTAACTGTGCCATCCCGATTCTGATGGTCCAGTTTCAGAAGACAACAATAAGGCACACCGTTTCTAAAAGCGAGCCGCTCTGAGTCACATCCAGCTAGGCTGGCTGGTGAGCAATGTTGTCCACGTAATGCACTGGGCGCAGGTGTCCCATTTTATTTGGATGTCCTCTGCCATCTTGGGCCAGAGGAATCATGCCCTAATTAGCCCCAGCATCTGTTCCCTCCCCAAGGCCCAAAATCATCATGTGTGGACCTCAGTGCCGCAGGGCAGCCTTTTTGAAACAGTACCAGCTGTTTCCACAGTCCATTTATGAGGCACACAGAATCCTGTGCAACACCCAGCAATCAGGGTGATCTCTGTCGTTCCCAGAGTCGGACATTCAGGCCGTAAGAGGGGCCCTGTACCCTCCTCGCGGACAGGACCTACTTCTTCCTTTTCACGATCCAGCACTGCTCACTTCCTAGTAAAGCCCTTTGCCAATTCCCCTCCTCCCTCTGGGGCGGGAGGTAGGTTTGGGTTATGTAATTTAAGGTCGTAAGTACAGCTTCTGAGGGCTGCCCCAGACTGCCAGCCAAGCCTCTTTTCCAGACCCCTTTGCCATTCTAAATGGCCTACTCTCCCTCATTAAAGATGGTCTCAGCGACCTGAGGATGTGACCTTTGTAATGTAGCAGCTGCACCTTCAGAGCAGATGATTACAGTGCTGGAGCTTCCATCCAGCACGCCTCCTAATATCTGATGCAGCGCTGTAGGTGAGGCGGGGAGCAGCCCACATCTGGAAGGTGGCGCACTCAGATTCCTTAGATGCATTCTTGATAATCCACTTCAGCATTAAAAACTCTAGTCTGTTAATGGGGTATTGGGCCTCACTGCCAGAGGGGCTTTGATGAGCAAATGTCACAATTTTATTATCCCCGTTGACCTAATATAACACCACTTTCCATCCTTTTGTCCTAGACAAAGGTGGTTTGTCTGCCTGGCGTCCTTTCCTTTAGGGAACCATCCCTCCCTAATTCCATGTGGTTTATATGGCATTGATCACCACTCGGTCCCCACCCCCAGAGCCCAAAGGTGTGTATGTGATACAGGCCTGCAGATTATTCCATTTCTCTAGCCACAGTGATCAGTTCAGGGATGGGCACATGACATGCTGGGCCAACCTGACTCTTCCCTGGGAGCTTTCTGTCAGATCTATCAAGCAAATACTCTCTCATTCTCTGGAGTGCAAGCTGGAGCTGCCTGTCCCCATAGAGGAAAAATTGGCAACAAGGCAATTGAATCAGAGATTAAGTAGAGGTGACAGAGAGAGAGAGAGAGAGAGAGACAGAGACAGACAGAGACAGAGAAAGAGATAACTTTGATGACAATTTATATGAGCCCGTGGACCCAGACATTTCTGAGTATCTACCCTTTGAGGAAATAAAATATTATAAACCTCCAATCTCTTATTTCATCTATGTTTAAAACTGCAGTTGAAACCAGAGGTTTCGATAACAATAAATAAGGAATCTTGAGAGTGTGAGAAGTTATTGGCATGAGGGCTTTTGAGAATGCAAAGCATTGGGCTGGACATAATTTTTTGTGTGGCAAAGTTCAGCAGTAAGTTGAAAGGTACAAGGAACAGTGAGAGAGAAAGAGAGAGAGAGATGGAATATTAACCATACGGAGTTAAGATCTTATTTCAAATTACATTTATTCTTATTTTGTTTCTTGTTATGATGATATTGAGTAGTTTGTATGCAAGAAGCTCTCCTATAACATTCTACTCTAACTACAATGGTTTATTGTTTTATAACCCTTAACCTTGAGACTATGATGCTTGTTTATTGTAGAAAATTGTATTTACTCATTGTAAGTTTGTTAGAGGAAATTGAACTTTCCATCAACCTTGTAATATTTAACCTGCTGAGTATGACTTCAATCCTCTTGTTTTATTTAAACCAACCAGCAGTAAAAGAGTGGTAGAATTTCTTGGCATTCAGAAAAAGTATTTGTGAGCTTTTCCCCCTTGTGGAAGTTTACAAGAAAAACAAATACTGGTTATAGCAGACTCAATACAGAATTTAAATTTTTTTCTTCTACACCCTGGACTTTTCGGTTACACAAGCCAATACATTGTCCTTTCTCTGCCACATACAGTGGAAGGACTCCTGACCAATACACCTTCTAAGGGGGTGTGGTGAGGGAGGCCAAGGCTACGTGGGTCAGCAGAGTCAGTACAGGGCCACGGACTAGCTGATTCCTGGGGTCCTGAATACCCTACCCTCTTTCAGAGCCTGTGGCCACCCCAGGCATTTTAGAGATTGTAGGGCATTGGCACTGACCTAACATTGATTCCTAGAGTTCCAGGATGCCACTGGGGTCCACTGATTAGAGTGGGAGTGTACGGGGTTGGGGTAAATGGAGATCTGAAGCTGCGTCCACTTCACAGAAGGCCCAGTGAGGCCCCAACCGTGTTCTGCAGTCATTCTCCTAGTTCCTGAAGGTGTAGCTGTGATACCGGCTCAATACAGGGTTGACATAAGGGAAGTCATATTGTAGAGGGGAAACCATGTTGTGACTTGGAATGACCTTTGACTAACTCTGGACTTAATGGCCCCTCCAGGCTGCTATAAGTTGATAACTGTTCTTTTGAGTTCCTTAGGAATGTGATGACCCCCGGGCAGAGAGTCTATGCTGATAGCCATCATCAATGACAACTGAAAGATCAAGGTAGAGGGCGCTGCTCCAATCTCTGATGCATACCAGGTAAAACAAAGGACTGCCAGGAACTAAGACCAGATGGATGCCCCCACCCTGGGACCAGATGCCTCCACCCAGTAATCAGATGGCTGACCCCACCCTGGGACGAGATGCCTCCCCCACTCGGAGACCAGCCCTCTATATAACTGGCCTGTAGTCTTTGTTCTGTAAGATGGGTCTTTGAGACATTAGTTGGCCATCTTCCCCCTTGCTAGCAAGTTGTAATAAACTGCCCTTTCTTTTCCACCATCTTGCCTCTTGATGATTGGCTTTTGTCTCGTGGCGAGCAGATCATGCCCTTTGTGCGGTAACAGCTGGAACCCATAGCACCAGCAGCTCCTGATCCCCACCCAGACCTCTGACCTGTATGGAGTAAGAGCTTTTTTCATAGAAAGGACCTAGTGTGAGCTCCTGGATTCTCTCTCTCCATCTAAACAAAATAAAACATACACCATACCCCATCCATCCGCACTTCAGCCTCTCCCTGCTAGTATATCAAAATCCGGCCCTTCCCTGCTTTGTATACCAAAATCCTGCCAGTCTGAATACACCACTCAGCAAAAGAGAAGACAGCCAAAAGGCACTTTGTGAAACAAAAGCCCGGTCATTAGCTAAGCAGCTAAACTCATCAAACGTTGTTCCTCTAGTGTGCCCCTGTTGGGCCTCAGTTTATCCCACCACTCCATGTACAAAAGTTAGAAAAGCCAGAACATCTATGTTAAATCTTGTCTTACTTTTTAAAATAAAATTTCCGCTCCTATCCCCAACCCATCTTTCTGCCCCTGTTCTCAATATGTGAAGCTATGAAAGTAGATTGAAGAGTTCTGCACTTGCCAAGGGTGGGACAGAATCACTCTTTCACCAACATTCCTAACTCCAAACTCTTGTTTTTACTAAACTACCCTCTAGCCTAGCACTCCCCAATAGAACTTTCTGCAGTGATGGAAATGCTCTATGGACGCACTGTCCAATGTAGTAGCCACTGGCCCAGGGGTTTGTTAAGAGCTTGGAATGCAGGCCGGCCCTGTGGCTTAGCGGTTAAGTGCGCGCGATCTGCTGCTGGCAGCCCAGGTTCAGTTCCAGGGCGCGCATCGACGCAACGTTTCTCCGGCCATGCTGAGGCCGCGTCCCACGTACAGCAACTAGAAGGATGTGCAACTATGACATACAACTATCTACTGGGGCTTTGGGGAGAAAAAGGAGGAGGATTGGCAATAGATGTTAGCTCAGAGCTGGTCTTCCTCAGCAAAAAGGAGGAGGATTAGCAGGGATGTTAGCTCAGGGCTGATCTTCCTCACAAAAAAAAAAAAGAGCTTGGAATGTAACTAGGGTACACTAGGAAAAATTTTTCTCAGGTCTCAGGACTTGAGAAAGCAAAGCTACTCTTAAACAACTAGTTAGTTTAGTTTAGTTCAGTTTAGTTTTTTCTAATCTTAAAGACACTATGAATTGCATACTCCATCAGTTTCCTTTTTTCCTTTGGCTGTCAGGCAGCTCAGCCAAATTTAGAGCACACCTCTACCATGTGTACCCTTGGATACTAATGTCACCCCCAGTTCCATTTATCACTTTCCTACCCTGTTGTCTTTTTTTTTTAGGAAGATTAGCCCTGAGCTAACATCTGCTGCCAATTCTCCTCCCTTTTGGTGAGGAAGACTGGCACTGGGCTAACATTTGTGCCCATCTTCCTCTACTTTACGTGGGACACCGCCACTGCATGGCTTGACACTAGGTGCGCAGGTCTGCACCCAGGATCTGAACCTGCAAACCCCAGGCCACTGAAGCAGAGTGCGCACACTTAACAGCTAGGCCACCAGGCCGGCCCCTTGTCTCTTTCTTTTTAATGTATTGTTCAAAGATTTTTAGTAAATTTACAAAATTGTGTAACTATCACGTGTTACTATCACACATTAACTATCAAACGTTTTCTTCAAAACATTTCTATCACCCCAAAAAGAATTCTTGTGCTCATTTCCACTCACTCCACATTCCCATAGGCAACTTCTAATCTACTTTCTGTTTGTGTAGATTTTCTTTTTCTGGCTATTTTATATAAATGGAATCATACAATATGTGATCTTTCGTGTTTGGCTTCTTCCACTGAGCATAATGTTTTTGAAGTTCATCTGTAGAATTTACCAGTACTTCTTTCCTTTTTATTGCCAAACAGTATCCCTCTGTATGGATAGACTACATTTTGTTTATCCATTCACTAGTTGATAAACATTTGAATTTTTTCTACTTTTTGGCTATGAATACTGTTGCTATGAACTTTCACATATATGTCCTTCTGTAGACACATTTTCATTTCTCTTGGGCAGATACCTAGAAGTGAAGTTGGTGGGTCGCGTGGTAAATTTATGTTAAGGATCTGCCAAACTGTTTTCCCAAGTTCTGCATCATTTCTCATTCCCACAAACAACATGTGAAGGCTCCAGTTTCTCCACATCCTCATCAACATTTGTTATTGCCTGTCTTTGATTATAACCATTCCAGTGGGTGTGTAGTGGTATCTCATTGTGGTTTTTTGCTTGTTTGTTTGTTTGTTTGTTTTTGTAAGGAAGATCAGCCCTGAGCTAACATCCATGCCAATCCTCCTCTTTTTGCTGAGGAAGACCGGCCCTGAGCTAACATCTATTGCCAATCCTCCTCCTTTTTTTTTCCCTTTTTCTCCCCAAGGCCCCAGTAGATAGTTGTATGTCATAGTTGCACATCCTTCTAGTTCCCGTATGTGGGACGCAGTCTCAGCCTGGCCGGACAAGCGGTGCGTCAGTGCGCGCCCGGGATCCGAACCCGGGCCGCCAGTAGCAGAGCTCAAGCACTTAACTGCTAAGCCACCGAGCTGGCCCTCATTGCAGGTTTTAATTTGCATTTCCTTAACAACTAATGACGAGCATCTTTTCATGTGCTTATTGGCCGTTCATATGTCTTCTTTGGTGAATTGTCTATTCAGTTCTTTTGCCCATTTTTAAATTGAATTATTTGTCTTCTTATTATTGAGTTGTAAGAGTTCTTTATATATTCTGATTTTTTTTTTTTAATTTTATTTATTTGTTTTTTCCCCCAAAGCCCCAGTGGATTGTTGTACGTCGTAGTTGCACATCCTTCTAGTTGCTGTATGTGGGACGCGGCCTCAGCATGGCCCGACAAGCGGTGCGTCGGTGCGAGCCCGGGATCCGAACCCGGGCCGCCAGCAGCGGAGCGCACGCACTTAACCACTAAGCCATGGGGCCGGCCCTATATATTCTGGATATAAATCCTTTTAACAGACATAAGATTTACAAATATTTTCTGCTAGTCTGTGACTTGTTTTCACTTTTTTTTTGGTGAGGAAGATTAGCCCTGAGCTACCATCCATTGCCAATCCTCCTCTTTTTTTGGTGAGAAAGATTGGCCCTGGGCTAACATCCGTGCCCATCTTCCTCTACTTTATACTTGGGACGCTGCCACAGCATGGCCTGATAAGCCATGCATAGGTTCGCACCCGGTACTAAACCTGCCAACCCTGGGGTGCTGAAGCGGAGCATGGGAACTTCATCACTACACCACCGGGCCGGCCCCTGTTTTCGCTTTCTTAACGGTGTTTTTTGAATTGAAAAGTTTTTAATTTTTATGAAGTCCAATTTATCACTTTTTCTTATATTACTTGTGCTTTTGGAATCATGTCTAAGATCCATCCTAACCCAAGTTCATAAAGATTTACTCCTATGTTTTCTTCTAAGAGTTTTATAATTTTAGCTCTTACATTTAGAGTTAATTTTTGAGTATGGCAAGAGATAAGAGTCTAAATTAATATCTCTGCATGTGGATATCCAGTTATCCCAGAATCATTTGTTGAAAAGACTGTTCTTTCCCCATTGAATTGCTTTGGCACCTTTCTCAAAAATCAATTGACCATAGATTTAAGGGTTTATTTCTGGACTTTCAGTTCTGTTCCATTGATTTGTCTGTCTATCCTCATGCCAGTACCACACTGTCTTGACTACTGTCCTTGTTTTGTTTTGTTTTTTTTCCCTCTGTCTCTTCATACACCTTTAATTTTACTTAACTGGGAGAATAGGTTATCCCCATTCTCTTTCCCCTAATGCATATTAGCTCTTGACAAGGATGTAATTGAGGCTTCCTAAAATCAAGCTGTCAAAACCTCTCTTGTGAAAATCACTGCGAAGTCATTAAAGGGACTATGACCATATTCCTACTCAAACAAATCCCAAAGGGGATCAAAAAAGAAACAGACATTTTACCCTTGCCACGATAATCGGATTTACTAATTCCCAGGGAAAGAGAAGACACACTGCTAATTATGAGGCAGTTAAGGAATTGTTTCCTTTCTCAATATGGCTTTAGAATGTACTGACCTGAGAAGTAATGTCTGTCTGTGAGCTTTCAGTATAAACATTATTTGTTTAGCAAGTTCACTATTTAAGAAAACCATTATGGATATTGAATATTGAAAAGAAAGCCCTTGGGGCTGGCCCCGTGGCTTGGCGGTTAGGTGCGCGCGCTCCACTGCTGGCGGCCCGGGTTCGGATCCCGGGCGCGCACCGATGCACCACTTCTCCGGCCATGCTGAGGCCACGTCCTACATACAACAACTAGAAGGATGTGCAACTGTGACATACAACTATCTACTGGGGCTTTGGGGGAAAAAAATAAAATAAACCTTTGGAAAAAAAAAAAAGAAAAGAAAGCCCTTGAAGAAAAGAAACCCACCTTGAAGGATGAGACGTAGAATCCCAACACCCTTCCCCACAAGAATGATCTTTGGGTGGAAGTGCCAATTGGAGCATTACTGATCAACTTGATGAAGCCTGCAGGCATGACTCACAAGTTATCTTCACTTGGGGAACTGAATGCGGGCGGGGCAGGGATCCAGGGAGATAGATCCCCATCCTGGTGGGGAAGGAAGGGATTTTCTTTTTTTTCTTTTTTTGTGAGGAAGATCAGCCCTGAGCTAACATCCATGCCAATCCTCCTCTTTTTGCTGAGGAAGACTGGCCCTGGGCTAACATCTGTGCCCATCTTCCTCTACTTTATATGGGACGCCGCCACAGCATGGCCTGACAAGCGGTGCGTCGGTGCGCGCCTGGGATCCGACCCCAGGGCTGCCACCAGTGGAGCAGGTGCACTTAACCGCTACGCCACGGGGCCGGCCCCCGCATTTGATTCTTGAGATACTTTTCTCTTTGGTCTCTGAGACAGTCCTAGTTATGACCCAGCTGTAATTTTCTCTTTCCGCATTTTAATTCCTCTTTCAGCTGCCCTGCCCTCATTAAAGCAAGTCACGTATGGCAGCCCAGCCTCCTTTGATGGTCTTGGGAGGAATAAAAATGTGCGGGGGTGAAAGGGCGGGGGGCCTGCTCCACCCCCACCTCTTTGCTGGGGTTCATGGGGAGGTAGCAAAGTTTTCTTGAGGTATCTACATCCCAAGCTCCAGTGGTGACCAGCATTATGAGATGTGATCCCCTGCAGGACTTAGAAGAACATTTAAAGTGGTGGACCAGCTCCCAACTGAACAATTCAAGGGAGGTCCGAGACTGAAACTTCTACTTCTCTGTTTATGTTAGATGAAACTCACCTCTGAAGGAGGGGGATTGCAGAGAGGTGAACATCTATGTAACATTTTTAAATGTATTCATTTATTCGCAAAGATACAGAGAGTCCTACTACGTACAGGCATCTTCTATTACGTGTGTTTTATAAGTCACCTAAATCCTTTCTGAAAGAAGGTAAGGTAGAGAAAGAGAGGGAAAAGCACTCAATAAATCTTGGTGGAATGAATGAACTGCAAGAGCCAGATGGCAGGAGCCTTAAATGAGCAGGAATTTTTCCATGAGGCTGAAGGAATAATGATGGGGGAGTGGCTTTTGAGAGCAAGGAAGGCTCTGTCCCTGCCTCGTTACTCTGTGGCTGTGCAGAATGGCAGCTTCCCTGGAGACAGCTCCCAGGTCCTCAGTTAGGCAGGAATTGGAGGAAGGTCTCTGAAGGAGCTGAGGGCTTCTGGAGGGCTGCAGGGGAGGGTTGGGGAGGGAGGAGTGGGAAGTCAGATGAGAGAAAGGAAGTGCAGAAGGTTGATGGACGATGAAGCTGGCACTCATTCAGATAGTAGCTGAGGATTACCAGGACATGGGGCCCAGTGGGATTAGCTTTTAAAAGGTCCTCCAAACCGGGGCTATTAGAGGCTTGATTATGCTAATTCTAGTAATCATCAAATAGCTTCTATTTTCAAGAACCTGCGATGTGACGTTCTGGTGAAGCTCTTTACAAGTGATTTCTCGTCACTCTTACAATGCTGCAAAGTAAGTAGTATCCCCTTTTTACAGAACAGGAAACTGAGGCTTAGAGAAGAGAAGTAATTTGTCCAAGACCAGGTAGCTAATAAGTGCCATGGGTATAATTCAGACCAGGTCTGTATGTCTCCAAATGCCAGGCTGCCCCCAGCAGCTGGTGTGTCCTGACTGAGGCCAGTTCAGCCTGTCGGGTGGCAGTGGTGGCATGTGGGGAGTCCTCAGAAACCTGGAGGTGTCTGTGATATACACCTATGCGGCTCCAAGGCCCTGGCCAGAAGCCCCCACTACACTGCTGAATCTCATTGCCCACACTGCCTGGACCCCCATGAACTCCACCCACCTTCCACACAGGGCTGGGGAAGATATGTGTGCATAATTATACATGGAAGAAACAGGACTCTGTAAGAATGTCTAACAAACAACCCTGATCTAGACTAAGCGTCAGGGAAGGCTGCCCCAAGGAAGAGATGCTTGAGCCAAAAGTGAAGAATGAGATAAAAGGTGAAGTGGGTGGGGTGGGAAAGTCTTCTAGAAAGAATGCGCAAAGGCCTGGTGGTTGCGGGGCACCTGTGTGTTTGAGGAATTGAAAGGAAGCCAGCACAGCTGGAGGGAACTGAGCTGGGGGCAGCGTGATGCTGGACAATGGGGAGGTAGGCAAGGCGAGGACATGTAGTACACATTAAGGAGTGGGCTCCTTATCCCGGGAGCAATGGGAAGCCATTAGAAGGATTTAAAAGGGAAGTGACATGATAAGACTGGAGACAGGCAGAGCAGACGCAGCGAGATCAGTTAGCAGCCACTGCAGGAGTCCAGACAAGAGGTAACAGCAGCTTGGACCAGTGAGGTGTTAGTAGAGATGAAGAGAAGGGGGTAGATTACAGAGATGCTTTGGAGGTAAATTTAACAGATTTGGCGATGGTATCTAGGATTCTAGCTTGCCTATTAGATGGACAATGGTGCCATTCACCAAGACAGAGAGCACTGGAAAGGTGTCAGAGAGTGAAGGGCATGAGTCAGGTCTTGGACATTGCTTGTCCAACTTGGAGTTGGACTTGCATTGCTCAACTTGGAGTTGAGGTGCCTATGAGACATCGAGGTGGAGACATTGACCAGGTAGTTGGCCGGGCTCCTGCTGGCCAGGAGCTGAGACAGGAGACTCTGCAGGCTGGAGACATAAAGGTGTGAATCATCAGCAGAAGGATGGTAATTGAAGCTGTGGGCATGGACGAGATCACCATGGACAGAGTCCACAGGGAGAGGGGAAATGTCTAGGAATGGGCCTTGAAGGAACACAAGCATTTAACGGAGGAAGGTGACCCTGCAAAATAGACTGAGAAAGAGACCAAGGAGTTAAGAGATAATCCAGGGGAGTATGGTGTCAAAGGAGTCAGAGAAGCTAGTGTTTTCAGAATGTGGTAATCAAGGGGGCTAGTAAGTTGAATACTGAAAAAAGGCCAGTCCAGTTTTGAGACAATGGCGGTCACAGCTCAAACATCATGTTTTGGGGGAGTTCTGGGAGGTGAAAGCCAATTTGACTGAATGCTGGAGTGAATCGGAATGCCATAACAGTCAAGAGGGGGAAGGGAGCTGGAGGTAAGGTTGCAGGGAGCAGGTTGATGGAAGTATCCAGTTGAGAGGTGGGATCGAGTGCTCAGAGAGGGAGCGGATAATAGGTAGAGGGAGGTGCCTGAGAAAGGAGGGGCTGGGGACTCAATGATGGGCAGGAGCAGTGGCCTGAGAGAGGAGGAGGGGTGCTCCCTCCAATGCAGCAGGAGAGAGGGCAGATGGAGGGAGGTGTGTGAATGTGCCAGTGGGAAACTGGAGGAGTTCCTGTCTGGTGGCTTCAATCCTGTCGGTAAAGGGGCAGGCAAGGTCACATCTGCCAGTGAGGAGGAAATGGGCTGGTTGGGGGCTTACAGAGAATGGGGAAGATTGGAAATAGCCCTTGCAGAGAGGGGTTCCAAGCTGACTGGAGATATGTGTCAAGGGCCCATATGCAGTCAGCAGCTATGATTTATGGGAACATCAATCTACCTGTGGAGTCACTTGGTGGCTTGAGCATAGCACAAGAAGGCAGACAGGAGGGCTCATCCAGAGCTGGAGGTTTGCCAGACACATATGATCAAAAGGCAGAGAGGCAAAGGGACTTGGGGTATTGACAAGAGTGTCAATAACATGTTGGGCCTTGGCATCTAAGTTGGACAAGAAGAAAAGTGAAGGAAGAGCCGATACATTAGGAGGACACAAAGAGATCGACAGCAGAGAGGTCTGATGAGCCCTCACAGCTGCCTTGAGGTCGCACGAGCAAGGTGGGAGCAGTGGAGGTGTGGTCAGGGATGGGACCAAGGCCCAGTGTGGGGGTTAAGAATGGGTGGCCAAGGACGGCCGTTGTGGTGAGGAGGTGGGGGCTGGTCTGTCTGCACTGGTACTGAGGGAACCTAGGTAGATGGCAGGAAGTAGCAAAGGCCACTGAGAAGTCCTCTAAGATGAAAGCCATTGGATTTGGCAAAATGGAGGTGACTAGTCATTATGTCGAGAGCAATTTCAGTGGAGAACTGGTCCCGAAAGCCAGGTTGTAGCGGGCTGAGCGTGAGCAGGAAATGGAAGAGTGGAGACTTCACGTATAAACAGCTCTTGGGTTTGCTATGGAGAGCAGAGCAATGCTCAATCTCTCCCACTCTGGAGGGGGGTGTAGGGTCAAGGGAGGGAATTTTTTTAGGGTGGGAGAGAACTTGAGCAAGACTACGAGCAGATGGGAATGAGACAGTAAAGAGGATGTGGGGGGAGAAGCAACGTCCTGGAGGAGCCGAAGCACCCTGAGCACAAGGCAGGATCAGCCCTGCTACAGCAGGTTGCATCCTCCTTGGAACCAGGAGGGAGACAGAGAGGAAGGAGTAGGCCTGGGTGGGTTTATGGATTTGATAGTGGGGGGATGAGGGAGTCTCCTCTGGTGGCTTCTGTTTTCTCAGAGAAGCTTGAGGTGAAGTCGTCAGCAGAGTGTTCTATTGAGAAATTAACTCCCGTCTCATTTTCCCCGATGGTGACTCATCAGGAAGGAACGAAGGGCATTAGCCAGGCTTTTGTTTTCTAAGGCCTGGGCATTTTTTCTCAACACCCCCCACACACACACACATACACACCTGAGAAGGTAAACAGACGGTTGTGCAGTTCTGGTGTCTAAGCTCTTTCTGACGGGCTGAGAGGGACGACACCACTGTGTCTCAGGGGGTTGACTCTCCAGCATGGAAGAGAGGGGCAGGAGAGCGGGCATTCCCCATCCCACCCTGATATGCCCTCTGCCCCAGGAAAACAGCCATGTGTGACTGAAAGCTTTGTGGGTCTACGGGAAAGGCACCCTTGAAAGAGCCTGGGATGGAGGGAGTGGAAGGCCCCCATCCCAAGGCCCAGGCTGGACAAGTGAGGCCCTGCAGGTGGGAGACAAATAGTGGAAACCCCATGGCAGTGATGGCTGATGTCTAGAGCAGCAGCGGCGGCCTGAAAAAGACCTCAGCCTTTCCCTGTAAAGCAGTGGAGCACCGACCGACCATCTTTGGGGCTATGCAAGCCCCTGGAGTTCTTGGATGATGGGAGGGAGGTGGAGGCGAGCTGTGAGCGATATGGAATTCTTGCTGATCCAGTGGGTAGGCACTCAAACTGAATTTAATTTGATTTAGACCAACTAAGAGATGACTAAGAGATGTATTTACGTCATGAGCTTGAGCAGAGTGTCCAGTGGGCCCAGGACCTGGACAAAGGGTGAACAGTGAGTGGGAGCTGACATCTGGCTCTCCCCTCACCCTCCACCCTGGGGCTAGAACACAGCAGACACAGAACTACCACGTGGTACCACTCGGCCTTCACAGATGAGCACAAGGACGTCCCTCCCCACCAGGCCCAGGAGCAGGGCAGCAGGTCAGTCCCTCAGGATCTCATGCTCAGAGTCTGGCAATCTGGACACAGCCTTGGCTCCTCTCCTACCTTAGCTATTATGCACTCACAGGCTCGGCCACCTGAGGTTCTTGTCTGTGTGGCCTCAAGGCCTGGGCCTCTGGTTTCTTTACCTTGGCCTGTGTCCAGTTCCAGGTGCTAGACATGCTGAGACCTGGGCGAGCCGCTCGCAGGCATTCTCATGCCCTGCCCTGGCAAATGCTTGACCACAGGTGGTACTGAAAGATGGGTGAGCAGGGGGATAGAGACCTATGGGTTGATGTTCCAAGACTCCCATAAGGGTTGAAGCAAGATCCTGGTTAGCACAGCAGTAAGTGGGTCTGCTGACTTCAACCACAGGAGTGTAAGGGCCCTGGCCCACCAACCTTCTAAGTATTGTGTTCACAGACCGGGCAACGCTGGGCAGACAGAACTGGGCTGCCAGAGCTGCAGACCTCCTGAGGCCCAGGCTAGCAGGCACGCAGGTCAGCAAACCCCACAAACTCCTCTTCAGTGCATGCCAGGCTTACGGAAGCCCCAGATGTGGATGAGCTCTGAGGCCTGGTCAGAGAACTTTTCCCCACTGGTCACTTATGTCTGATGGATCCCTGAGCACAGAAAGGGAAAATCTACCTTTTCATTCCTTTAACAAATATATATCGAGTACCTACTGTGTGTCAAGCCCCCGTGCTGACCACTGGAATACAGCTGTGAACGAGGCAGGCTCATCCCTCCGGCCCTCAAGGAACACACAGTCTGCGGGGTGGGAGGACAGACAGATACAGACAGTGGTGACGCCCAGACCTTCGAGCTTCAGCAGGCAAGCCCCAACCCAGCCAGGGGTTAGGCATGGCTTCTCGGAGGAAGTGATGGTTCTAAATAGGCACCATTGGTTCCAAGCTACTGAAACCCACTCAAGACAGAGCAAGTCTTAAGGCGTGTTTTTTTATGACTATGTGCAAGAGGTTTTATGACCAATTTGGTTTTTCGTGGACGGAAACCCAAAAGTCAGAAACCGTCTGTCTGTCTGTCTCTCTCCCTCCCCCCCCCACCCCACCCAGGGTCCCTCAGGAGCCACATAGCCTCTAGTCTCTCTTTATTGTTCAAGATTTGTATGGGGCGCCCCGTGGCCTAGCGGTTAAGTGCTTAAGTGCGTTCCCCTGCTGGCTGCAGGTGGCCTGGGTTCAGATCCCAGGCACACACTGACGCACCATGTGGCGGCCTCCCATGTATAGTGGAGGAAGATGGGCACAGATGTTAGCCCAGGGCCAGTCTTCCTCAGCAAAAAGAGGAGGATTGGCATGGATGTTAGCTCAGGGCTGATCTTCCTCACACAAAAAAAAAGATTTGCAGGACTGGTGCCTGATCGGACGGGGGTGCAGGAGAGAAGGTGTCCTCACTTCTGGCCCTAAGTGACCAACCACTGCCTGAGATGGAGACTACTGAAGGCTAGCAGATCTGGGGCGGGAAAGAGAGTGAATTCAGTTTACCTGAGGAACATCCAGGGAATGGCATGGAGAATGTCCTGAGCTCAGAAGAGAGGCCCAGGCTGGAGATACAGAGAAGTCACCAGCATCTGGTTGGTGGTGGTCCAGACGGTCCCGGGAGAAGAGGCAGAGGGGAGGAGGGGCGGCCCAGAAGAGACCCCCGGGAAAAGCAGGAGATGGTAAAGGAGACTGAGAAAGGGTAGCCAGTGAGAAGAGTGTAGGCCATCGAAGTCAAGGGGAAGGACTGTTTTCACAAGTCAGCAATGAGCAGGCATAATTATAATTTTGAGCAGGCTCAAAAGTATACTTTTTCAAATTTGGAAGAAAAAAACCCCCAAACCTAAACCCGCCCCAAATTCTGAGAAAAAGGCAAAAATGTCTACAGATGCATACAACTTGCAATACTTCCTCCACAGTACACCAAAATTACCAATGGGTAAAAAACCACTGACTGGGAATATTCATTTTTGATCCCTTTCTCATCCGCACCTAATTGCCCAGAATCGCTGGAGCCAGTCCCATCCCCTCCTCACACACCAGGGGGCGCACACACACTGTTTCTGAATCCAAGTCCAGGGCAAAAGCAGGCAGTGAATTAGGTGATAACCAGAACTTGACCCCTCAGCCAGATCCCTAGTCCCCACCTCCACCCCTGCCCTGGACATTACACTGTGATCCCTGAATCCAGGTGCCTCAACAGTCCCCGACCTTTGTTTATTTCTCACCTGTCCCTCAAACTCACAGAGGTATCAGGGAGACCCCACAGAAGATCAGGGACACCACAGGGGTCCTCAGCTGACCTAGGGCAACAGGGGTAGGTTCCCCACCTTTCACGACAGGGGCAGGCAGGAGAGGGCTGGTGTAGCTTTGGACTCTTAAATGGTGGTGGCACGGACTGAGAGGGTGGGTCTGGAGCCCAGGCTTTGGTGCCAAGGCGCGGCTCTTGGTGTGGAGCTCACCAAGTCCCTATGAGTTAGGACCTGAAATAAATCTTCAGGTAAGTTATTG
The DNA here is from genome assembly GCF_057802395.1 of Ceratotherium simum simum. NCBI lineage: Eukaryota > Metazoa > Chordata > Mammalia > Perissodactyla > Rhinocerotidae > Ceratotherium > Ceratotherium simum. The sequence continues at coordinate 15,380,608 of NC_141921.1, read as the reverse complement.
GTTTAGCCCAGAAATTTATAGGGTCAGCATCTGAGTTTGGTATGAAGAGTCAGAAACTCAATACCAAGCTTTATATCAGATTTGGGGGATGTTATCAAGTCTTGAACTCAGGGGCCAATTCAAGACTTGACTCGGGTTCATAGTTGGAATTGGTATAAATATTGGGGTGTTGGCCAGCCTCTGTTTGGGGTTGACATCAGGTCAGAGAAGAGGAGGGTGAGTATGGGGATGAAGTGGATTTCTGTGGAGCTTCTGCAAAGCCCATCTCATTAATCTTGGGTTCCAAGATAATTATTAGAGTCAGATTAAGTAAGGGTTCTAATTGGCCCCAAGGATGGGTGGAGTTTGAGGTCAGTATTTGTGTTGGGGCCTTTGCTGGTGACCCAATCCCAATTCTGGAATTGGGAATCCCAGTTCAGAAAGTGTGTTGGTGTTGACCTGGGGTTGGGAGAGCAGTATTGGAGTTTTATGTAAGGCTTGGGGTTCAGAAGAGAAAGTAGGAGGGGTCCACAGCAAGGTAGCTATTGGACTTAGGGTTCATAGAGGGATGGAGGGCTCAGCATTGGTACTGGGGTCCATTTAAGGACCAGGGTTGGTGCTAGTGTCATGTAGATAGAGGTGATCAAGAGTTTTAGAGTGAGAATTGGTATTTGGGGTCAATATAGGGGCTCAGATGAAAATTACTACTTATGCCAATTTCGGGGCAGATTTAGGGGTTTGGTCTCAATATTGAGTTTGGATGTGGATCTGGGGTCAGTATCAGGTTCAAGTCTGTATGGGGAGGAAATGGGGTCCTTAGAGTAGTATCAGGTTCGTATTTGAGAGCCACTAAGAAGATCTGGACTACGTATAGGAGTTTGAGTCTGTCCTTGCTCATTACTGGGGTCTGGCTCAAGAGCGGAGTCCGGGTCGGTTTAGACTTGCGGTTGGGTTGTGGCCTCGCCGGGCCTACGCGGCTCCGCGGCTCTACGAGCGAGAGTGCACGAGGGGAGGGGCGGCGCCGGGGACGCGCACGGCAGGGGCAGGGGCGCGGGCGCGGGCGCGAGCGGGGACGCGCGGCTGGAGCTGGCGCGGGAGCGGTGGCGGCAGCGGCAGAGGCGGCGGCGGCGGCTCCGGCTCCAGCTCGGGTGGCGGTGGCGGGAGTGGGACCCGGTGGCCGCGGCGGCGGCAGAAGAGGAGCGGGAGCAGCGGCCCCAGCGGCTTGGGGGGGACATGCGGACCGACGGCCCTTGGATAGGCGGTGAGTGACCCCCCGGGCCCCCCTCCAGTCCCCTCCGCCTCCGTTCCTTCCCCACTCCCCCCGCCCTCTCCCCGCGTCCACCAGGCGGAGCTGGGAGCGGTCCCGGGGGGCTGGGGGCGCCGCTTAGGCCGGGCCGCGCCCCCACCTGCCGCGCCCGCAGCCTCAGCTAAGCGCCCCCCCCCCGCCCCCCGAGCCCGGCGCCCCCTCCCCGCGCTTACCCCGCGGCAGACGCGCCCCCCCTCCGCCGCCGGCTGGCTAGCTCCTCGCCGCCCTCGTCCCCGCCGCACCTGAGCCACAGCCCGCGCCCCCCAGTGCAAAGTTTCCCTTTTGCCTTCGTGCTCCCCCTCCTTGATCCCGCCTGGTCTCCCCACGCCGCTGGCACGGACGCGCTCGGGGGCGGCTCTCATCCTCCCACCACCCCCAGCCCCGGGCGGGTCCAGGCCGCGCCCCCGCCGCACAGGCGCCCCCTCCCAGCCGGCAGGGGATCCGCAGCCGATGCGCCCCCGTCTCGCTCGCGGCCCCGGCGCACGTGCGTCCCGGGGAGCGCCGGGTCGAGTTTGGAAGCCCCCACCCGCCTCGGGCGCCGGCGCGGGCGAGGGAGGGGCCGGGGCGGGCTGTCCCCACCCCCACCCCCACCCCGGTGCAACGACCTGAAGGCCCTGGAGCGACCTGTCCCGTGAGGACGTGTCCATTCGGACCCGCTCCGGAAAGTTCACTCAGTCGCCGCCCCGCGTCCCGTCCCGTCCCAGTGTGCTCCGGTCCTCATCACTGTGCCCGTGTTTCTGTCTCAGCGTCTTTCTGTTTCCCTCTGTCTGGGTCTCTATCTCTGCCCTTCAGCGTATCTGTATCTCTGTCTCCCTGTGTCACTGCTTCCCAGTCTCACCCCCCCACACACAGCCCCCCGCAGTCCCAGGGTCTCTCCAGCTGTCTGTGTCTCCCTCTCCAGGTCTCTCTGTTCCCTCCCCCGGTCTCTCTGTTCTCTCTCCCCGGGTCTCTGTTCGCCACCCTCCCCCCGCCCCCATCCCCAGGTCTCTGATCTCTCTCCGGGTCTCTCGAAGAGTCTCCCTTCCCGGTCTCTGTCGTGTCTCTCCCTGGTCTCTTGATGTCCCTGCCCCTCCTCTGCTAGGCCCCCTCCTCATTTCTCTGGAATGCTGCCCTTCTGGTTCTTCCACCCCAGGGTGGAGGCGGGGCTCGCCTTTCTCCCCGTTTAGTCCTCCCCCCAGTGCAGGGCCCCTGAGTTATAGCAGGTCAGGGGGCTGGGTGCCCTGAACCTGTCTGAGCTGTGAAATGGGAGGGACGTTGCAGCGAGGGGATTCTCTGGAACCCCCTGGGGGCGGAGGCAGAGCCTGGGAGGCTGGACTGCTGAGTAGTGGTGCAGAAGGCTCCCCTTTGGCTCCTGAACAGACAAGGACAGGGATCCAGAGTGACCTGGTGTGGGATCTGGCTAGAGAATCCAGGGAAGTGCATTGGGGTGGGAGGCCTGGGAAAAGATCCAGAGGAGGTGCTTCCAGGGGGATCCTCAGTGGTGAGGGATCCCCTGAGAAGGGAAGGAATCTGCTGAGGGATGCTTTGGGAGGCCTCAGGGATCTGATGGGATCCAGAGCAGGGTTCTGACAGGAAATCTCAGGAAATTCTGTGCGTGGCTCCCTATTCACTCTTGCTTCAGGGAGCAAGAAAATCCCTGTTTTTCACTGATTATGTGAGTGAGCCCAGGGCTCCGAGAAGGAGCAGGCGTAACTCCCCAAGCACAGCCCTTCCACATCCGCAGCCCAGGGCACAGGCCACACACTCACATCACACCCCATTCCCACTCAGCTCACCCCCCACAGTCCACATCCACTCACCTTCTTCCTGCCCTCACACTTGCACGCTTGGGCCTGCACGGCAGCGGAGCTCAGAAATCTGTGCTTGCACGCGCATGTGCCACTTCTGTGTGCTCGCGTGTCCTCTCACAGCACCCCTGTGCACAGCCCGGGGAGGGGTGTGTGCACACTCACAGTCTCATGCATTCTCGTGCACACACTTCCTTGTACCTTTTTGCTTGCTCAGTTTCCCCCACATCATCTGAAATGTGTCTGTGGTTGTATTTTCTTTTCCACTCCCTCTTCTCTCTTTCTTTCCTCTAACAAGGAAATTGTTTTAATATAATTCCTCCCTTCCTTCCTGTCTTCCTCCTGCAGCTCCCGGCCTCCCGACTCGCCAGCCATGTGCACACTGAGGGTGGGGGTAGTGTCCGGGCTTCCGAGAGAGGAGGCTGGATTTGGGTGCTGGTGAAGAAGTTTGGGCTGGGTCTGGGGTACCTGCAGTAAGAGGAGACTGGCTAAAAGTCTTCTTGGGAATTGTATTGATATGCAACAAAATGCTGGCCCTGGCAGTTCGTGCTTCCTCCACTCTCTCCATTCAGCCCTAAGTGTGGGAGTCCAGTCTGGCGGGCCCTCAGTCAGGGGGAGACCTCCTCCATAGAGGCTGTGACACACACTACAGCGCCTCCACTTTCCAGCTTGAGACCTTGAGGAGATGCCTTCCTCCCGAGTCCCAGTTTTACCCCCTGTAAAATGGGATGGCTGATCCAGCCCTGGTCAGGTGCTGAGGCTGTTGTGAGAATCCAGAGGAACTGTGTGTGGTGCAGCAGCAGCAGCCACTTCCCGTGTGACTGACACTGCTGTTCTTGGGCCAGGCTTGCAGCCAGGGCCCTGCCCTTGAGAAGTTCATGGTCCCTAGGGGAACAGTTGCATCATGGGAACGCAGAGGAACTCAGTAACCTCTTATTGATTGCCGACTATGTGCCAGACTCTGGACTAGGCACTCTCAGCCAGGCTGCCTTGCTTCCTGTGGGAATAACAGCTGTGTAGAAGAGGCGGCCCATCCCTTAGGAGCTGCTGAGGTTGAGTTCAGCATCAGCTTACCTAAAGCGGCGGCAATTCTGAGCTGAGGTTAGGTTGGGGGAGTTCAAAATGAGGCAGAGGGGAGTTCAGAGGTCAAGGTGAGATGTTTGCCAGAGAAGACCAAGAAGAGGCTATCTGAATTGGGTTTTGAGGGATGAGTAGGAGTTTTCCAGTTGAAGGAAGGGCACTCCAGGCAGGAAAAAAAAACAACATAAGACTCAGAGGTCTTGTCACTTGTAGGGGTATTCAGAGATGTAGCAGATCACAGAGGGCCTTAAATGCCCTGTTAAGTAGCTATGATTTTACTCTGAGAACACAGAAGGGAGATACCAAAGGATTAAAGCTTGGATAGGGAGTTTGGAATGTGCTATGATGGGATTTATGTTTCTGGAGGAGGATTCTGTGGCTATGGGAAGTGGAGGGAGACAGGACGCCCAGTGAGGAGAAGGGTGCAGGTAAGTCAGGTGAGAGATGATGGTAGCATGGATAGGGCGGTGGCATGGAGCCATTCAGAAGGCACATTATTAGGATAGGATGACTTATTGGATGTAGGGGTGAGGAAGAGGAAGGGGTCCAGGTTCCTGGGAGTGACTGGATGGGGCCTTCACTGAGCTGGGAACCTGCAGAGTGGAGGTGGCTTGAGGAGGGGCAGCAGATGGTGATCTCATGGTTGGACCTGTCGCCTGTGAGGTGCTTGGGGCATTTGAGGTTGAGGGTAGGGAGGGAATCCAGGAGGGGGTTGGGTGTGAGGGTCTGGAGTTTGGGAGAGCAGTCTGGGCCAGAGAAAGGAGCTGTGTTCCTCAGGAGCAGGCAGCCTCAGTGGTTAAGAGTGCAGACTCTGGTTTCAGACTGCTGGAGTTGAGCTCCTCTTAATAGCAGTGTGACCTTGAGCAAGTTGCTTAACATCTCTGAGTCATTTTTCTCATTTGTCAAGTGGGTACAATAAAATTCCATGCCTCATAGGGTTCTTATGAGGGTCAAAGTTGATATGGAGAAAGTGCTTAGAGCAGGGCATGTCGTAAGCAGTGTTCTCCATTGTTGCAGTTGTTATTGTAATCGTCATCAACGGGTGGTGCACGCCCACCCCCCGTCAGAATCACGGGATGGCCACCTACTGCACTTCTGAGCTGAGGTTAGCCCTTTGGGGGAGCTGGGGAAAGGGAGTACACAGCCCTCCTCATCATTTACAGGATTGTGTGTGTTGCTCGGGTGTATCTGACCTTCAGCTGGGCTGGTGTGAGAAGACTAGACCCCATGTTGGGAGAGAGTAGAAGGGGATTCTGAGAAGGGGCAGCCTCAGTGGGTTCAGTGCCCCATCCCCACCCCCCGCCTGGGCCCTGGGCATCTAGTGAGGTTCTTTCCTCCCGAGTCCGCCTCTGAGCTCCGGAGTCACCTGGACCTCCAGCTCTGAGAACAGCTTCTCGACATGTTTTAGCTGCTGCTTCTGGGGACTGTTCCTGGTGCAGCCATAGGGGCTGCCTGGGGGCTGCTCCAGAGGAATGTGGGTGGTTCTCTAGTGTTCAGGTTGCTCCAGCTTCCAGGCCTGGCAGATGGCAGAGAGCCCTTCGAGGGGCGAGCCCCGGGTTGGTGCCGAGGCCCTCTTACCTGATCTAGGTTATGGCTGCCGACCTTACCCCGTCTGAGGCCTCCCTGGGTGCCAACAGGTCATTCCTAACTTGGGTCCAGTACCCGTCAGGCCCTCTCCGAGTAGGTTTCTACTTGGTCTTCTGGATGTATCCAGCAGTCCAGAGTGGTTCTGGGTGCTGCTGCTGCTGAATCTGAGAGCTGATTCTCATTGCCTGGCTAGGCTGTTTGGGGACCAGTCTGCTCCAGGACTGATGTGGTTGCAGGTGAGCTCTTTCTGTGTGCTTTCGGATCTTTCCAAGTGCAAGGTGCGGTGCCTGCTTTATCTCTGACCCGCCTCCAGGCCACTTGGGCACACACCTCTTTCCATTGTGGCTCCTGCTCAGTGTAGGTCCAGGCACCAGGCCCAGTGCTGTGAGTGTGGCCTTGGGCGTGGCAGTAGTGCTGGCTGGTGTGGGGGACCCTCCCCTTTCTGCGCCTTGGACTCTGCTCCTCTGCCCCTGGGTCCCGAGCAAGTGGAGCCAACAGTCTCACATCTCAGGCCCCACAGGCGTCCCAAGACAAACGGGCCTTTGAGTTTGGGACACGGAAGCTGGTTTGTCTGGCCAGACCTGCCCGGCAGCCTGTGTGCTGGGAGCAGCGGCCACAGGGAACTTGATGGAGAAACTCAGTGGGCTGGGGGAGGGAAGCGTGCCGCCATCCTAAGGCCCAGGCCATTGGTTCTAGGTGGGGGGCAGGCGAGCGAGGGAGGGAGGAGAGGGTGTGAGCTCCAGGGTCAGCGTGGATGGTCCCGGGTTGGGGAGGCCCGTCTTGGTCAGTCAGGGTGGGCCTTCCGTCCCCTTCAGTGAGGACGTCCCGTGCATTGGCAGAGGCGGTCAATCTCTGGTGAGGATGGTTCCGGGTGCGGGAGGCTGGCCTCGGGTCAGTGAGGGCGCTCCCTGGCCCGGGTTCCTGGGTGTCTGCTTTGGGGGGAGCCCGGGTGGCAGAGCAGTGTGGGGCGGGGATGGGGTGCGTGTGGGGGCGTGAGGCCGAGGAGAAGCCCGCTGCGAGGCGCCTCCTGCGTCCAAGTTGCTGAGCTGTGGTGAGGTGGTGAGGAGACGGTGTGGGCGTGTCCCACCCTGCCCCCACCCAGGACGGTGCCTACGCTGCTGGGGCTCAGAAATGGTTCTAGAAGGAAGGGGCCGGGCTCTGTCGCTGTGTGTGTGCCAGCGGAGGAGGCATCCAGGGGTACACCTTCATTTTAAAAATTACAGAGAAGCAGGAAGTCAAAAATAAATACTGCTTTTGAAGCTTCTTTGGAGGCTGCATGTATGCTGGTGAGGTTCTTCCAGGCTGGGCTGTTTTCCATGAACTCATTCACGCATTCATTCACTCATTCAGCATATCTTGACGGAGCACCTACTATGTGCCGGCTCTCTGCTGGGTGCTGGGGATGCAGAGCTGAGCCAGGGACACTGAGCTTATGGTCATGACTCAGCAACTGTATAAATAAATAAATAAATCATGGCATTTGTGGTCACTGCTCCAAGGCAAAGTCCAGGCGTGTAGTCTGGGACATCATGGAAGGCTTCCCTGAGCAAGTGCCACTGGCTCTGAGATCTGAGGGCTATTGGCTAGAAGAACTTGGGTAGTGGGTTCCAGGCAGTGGCATACAGCTGGGCAGATTGGAAGAACTGTGGCACATTTGAGCATCAGAAGAGGAAGTGCCTGCAGTTAGCTGGCGGGAGGGAGCATGGGGGCTGCAGAGGTGGGCAGAGCCGTCTGCCCCACTCCAGGGGTATGAGGAGGAGTTTGGACACAAGTTTTACCGCTGAGGTCAGGAACTTGGTCTGTGTTGTTCCGGCTATATGCTGGGTGTCTGGAAGAAAGCCCGGCACATAGTAGGTACTCAGGAGTACCAGTGAGTGAGTGAGGGAAGAGATGGGCGGCTCTTCAAGAAGTGAAGTGGCTCTTACACCAGCCTCTGTCTGCTTTTCCATTCACCGTGTTTCTGTAGAAAAGACTGTTCCTGTCAACTGTAGGTTGTGGTAGAAGGAGCAAGGTACCCACAGGATCTGGGGTACATCCCTCGTCTCTTTGAGGTCCACTTCTCCTCCTTTCTTTCTTTCTTTTTACTAAATGGAGATCGTCCTGCGTGAACAGTTCTGTAACGTGCTTTTTTTGTCCTGCATAAACAGCATATTTTGAATGTCTTTCTGTGTCAGTACATACTCTGCTGTGACGAAATTCTTGGTGTTTTCCTCTCTCTCCAGGAAGGAGCAGAGGCCCTGGTGCCCAGCCCTCAGTGCTGGTTGTCCAAGAGTGACTGGTGTGAGCAAGCAAAGACCTGGTGAGTGTGCCCCAAAGTGTGCTAGGGGCAGGGGTGCAGAGGGGTCCCGTGGGCCCAGGTGAGCAGCTTGTATTTTGACGCCGGCTGGTGGAGAGCCATGGGAGGCTTGTCACTAGGGGCATGACGTGATCCTGTGTGCATGCAGCTGAGAGATGATGGAGGCCTAGACCAGGAAGGTGGTGATGGAGGTGGAGAGAAGGGATTCGAGTGCTATTTAGGGAGGTGGAGTAGACAGGACACGGTGAAGGACCGAATGTGGGGCGTGAGGGAGGGGAGGTGTCAAGGATGGTGCCTGGGTTTCTGGCCGGAATGGATGATGGCGGTGGGTGGGGAATGATATCCAGCTCGTCAGCTGCTGTAGGTGTGAAATAGGCTTCCGGGTGACATCCTGGGACTTACACCAGGATCTGTCTGCTTTTCCATTCACCGTGTTTCTGTAGAAAAGACTGTTCCCATCAACTGTAGGTTGTGGTAGAAGGAGCAGGGTACCCACAGGATCTAGGGCACATCCCTCCTTGTCTCTTTGAGGTCCACTTCTCCTTTCTTTCTTCCTGCTAGAAGCACAAGCAAGTAGGTTGGCGTTGCAGGGAACGAGGTTGGAGAGTTAGGCTGGAATCAGAGCATGATGGGCCTTGGATGTCAGGCTGAAGGCTCTAGACTTTTTCCTGAGGGTGATATGGGGGCATTGAAGGTGCTTAAGCAGATGAGCAACATCCGTGTGTTCACGTATCCATTTGCCCATCCATTCGTCTATTCAGGAAACATTACCTTCGTGTCCACTGTGGAATAGGTAGCAAAGTGTGCTTGAGGGACGTGATCAAATTTGCCTTTTTGTAGCTAAACGGGGGCACTGGTTTGTGTGTAGAATGGATTGGAGGGAGGGACCAGACGCAAGAAGCCCACTAAAGAGGTGGGTGTGATGAAGTCTTACTAACATGGCGGTGGTTGGGTCGGAAGAGACAGGGCAGATTCAGACTTACTGACCAGTTGGGTGTGTGGGATGAGGAAAAGGGAGAATTTGAGGAGGACTGGTTGGCATGGGTGACCAGGTCGATGGTGGTGCTGTCACTGAGATGGGGACCTGGAGGAGGGGCAGCACTGGGGTGGATGAGTTCTGGTTGGGCCATCCTCTGAAGGCTCCCTGAGGGCAGAGCCCATGACCGTCTTGTTCATCGCCTTGCCTTCTGGCTCAGGGCCCAGGAGGGCTCACTGAACAGTTCTGCACGGACAGCTGAATGGAGAGGGCCGTGGAAGAGATGGGTCTGGCCTAGGCAGGTGAAGGAAATACGCATATATTGGGTATCTGCTAGTGGCCAGACCCCGTGCATGGTGAGGTGGGCATTGGCGTTATTTAGAAGGTGCAGCAGGAAGGGCCGTGTCACAGGTTGGAAAGGTCAGATGGGGCGGGTGGGTGTGGGAATACCATGTGTCCCTTCACCTGTCCATCCTCAGAGGATGGGTCTGACCTACCTGGGAGCCCAGTCTCACCAGAAAAGGTGTCTGAAAGTGGAGCCCTCTGTCCTCTGGAGAGGCCACTTGCTGATGGCGTGTCTCACGGGGTGGGGTGAGCTGTGCCGTGAAGCCCAGCTTCTGGAGGCAAGGCGGACTTGGACGGGGAGGGGAAGATGCTCTGAGATCCCGAGGCCCAGGGACAGCCAGGCTGAGGCCTCCTTGGGGACAGGGCTCAGGGTGCTCATAGGGGACTGGGTGCTGGGGCAGGGGCCAGGGCAGGCCCTAGGTCACATCAGCAAAAGGTCTTGCTGTCTGCCTCAGGGTTTCTCAACCTCAGTCCTGTTGACATTTTGTAGCAGATGATCCTTTTTTGTGGGGGGCTGGCCTGTTATTATAGCATGTCTGGCAGCGTCACTTGTTTCTTCCCAGTAGAGGCCACTAGCACCTGCCCCTGCCCCTGCCCTTGATAAATGTCTCCAGACATTTCCTAATGTCCCACAGGGGGAAGAATCACCCTGGATTGAGACCACTGCTCTACACCACCTCTTGCTGCCTTCACTATGCTATGCAAATCTGGAAAACTGGGGAGGGTCACTCAGAGAAGGTTCATAGTGATGGCCCACTGTGCTGAGTTCTGAGGAGCAAGCAGGTGGCTGGGGGTGGGAGAAGGGCACTCTTCCCAACAGAGAAGAGCAAGTGCAGAGGTCTGGGTCAGCCACGCTGGTGAGCATTAACCCGAGGGAGGAAGGAGGCTGGAGGGCTGGGGGCAGAGGGGTTCCAGCTGTGGGAAGGTGTCACCGCTGGTCCCCTTGGTCTTCTGCCCCTGGAGCTATGCCTCTGCTGGACCTTGTGCCACCCCCAGAGACTCTGGGACGCTCCTCCTAATCTCCCCCTCCACTCCCAGGGGAGACTGAGAAGCTGAGGGCTGTGAGAGGGTGGGGGGTTCATGCGAGGGGGCGGGGGCCCAGCAGCGGGAGGGCAGGCGGCTCCCAGACTCTGGCCCATGGGCTGGGAGAGGGAAGGCAGCGGCTGCCGGCCGCCTCCCGGGGCTGGGGTCACGGCTGAGCCTGTGATTTATTCCTGTCATAATCTGGCGGTTGGTTTGGTGAGAGTTGGAAACATGTTGGTTTTCCCTTCCCAAGTGTAACAAGGCCTCTTTCCGCCTCCGCGGCTGCTGCTGCAGTGCCACGCGGTGAACTGTCCAGGACGTGACAAAAGGGCTCGGTTAGCCGCTCGCCGGTTAGAAGAGGAATGGCTCCTGCTCTCCTTGCCCTCGGGCTCCTCTTGCCCAAGCGCTGGCCTCTCCTCTTGGCCAGTCGCTCCGTGGGGCCCTGGATACCCCTCTTTCTGCTGATGTCCATTCTGGGACCCCAGCCTCCTGGGAGCCAGGGTCCTGGCCTGGGGAGAAGAGGGAGAGGAGGCTGTAGGAACAGGTGGTATTTGGAGACTAATTAATATTTGTGAATAATGACACGTGCCCAAGGGAAACAAATTAATCTGTGTTTGCATATTCATGAGGAGGACTCAGAACGATCCCAGCTGTTCTCCAGCCGGGGATACCCCCCATCTCCGGCGTCACACTGTCTCTCCGGGCCCCCCACTGAGGCTGGCAGGGGTGGTGAGGTTTGGGCCGCATGGAGGTGACATGGCCTCTGTGTAACATGCATGTCCATGACGTTTGTATTTGAATCCTGGGGCTTGGTGTGGTTTCTGCTCCTTCCTTTTCCCTCAAAGTGGTGATTCTCAGGCTCTTTGATTTCACAAACCAGTACAATTTCCAAAAGTACTTGGGGGCCAGACATGGCTTGGCAATTTTTTATTTTGCCAAGTAAGGACATTATAAAAAATAACTGCTATCTGCTATCACTATCATTTCATACAAGAAAGGACATTTTAACACCAAGGACAAAATCTGAGAATAAAGGACAGCTCTTCCCAAGAAAGGGCAGTTGGCAGCTTTACACTGATATAGCAAAGAAAAAGATATATTAAAACCATTCTGAATGTAGAAAAATTGCGTCTGATTATATTCTACAATATCATACAGTATGGAATTGTTTTCCTGCCCAAGTATGTCAGTTTGGTAGAAGCGATGGTCCACAGTGCAATTCAGAGACGAGCCTGAGTGTGCAAGTGTTCAGGCCTTGTTTTCATCTCAGTTGTTGAAAGCCTGTACTCACCCAGCCATGCTGGCGGAAGTGGACGCTCTGCTGTTGGCACTGTGGTGCTAGATTCAGAAGGTTCTTGGCGATACCAGCAAGGCTGGTCGTTCCTCCCTGTTCCTCTCCCACCTTCTCCCACAGGTGACTGAGCACTCTGGGGTGGGGGTGAGGCCAAGGTCTAGATCAGGCCAGGCCAGGGGATCCAGGACTTGGACGAGGGGCCCTTGAGCTAGGAGTGGCCTGTACTGCTTGACACTGGGGTGGGGTCTGTGCCCCGAGTCTGGGGCAGGAGGCGGCTTGCTCATGCCAGGAGCTGGTGAGGGACAGGCTCTGGCTCAGACAGCTGTGTGGTTGCCGGAGTAGTTCCCTGAGAATGTGTCCGTGTGTGTGTCCCTTGAGTCTCTGCGTCCCTCTGGGTAGCTATGTCCCTGTGTTCATGGACCGCTGGGAAAAGCTCTCTGGGGAGGGAATGTCTTTGTTTTCAACTTCTCCACCTTTGTCTGTCCTACTTTCTGCTTCTGAACATTGTCCTGAGCACCCTAGACCTGATACACAGGGGTCCCGGGAGTCCCCAAATAAAGGCCACTAGTTTTTGTCACATTGGGGGTGGGGTTACCAGAGGCCCAGGTCTCTGACACCCACAGCCAGAATCTCATCCAAGATTGTACCCCATGATGTCTGTTCTGGAGTTATGCTCCTATGGTGGCTGTACCAGGGCCTCACACCCCTTTAATGTCAGTACCAGAGACTGATGCCTCATGATGTCTGTAACAGGGGGTTACACCTCTATGCCAGTGTCCAGGGGAACTAACCCCTATAATGTCTGTCAGGCAGCTGCATCCCCATGACGTCTGTCCCCTCTGTCTACACTCACACGAGGTCTGGACCAGATGGCTACACCTCCATGCTGTCTCCACCTGGCAGTTACACTGCTATGATGACTGTACCCAGGACGCTACAGGGGAGTCGGCCTCTGTGATAATTGTCCTGGGGAATTCCATCCCGTGATGACTGTGTGCTGTACCTCCATAATGCCTCTTGTGTATAGCTTCATCCCCTGTATGTCCGTACCAGGGACATGTTGCCCCCGTGATGTATGTTCCTGAGGGTTGTGCCCCGATGATGTCTGCACTGGGGATTCACACCCAAAATGCTTGTACCTGGGAGTGAAACTTGTGTGAATGTTGTATTATTGCCTGTCCTAGGCCCCTCTCGCCCTGTGCTTTGGTGCAGCACACCACCGAGCTATAAACCTGTGATACCTGTACCAGGGGCCACAGGATGGTTGTATGAGGCGACCCTCCCTCTGTGACAGCCGGCCAGGCAGTTCCCCACCCGATGACTGCTGGGAGGTTGAATTCTGTTGTTGGTTGCTTGCTGCACCACAGCGCCATGATGACCAAGCCCAGATGGGGCCTGAATGATATGTGACCTCCTTCTCAAATTGGTCATACAAGGCAGCATTGTGGGAACTCCCTCTCTCCTGGTCTCACCACCTGACTTCCGTGATCCCTGGGCGGAACCCCAGGCGTGTGTAAATGGGGCTGGATGCTCAGAATGCCCCTGTGTCTTTCTTGCTTTTGCTGCTCAGCTCCTGTCTCAGACTTTGGGCAAGATCTTGGGATGAGGGACACCTCCCACCCTTTTCCCTTTATGTTCAGTCCCCGCCCCTCTTCACAGTCCTGACTGCTTTGTCCCAGCACCTTTTCTCACCTACTGCCCTCTGATCTTATGACCTTTGACTGTTGAGACTAGGGTTCAAGTTCCAGAAAGGAGCAGAGCCATCTTTGAGCCCTGCCCCTTCGTGTTCACCAGCCCTGTCACCTCCTTGCAAATTCTCTTACCATTGTGGGTCAGCTGGCACCTGGGTCTGATCACGACTCTCCCACCAGAGTCCGTGGGTGCCACTGCGGGGCCCTATGGTGTGTTCACTGTCACTCACTCCCCTCCATGCCCTGTTGTGTTTTCAGAGCATTAATGAGGGACTTATGTGCCACCTGCCTGCCCAGAACAAGGTGTGAACAGAGCTGGTAGGCACTGGTGCAGATCCCCTCGGTGGGGGGACATGGAAGAGAGACTCTCAGGAGCTCACCATCAGGGGGCTGGGAGTGATGGCAGTGTATCTGTACTGTATGGTGTGGCCCTGCTGAAGGCTCCACACAGGTGCCTGGCAGAGTGGGGAGGGCACACCTGGCTGAGGAGCCTGTGAACAAAGGCCTGGAGGCATTCAGCCAATCCCGAACACGGTCTTCCCCATGCATGTGTTCCTGTCTCAGCCCGGACGCTGGTTTTGAGCACGTAGCTCCCTGAAGTTTGCCCCCCCTCCCACCCTTGATCTGCTCTGGGCTGCTGGGACAGGGGCAGAGGAGGTGTGGGGTAGAACCTTGGATCCAGCACCTCATTCCTGGCCATAGGCCTCCCTGTGGTTTCCCTTTGGAGCGGGAAGGTGCCATGGGAATTGGGTAGGATGAGGGTGGCCAGGTGAGGCAGCTGCAGCTTGTCAAGAGTGCATCCTGGCGAGCCCGGACAGGTTGTGGCTTTGGCTTCAAGCCTCCGCTACCTGCATCCTGTCTGCCGCTAACAAGTCTGCTCTGGGGCCTGTGCTCAGCATGCGGGGTCTGGCCCCCTGCCTCCTCCCTCCCTGCTGGGGAGAGGAGGGACGGCAGGATGCTCCAGGGACTCTGGAGTCCCTGGCCTGCGTGGATTTGTTAGCTTCTCTCTGCTCACCATCTCTGTCTTGTTTTGTTTGGTCTCTCTGCACCTGTCTCTGTCTTCTCTGTGTCTCTCTGACCCTGTTCCCCTGTCCCCTTATGGAGGCGAGTTGGAAACTCAAGGTCTGGGATAGAACATCCCCATACATCCTCTGGTCTCGGTAGCCCCCTGCCCCCCTACTCAGGTTTAGAGAACGACCTGAAGGCCTGTTGTACTCTCTCTCCACAGTATGACTGTTGGGTTATCCTTGGGGTCACTGGGGGATCAGTAAGGAGCCTTGGGTGGTCACAGGCATCGGAAGGTCTGGGTGGTCATTGCATAGTCCAAGGGTGGGGGTCTGTTGAGCTAGGCTAGATGGTCACTGAGGATGAGCACGGGTGTGGGTGGTAAGGGCCAGGAGGTGGCATGGGTGGGCAATAGGGACACTGGTGCATACTAGCTAACTGGCTCTGCCCTTCTGTCTCTCACAGGTTAATTGTCCTGGGCTGTGGCTGGCTGTGGTGCTGGAGCCCTGGATGGCCCCCGAGCCAGCCCCAGGGAGGACGATGGTGCCCCTTGTGCCCACACTTGTGATGCTTGGCTTGGTGGCAGGCGCCCATGGCGACAGTAAGTTTGACCCTTCGAGATGCAGGATCTCCCAGGTCAAAAGGTGGCTAGGACTCTGGGACAGGACAGGACCAGCTACTAGGAGAGACAGGATGGCTAGATACCCCTCCAGACCTTCTTCTGTCTTAGAGAGACGCCCCCCAATTGGAGAGCCCCCTAACAAGCAGTACCCCAGCCTCACACCACCTTAAGGCACTGCAGAGTGGGGCATGTCTAAGCGTGACCCTGTTTTATGGGGCAGAGGCGAGACATGTCTGGGATTCATGTGGTCATGGATGATGGGCTCAGGTGTGTGCTGTGTCTGCCACTGCAGATCTGGGCAGAAGGCACAGTGTGAGCCACGTTGAAGGCTGGTGTGGGAATGCCGGGAGGCACACAGGAATGTGTATGGACATGCAAATGGGATGCTAGATGTGTCCACAGGTCCGAGGAGGGCTCAGAAGTGGGATCCACCATAGCCCTTCCCCTGGGCTATACCCTCAGATCCAGGTGTGGGGACACTGGGGGCACCCCCTCCCCCAGCCTGGGGAACCGTGGAAGATTGCACTTGGCCAGCAGGAAGCCAGGCTCCAGCGCCCCTCTGTGTGTTTTGGGGGGAGGTGGGATTGTTCCCTGCCCAGATCCAACTCCGAACTTTGGTCCCTTTCCTGCTGCCCTTCCCCCTGCCTGGCACTAGGAGACTGGCCGCAGCCGCCCTGTCGCCATGGTTACCACTGCTTGGTTACTGGCGGGAGGCGGGGCACAGGGCAGATTCAGCCAATCTGCACGCTGAGGGGGAGGGGTGAGGTCGGAGCCAAGGTCTCTGGGGGAAGGGGCCGTTCCCAGCCTGTCCGGAGCCCAGAGGTGGCCAAGAGCCAACCCAGGGGTCAGCCTGCGGGTCAGCAGGCCACAGGGCTTCCCGCACCCCGCTCTCCAAGTCTCTGGATGCAATTCTCTCTCCTCGCCCCACCCAGGCCCTTTCCCCTAATGGCTTATTAATTATTCAGGACTAGATCCTGGAGGGGGTGGGACGGGAGCGCCCCGCCCTTTGTCCTCCGAGGCTGAGCCCTGGTGGGGGCTAGTAGGGTGAGGGGATGGGGAGGGCATTCCTCCGGGGGCGGGGCGTAGGGGTGAGGGGTATTGCGAGCATGGAGGTGCCGGCTTGAGAGGGCTGGGCAAGCAGGAGCGGCGTGGGGTTAGGGGTGGGGGTGATCCCCAGGCCTGGTTGGGGCTGCTGGGAGAGCGTGAGCCTGCAGGAGCAGGTTGGGGTAGCAGTCCTCTGGTGTGACTCTGGCCTCCGCAGGAAGGCGAAGGCTTGTGGGGAGTCAGATGTGGTCACTAGCCCTTGGACACTGAAGTACTACTCTTGCTCCCCACCTTCACCCCAGACATTCTCAGGGCCTTCAGACAGGAGCTTGAGGGCAGAGGGAGGACTGCCCACCTGCGCTTTAGGACGACACACCCTCGGAGAATAACTGCCTTCCCCTCCTACTTCAGACCGAGCATGCCCTGGCCCGCACCCTCACTCTCATCCCGCCAGACCTGCTCCTCTTCCTGTGCTGTCTCTCCTGGTGAATGGCATTACCAGCCACCCAGCCACCCGACTCAGAAACTTGGGCTCCTCCCAGCCTCTTCCCACTCTCATACCCCACATCTAATCCATCACAAGTTCTGTTGCTTCTACCTTTTAAATGTCTTTGGAGTGCATCCGCTTCTCTCTCCACTGCCTCACTTAAGCCACCCTCAGTGCTGTTTGGGCTCTTGCGTGCAGCAGCCCCTGGTGGTTTCCCTGCCTCCAGTCTCTTCCCTCATAACCCAGTCTCCATTCCAGAGTAAGTCATGTTGCAGAATGAAGGCCTGATCATGTCACCCCCCAATTTAAAATCCCTCACTCTCCTCCTGTGTTGCCTTCAGGATCAAGCCAAGGGGCCTCAGCCCTTCTCCAGGCCCTGCATTATCAAGCCTCTGCCAGCCTCATCCTGCACTCTGCCCCCCACCCCACACCCCCGCCATGCTGCCTTCTCTCAGTTGCTCACATGCTCCCCAGGCCTCTGTTCCTTCTATTTCCTCTGCTTGGAACACTCTCCCCCGTCCCCTTCGCCTGAGCAGTTCCTTCAGGAGCCTGGGTCATGTGCTGCTCCTCTGTGCTCCATTCCTACTGCATGGTTGTGACTGTCTGCTTGGGGTCTGTCTGTCCCTTCAGACTGGGAGTGCTGAGGGGTCAGAACGTTGTCCAGCGCGGGGCCTGGAGTATGGTAGATGAGTGGGTGGAGGGGTAGAGTCAGACGTGGACCCCCAGTAGGACTTGGGGGGCAGGGTGGAACAGTTTTTAGAGCACAGTCCAGGAACCTCCATGCTGGTCCATTAAGGACCAGAGCCCATAGACCAGGGTCTTGAAGATGGGAACTAGCTGGAGACGCCCAAATAGGTGAGTTGGGCTCTGCTCCCAGGCAGAGCGCTGTGGTGGAGGGGTCTGGGGGGGCGCGCTGTGGCGACCTGGCCCTGGGAGGCAGGGTCTGTCTTACAGGCCTGCCTTATGCTGCACACGCTTGTTTGGATCCGTCCCCTCCAGTGGCGAGGCTTGGGCTGAGCATGGGAGACTTCTAGCTGGGGCGAGCGGCCAGACATGGACAGAGCTGCTGCAAAAGGTAGAGCAGGCACTCCAGAGAATTGACGACCAGAGTGGTGAAGCGCGGAGCGGACAAACGTGTTTCTGTAGGCCTCTTAACGAGACAAGTGAATGGGGCCCTGGCCTCTGAGGGGAGTGGAGGGAAGCGGGTGGAGAAGCCGCTGGCGAGAGTTAGCCCAGAGGCCCCGGAGTCCATGCCGGGGCCAGTTACTTGGAGTCATAGAAGCCCAGAGCAGGATGCCTGACGGCTGGAGGGGTAGGGGTAGGTGGTGGGTGGGAGCTCCAGATACTGGGGCGGGGGCAAAGGCCTGAGGGGCTGAGGATGTGTCTGTCGTATCATCCCCCCAGCCCCCGTGGAGCTGCACACAGTTCCCTCCCCCTCATCCTTACAGGTAGACAGGACGCGTGGTCGGTCTGGACTCTGCCCTCTGGGAACTCTGGCAGGTTGCTTTTTCTCTCCAGGCCTGTTTCGCTATTGCACAATGAGGGCAGTCACTCCTACCTGGAAGGGTTAACTGAGGTCACGTGTTCAAGGCACCTGGCACCTAGTATGTGCTCCCCCTATCCGAGGCCGTGACCTGGGGCTCCCCGTGTGTCCCCTGGGAGTCCAGCGTTGTCTCTGAGGGGGTTCCCCTCTCGGGGGCACCAGGAGCAGTCACAGGAGCCAATGAGTCCCCAGCTCATTAGGCAGTTCAGGGCCTGGGAAAGCCGCCTCTCCAGGAGCTCCCTCCCCTGCCTCACCGTCCCTCGCTGCTGGCGTCTGCTCTCTGCTTCCGTGTGCTGCCTGTGTACCTGTGTACGTGCACTCTGCAGGGAAGGCACAAAATAGCGGGCATTCTACCCGTGGAGGAGCCTGCGAGGTGGCCCAGTTTGGCTGTCCCCTGGGCTGGACCCTGGGAGGTGTGTGCATGCCCCCCAGAGGCCAGTCACTTGTTTCCTTTCTTGGCCCACTCCTTCCCACTTTGCAGTGGCTCAGCAGCCTGTGCGGCTGGAGAGTGTCCCAGGGCGCTGCTGCCCAAAGGACTGTGTGGCCATGCCCTCCGTGGTGTGGGGGAGGGGGGCAGGCGGGGAGAGGAAGTGGAGCCACATTCTGGTGGCACAGAAGGCCCCTTCTGGCACACGGTCTCGGAATTTCTGTTCAAACCCTCACTGAACACCAGCTCTGGGTCAGCCCTGGGCAGAGTTGTCAAGTCGCCTGGTTTTGTCTACCTGCCTGGGGACGTGATCAGTGCTGGGATGGGAAACCCAAGGGCTGCAGGATGAAGAGCATGCTTCCCCAGGCTGGGGGTGGGGCGCATGAGGGGCATGTGCACGAGCAGGGAGGTGCCGAGGGGTCTGGCCTATGGAGCAGGTGTGAGTGCACCGGGGCCCCAGCTGTGTTCCAGCACAGTGCGAGGCCCAGGGCAGGCACCTGCTCTTGTTTGAAAGAGTCAAGAAAGGGGAGCCTGGACAGGTTAGCAGGAGCGGGTGTGGGGAGGGGAGCGTGGAGACAGACGTCAGTACAGGGTTTGTAGCTGGGGAGAGACGTGGCCAGATTCACGCTCCTCAGAGGTCCTCCTGGTGAACAAAAGGGGCGACGGCTTGGGACGAGGAGGAGCTGGGGTTTTGGCTCCGGTGCCCTGCGAGGTGCCCTTGGGTACGGGAGGGGGAGGGTTGAGGGAAGTAGAGGGCGAGGCCTGGCTGAGGGAGGGCTGCCCCCGGGCTGCACCGGCTTGGGCAGCGCTGCCAGTCTTGCCAGCGTCTGGAGGGCAGGCGGGCAGGGCACTGGCCCCGCTCCAGCCTCCACACGGTACCCAGCCCTTTCCCCTTCTCGCCGCCCTCTCTGACCGGTGCCCAGCCCTTTCCCCTTCTCACCGCCCTCTCTGACCGGTACCTGGCTCCCCCCAGCTTCTGGGTCTTTGTTTGGTGCGGAAGCCCCGCCCCCAGGCGCTCTGCCCGGCCATTCCGGTTCAGCAGGTTCCAGCCCCTGGTTTGGTTTCTGCTGCAGACACGTTGAGGCAGGAGCCCGAGGAGGGTTTCTGCCCCAGGCCTCCCTGGGTGTGTGAGGGGCCGCAGTCTCCGTCCTCCTCAGGCATTCCGTTGTCAGGTCACTCCTTCGCTCGTTCCGCACCCATGTGCAGGAACTGGGTCAGCCCTGGGATGGGGCAGGAAACAAGGCAGCCATGGCGTCTGCCGGGCTTATCGTTCTAGGTAGGGCAGCAGCTACAAGTCAAATACTCCCCAATGTGGAAAAAGTCATAACCTCACACACGTACATAACAAACTGTGAGCAGTGCTGTGAGAGAGGGGAGGGAGTTACCCGAGAGCTTCAAACCAGGAACTGGGCCAGTGGACGTGGGGACAACAACAGGGGGACCAAGGAAGGCTTTCTGAGGAAGTGATGTTTAAATTGAGATCAGAAAGGTAAATAGGACTTAGTGGGTAAAGAAGTCGGCTAAGAAAAGGTTCCTGGCAGAAGGAACAGCTTATGCAAAGGCCCTGAGGCCGCAGGGAACATTGCTTATCCAGAGGATGGGAAGTCAGGGCTCTGGTGGGGAAAGTGGCTGGAGTCAGACCTAGCAGGGCTCTGTCCACTACAATAGCGGTTTAAATTTTGCTTTGAGAGCAGTGGGAGGCCTTTGGAGGGTTTTGATCAGGGGAGAGGGATTGTCAGTTCACTCTGGCTGCTGAATAAAGAATAGACTGGAGGGGGCAAGACAAGGCAGGTGAAGTGTCCAATCAAGGGAAGGTGGTATCTGGACTAAAGTGGTGGCAATGCAGGAGGAGAGCAGGAGCTGCTGCCTGGAGGTCCTCAGATGTGGGGGAGGGGTGCACAGTGTGGGGGGGGATGGGCAGGAGACGCCCCCAGAGGAGCCTGAGTGGACAGAGTCGTCTGAGAGGACCTGTCTGAAAGGACCAGCAACCAGGGAGAGGCTCTGCAGAGAGCTGCAGCCTGCGAGAGTCCAGAGCCTCCTTCAGAGGCGGGCAGAGGAAGGGTGAGGCAAACTGAGGCTTCCAGAACCTTTGTGTTGTCCCCCTGCCACTCTGGCCCCCACCGTGTTTGCGTGTTTCCCCGCCAAAGCTGCCCCCGGCTCCTCTGAGCTAGTGGCCCTGCCCTCTAAGAGCAGTCAGGTGGGTCCCCGAGTTTCCCTCTATGACTTGTCCGTTATTTAACCTCTGAGCCTCCATTTCCCCATCTCTAAAATGGGGATGATAAGACTGCCTACCTCATGGGATTGTTTTAAGACTGATAGTGCAAATGAGGGTGATGGTCACCCTCACGCAAGGCTCGCCACCTGTCGAGCCTGTGCACGCGGTTTACAGACATCATCACATTTCGTCTGCACAGACCCCTGAGTCACTAGCACCATTTTGCAGATGAGAAAACAGAGGCTCAGAGATGGTGAGTGACTTGCTTAATAATTACACAAAACCTCCAGAGCCTCCTGGGCCCTGAGGTGCTTGGTAAGCTGGTTCCCTCCCTGCAAGGCTTAGCCCTCCAACTCTCTGTACCTGCAGCTGTCACTCCTGACCCTGGTGGTCCCCCTGGACCCTCCCCTCCTTGTGGACTCTGCCATCTGCCGTCCCTCCTCTCTACACTGGATCGGCACCCTCTCTGCTGGCTCCTTCCCATCAGCATTTAAACATTGTTTTTCATCATAGAAAAAAAATGTGAAAACCTCCCTCCAACCTTCATCCCCTCTAGGTCCCTCTTTTCTGTATCTTCCCCTTCAGAGCCAGTCTTCTGTAAATAGTTACTGTACTTTTCTCTCCACTTCTTCGCGTCCCACTCGCTCCTTGACCTTCTGTGGTCTGGCTTTGGCCTCTGCCACAGCACTGACCCTGCTCTTGACAAGGCCCCAACAGTACTGTGGGATCTGTTTTGTACTAGCTGTTTTGGAGTCAAACAGGCTTGAATTCAAGTCACATTGGCTGTGTGACTTTGGGCAAGTGACTTGACCTCTCTGAGCCTGTAAACCAGGGATAATAATGATGAAAGACTAAATGAGATAAAGTACCTGGTGCAGAGTGGCTTAGCGAAGGATTGTTGTCACTGCACACACACGTTTCTATGCCAGGGACCAGGTCGGGCCTAGGCTCATCGGTGCCAAGCAGGTGGTCTGAAAGGTCATTTCTCACAGTATCAGCCTTCCTGGAGCTGTTTGTTGGCCTGATTAATAGGAAATAGATCCGCTGTCAGGATTAACGACGCGGTGCTGCGTCTTAATGAGAGCAGGTTTCTCTGGTCTTGTGACCCTGGTTGGTGGGATTTGTAGGGACAGGTACTCCAGGTTGGCCCTGGTGTGTGTATCAGGGTGTCGTGGGCATGGCATTGCAGTGTCAGAGCCCCCTTCTTCCTCCCCCTCCTCCACTTCCCTGTGGGCACCTTGGGGAGACGTCCAGGCCGTCAGAGGCAATAACCAAGTCAGTGGGGGCGGGGTGGGGGCAGATTTACAGGAAAGCGTTCACCTGGGAAGATGTCCAGAGACACTTAGGAGGTGGAATGTCTGCGCCTTTGGGACTGCTGGTATGTGGGGCCGGGGGAGAGCAAGAGTCAGGGTTTCTGGCTTGAGCCTTGGGGTCGATGGCGGTCCCATCACCAGATGGAGAGCAGTGGGGGAGGGACAAGTCTGGGGGAGAAGCTGGGGCTCTTCCCAGCAGCTCGCAGCCTGCCTTTGTCCCAGAGCTTGGAATTGTTGGGGGGATGGGAGACAGAAGAGGGTAGCGGTTGAAGCAGGGACTCCAGACTCAGAATGCCTGGGTTCAAATCCCGGCTCTGCCACTAGCCAGCTATGTCATGTTGGGCAAATCCCTTGACCTCTCTGAGCCTTGATTATCTTCTCTGTAAGCAGAGGTAATTACAGCCTTGCCTCATATGCTTACAGCTCATTGAATAGTGCCAGGCCTATGGCAAGCACTATATAAGGGTAGGCGTCGCTATTATTGTTTTCTCTAGAGTTCTTTCTTGCCCCTGCCCCGTGACTGCCACCTGTAGTGTTGGCCATGTCTGTAGTGACCATGCCATCGTGACTTGCTGTCTCCATCTCTCCAGGCAAACCTGTCTTCATTAAGGTCCCTGAGGACCAGACTGGGCTGTCAGGAGGGGTGGCCTCCTTTGTGTGCCAAGCCACAGGAGAGCCCAAGCCACGCATCACATGGATGAAGAAGGGGAAGAAAGTCAGCTCCCAGCGCTTCGAGGTACGTCCTTGGGTAGGAAGGGGCAGGCAGGGTTCAGGGGCTGCCTACTCCAGGGTCTGGTCCTACATCCTCTCCCCTGTGTCTCCCTCCTGGGGGGCCTTTTGGAGGTGGGAGGAGGGCTGACCCCAAGCAGGCTGTGACCACGTGTCTGTCCTCTGGCAGGTGATTGAGTTTGACGACGGGGCAGGGTCAGTGCTGCGGATCCAGCCATTGCGGGTGCAGCGGGACGAAGCCATCTATGAGTGCACAGCCACCAACAGTCTGGGAGAGATCAACACTAGTGCCAAGCTCTCAGTGCTCGAAGGTACGTGCCAGGGAGGGACACAACACTGTGGGTAGACTGATGTGTGGGAAGAGCCAGCCAGCCCTGTTCCTGCCATGGGCTGGTGTGTGTTTGGCAGAAAGGAGACTTGGTCATCCTGGGGTCAGCAAAGGTCAGTGGTGGACAGGGATGGTCACTGGATCTGGCCTGGATGGTTTGGCTTGTGCTGAGGCCAGCTGTGTGCCTGGTGTCTCTGTATTCTGCTGAGCTCGGGTCGGGTCTGGGGTCTGACTTCAGGCATGGGGCTGCAGCTGTGTGTTGTTTGGGTTACGTGGCTTGTGGAGCTGATTTTCATGTGGAACCTGGCAGTAGGCTTCAGAGAGGTGTGTTCCTTGTTGCCCTGAAGAGCAAGGGCCCTAGGCTGGGGGCTGGGGCTCTGTGTGGATTTCAGTGTCTTCTCACTTGATGGCTCTTCCATTCAAGTCCAGAGGGTCATCTGACCTGGGCCCTGTGCTGGAGACCTCAGCCGGGGGTTTTGAGGGGCTCAGAGGAGAAGGGAGCTGTGGTCTGAGTCCTGAGGACAAGCAGGAGTTGGGATGGGGGCTTCAGCAGAACAAACAGCATTAGCGTGTGCCAAGGCCCAAAGGCAGGAGAGAAGGGAGCTTTCAGGGAACTCAAGTAGTTGAGTTTGGTGTTGGGGGCGGGTGGAGCTGGAGGGCACAGAAAGAAGACAGGAAGAACCAGTCAGCATGAGCCTGGAGAGGCTGGAGGGCAGATCACACAGGACCAGGCAGGGAAATGAACACTTTGCTGGGGACATAGGAAGCCAGAAAGGGGTGGGGGTGACGATGGATTCATCAGTCTGAATGTGTCTGTGTGTATTTTCAAAATAGAACGTTGATTGTTGCTTTTTTTTTTTAATTGCGGTAACTATACCTATTCACTGTTGAAAATTTGGTAAGTATAAAATAGCATATAGGGAAAAAATAAAAGTCATCTGTTATCTCTACTATTAGTATTTGGTTTTTTCCTCGTATTCCATTTACTGTGCATGCATTATATATGTAACAAAAGTAGGATCACATTCTGCCTAACAATTTGTACACTGCTTTTTAAAAAAAACATATCGTGAACATCTTCCTCGCCATTAACTATTCTTCTGCATCATTATTTTTAATGGCTGTGGGTAGGTGTCACGTGGAAGTGCCCTAATTTATTTAGCCATTCCCTTATTGTTGGACACATATGTTGTTCCCAGTTTTTTGCTTTTATAAATAAAGTGCTGTACACATCCTTGCAGATAAGATGGGTTTACCTTCCTGATGATTTCCTTATTCTAGATTCATGAAAGTGGAGTTGCTGGCTCAAAGGGCACGTGCATTTTTAAGCCTTTCACTATTTCCAGAAGATTGTGTCAGTTTACATTCCTGCCAAGCAGGGCATAAGAGGGCCTCTTGTCTGTACATCCTCACCAGCAGTGGGAATTATCATTGAAAAAATATCTTTGCCAAGTTAATAAGCAAAAAATGACATCTCAATTTAATTTGCATTTCTTTGATTACAAGAGCAGTTGAACATCTTTTCACATTGGCTGTTTTTACACTGTGGCTTTATGTGTTCACACATGCATCCATTCAGGAACTCCTTTTTTTTTTTTTTTTAATAATTTCATTTATTTATTTTTCCCCCCAAAGCCCCAGTAGATAGTTGTATGTCATAGCTGCACATCCTTCTAGTTGCTGCATGTGGGACGCGGCCTCAGCATGGCTGGAGAAGCGGTGTGTCAGTGCACGCCCGGGATCCGAACCCGGGCCCCCAGCCGCGGAGCGCACGCGCTTAACCGCTAAGCCACGGGGCCGGCCCGTTCAGGAACTCCTTTGCATCTTTGTGTCTCCTGTGAGACAGGGGTGGCGGGCTCCAGCGTGGAGGGCCAGTGGAGGGCAGTAATTAAAAGCAAAGGCTCTGGACCATTACTCTCTCACCTTGTGACCTTGGGCCAGAGACCGTGCCTCTGAGCCTCATTTGCTTCATCTGTAAGCAGAGATGTAATACCTACAGCCCAAGCTGATTTGGAGGATTAGATGTAATGTGGTTAAGCACTTCGCAGGATTCCAGTGTGAATGGGAGCTGCTGTCGGGCTGGAAGCTGCACTTCCTGAGGCGCAGGCGTGAATGTGAGTTGGCAGTACATGGCTTCCGTGCTGCCTGGCATCATCTGGGTGGTGCGTTCTACTCGTGGTCCCACTCCCATGGGGGAGAAAGGACTTACCTGTGGAGTGGGAGCCCAGAGGACAGGCCCTGGGCCAGGATCACTGATTGCTGAGTGCTCTCGGGCTCCTCCTTGCCACCCCT
This sequence comes from Ceratotherium simum simum, assembly GCF_057802395.1. Lineage (NCBI taxonomy): Eukaryota > Metazoa > Chordata > Mammalia > Perissodactyla > Rhinocerotidae > Ceratotherium > Ceratotherium simum. The sequence continues at coordinate 15,355,239 of NC_141921.1, read as the reverse complement.
GACCTCAGTTTCCCCACTTATGACCTGGGGACAAGTATTTCAGCTCTGCCCGCCCCCCCCCCCCGCCCCGTTGATATCTGCCCCAGAAGGGAGCCATCTGCCCTGCCCTGGCATTTGAGAGGTGACTGAAGGGCCAGACTGTGGCTTCTGTCCCAGAGGGCATCTTCTCGGGCTCTCAGATTGGGGAAAGAGGGCCTCCTTGTTAGTGTTGAAAGAGAAGTACCACCAAAGCCCCTGTGGTCCAGCCCTGGCACTCTCTCCATGTCCTCTGTGGGCACTCTCCTACCCCCTCCACTGCCCTGGGAAGCTTGTCTTTTAAAGGATTGAGGAGGATGAGGATGGTCTTTCAGGGCCTGAGGTGAGGAGGATTCAGACTTGCAGGGGTCTCCACCTGGAAGGGCCTTCTTGGATGAGGGATTCTCTAGCAGGGGTCTGGGGTGTGTTTGTGCTTCTGGGGTGTGGGAGGTGTCTGATGAGGTTGGAGAGAGTGTGGGGCAGGTCCCTGCCCTGCTCATGCTCGCTGCCCGGTTGAGGTGGAGCTGTGGGCCTGAACGAGCCCCTCCCCCGCTGAAGCGGTGCCCGGAAAACAAAATGCTGACTTACCGTGTTGCTCCGTGTAACCTTGACAGGCTCTGGGCTTGGCAAAAAGGAGTGGAGTGGGAGCCTCAAAGGTGCCAGGGGGCGGGGCCAGAGGAAGGCAACCCAGACTGTGCCCATCCCCTCCCTGCCCTCCTGTGCTGGCCAGGAAAGCTGGGTATGTAAGGTCTGGGTGGAAGGATGGTTGGACTGGAGCTGCGGGCTGGGGCCGGAGGAGAGCCAGGGCCATTCCTGGGGGGCCATCATGGGGTCTCAGGAGGGCTGGGGAGAGGATGGAGCTGGTTTGGGGGCTGGGAACAGGAGTTGAGTCCCGTACCCCTGTCGCACACTGCACATATCCCGCAATGCACAGGTGCACGCCCAGGCTCACCGCGGGCTGGGCTCTTCAGGGGAGTGCTGAGGACTGCCTGGGCACCCTCTTCAGGTGAGGGTCGGTGTACCCCCAAAAGGAAGCCCAGGCCTGCAAGTCCTATCCCATGCCCCCTGCCCTCCTTTGTTCCACCACGCCCAGCCTGTCTCTCACTCAGCTCCCACTGCAGCCTCTGGGAGCACCCAATGCTGCTCCTTCATCATGGCCTTTGCACCCAGCTCTCTGGGCAGGACTGCCACTCCCGGCGAGCCCCAGCTACCCTGTGATAGCCAGCCTTCTGCCTCACTACCTGTCCCTGCCCCAGGCTGGATACAGGATGAGGGTGCCCAGCACAAGCTAGCTGGGGGTGAGCCCATCATGGGCTCTGCTGAGAGAAGAGCGCAGGGCCCGCCGCCCAGCGTTCCTGTCTGAGTGGTAATTGAAGCCATTAGCGCGCCAGCCTCTCCCTCGCCGGGTAATGGCAGGAAAAGCTCTTCTCGCTCTGCACTCTTGAGGCGGCGGCGGCGGAATCACTCCCCCTCCAACCCGCCCGCTGCCACCACTGAGACAGGGAATCTGACATTTTCCCTCGGAGGGAGGGGAGGGGCGGGGTGGGAAACAGGTCTTGCTTCTTGGCCTTTCCCTCCAGGAGGTGGGAGGAGTGGGGGTCTTGGAGCTCAGTCTGGAGCTCATGGCTTCACCTGGGCCACTGGGTTCCAGACCAGGCAGGACAGTGGTCAGGAAAGCCCCGGAGGAGGCCAGACAGCAGAGGTGTGGGCAGGGCCCTGGTGACTTGGACAGGCTCTGGAAGGGCCGAGGAGGAGGAGGGAGAGGAAGTGGAGGAAAAAGGCTGAGGAGCCGGATGAGCTGTTTCTGACTTTGTCCTGAGAGACTAGCTCTGAGGGCTCCAAGTGCAGTCAGCAGCGTTTGCCTGTGGTCATGGATACAGCAGATGATGTGCACCCTGTGTGTGGTGTGGGTGCCCTGTACTCTGTGTGAAGTGTGGTGCGGTGTGTACAGCGGGTGTGTGCCTTACGGGCTGTGTATGCAGCAGGGGTGTGCAGCAGACTCTGTGTGTGCGTGCAGCAGGCAGTGTGGGGGGTGTACAGAGCAGGTGGTGTACGTCAGGCAGTGTGTGTATGTGTGCATTAGAGAGTGTGTATGTGGGTGTGGTGTGTACAGCAGGTGGTGGGCACCTTATGGGCTGTGTGTACAGCACGGTGGTGTGCGGCAAGCAGCCTGGGCTAGCGTGTGGGGTCAGTCTGGTGCTGTGGGAGGTCAGAGATACTGTGTCTGAGCTCTTTTTCTCTGGGACCCCACAGGATCCCTGCTCAGAGCTGTTGGTCAGCGGGACAACTGGACAGAGATGAACGTGGGACAGAGTAGTCTCTTATCAGTGCCTATGATGGCCCCTCAGCTGTTCCTCTGCAGCCAGGCCAGGAGGGTGGGTGCACCAGATAGGGATCCTGCCCAGACCTTGGGACCCTTCCCCTCCCTCCCCTCCCCCCACCAAGCCCAGGCTCTTTTCACCTGTTCCCACCCGGCCTCGATGTCTGCTGACGGACAAGAGGTGGCAGTGGCCGAAACCCAGGCAGTGGACAGGGGAGGAAGGGAGAATGGGTTACAAGCAGTTTAGAAAGAGTGGAGGCCTGCCTGGCTATCTGTGGGACTGGGGAGGCCGGAGACTTGGGGTTACTGGCTCTGGGGCAGGTAGATGGTGGTACTGTTTTCTAAGATTCAGGTATGGGAGGAGGACCAGGTTTGAAGGGGCAAGATGAAGAGCCCAGTTTGAAATCTGCTGTACCAGGTGTGTGCATGCATCCAGGGGAGGTGTCGGGGCCTTGTTCAGATCGCCTGGCACTCCAAGGGACCTGTGGAGGTGGAGTCTCAAAGGTCAAGAAATTGCACATCTGGGCCCAGGGCCAAGAGGGGAGGAAGAGGGCCTGAATGGAGCCCAGTCGCTGACTCGTGTTAGGCGGGGAGATTGCATAGGAACCTGGTCAGGAGGTGCCTGAGAGGGAGGAGGGAAGCCGGGAGTCGGGAGCGAGGCCGTGGCACTCCCGTGGAAGTCAAGAGAAGAGCCTGTGGGGGCTGGCCCTGTGGCTTAGCGGTTAAGTGCGCGTGCTCCGCTACTGGCGGCCCGGGTTCGGATCCCGGGCGTGCACCAACGCACCGCTTCTCCGGCCATGCTGAGGCCACGTCCCACATACAGCAACTAGAAGGATGTGCAACTATGACGTACAACTATCTACTGGGGCTTTGGGGGAAAAAAGGAGGAGGATTGGCAATAGATGTTAGCTCAGAGCCGGTCTTCCTCACAAAAAAAAAAAAAAGAAGAGCGTGTGAAGGAGGAGGGAGTGGCCGTCAGGGTGGGGTGCTGTCGAGGGGTCAGGCAGATGAGCGCTGGGAAGTGTCCTTTGGATTTAGCTCCTTGGAGTCATGGTCGACCTTGGTGAGCACTGGCAGGAAGCAGTGGGGGTGGCAGCTGGGCTAGAGGGGGGCCTGAGCAGTAAGTGTGAGGCTGTCAGCAGTCTGGAGTGACTGGGCCTGAACCTAGGGGTTACCCCCTAGGCATCAGAAGAATCTTCCTGGAGTAAGACTGAAGTGAGGGAACCCCAGGAGGAGAGTCCAGCATGGGCCAGGGTCTGGAAGCTGGAGTGTGCGTAGGGTGTGCGCCCCGGTGGCCCCCGGCCTCACCAACCCGGTTGAGTAGTGCGGTGTGAGGCGCCAGGGAAGCCCTGGGCGGTGGGGCGGTGGGGGGGGGCACCGAGAGAGGGGGAGGCCAGGGCCTGCTCTCCGCTCTCACTGCCGCCAAGCCCCAAACAGCTCAGATTCAAAAACAAAACAGGCTTTTAAGATGCCAAATTTGATGAAATCAGAGTGCTGGAAGAGGTGGGAGTTTTCTCTTAGAAAAAGCTGAAAATCGAGACTGAAAGCTGTGAAGGGAGATGGGCCCAAGGCTCCCCAGGCCCCCCTTACTGCCTGGAAGCCTGGGAGCGGGGCAGGGCTCTCTGGGAGAGTGTGGGAGCCTGCAGGTGTGGGGAGGCCTTCTGACTTGCCAAGGGGTGTCTGGCCCCTGGCTCCTGGCTCCTGAGGATGGAGCTGCCTCAGGTACAGGGCCTGCGGTGGCCTTGGTCTCCTTAGAGTGCTCGAGGGCTGGGGGAATGGCAGCCCCGCCACCCGCAAGGTTCCTTCATGTGTCTACACGTCTTTGTGTTTCCCTGTCTCTGTCCCTGCATGTGTCTCCAGGTGCACGTGTCTCATATGTGTATCTCTGACTGCATGTCTCCACACGTGTGTTCCCGCGTCTCTGCGTGCACCGCCTCTGGATCTGCCCGCATGAGTGTTTCCACAGGTGCTTGTCGCTGCAGGTGCCCGTCCACATGCACATGTAGGTTTCTATGTTTGCGCCTGTCTCTTCTCCATATCTGTCTCTGTGGGTCCCTGGCTGTGCATGTTTCTAGGAGTCTGTGTGTTCAGAGACAGGGTGGGGCCAGGCCCAACACTCACGCACAGGGGAGGGGTCAGGCTTACCGACGGGGCTGCCCCGGGGAGCCTGTGTGTGTGCGTGCTGGTGTGTGCCTGCACGTGCAGAGACGCTGTGAAGCCGGGTGAACACGGGTGAGAAGGTCGTGCTGACAGACGGTGCTGCCCACCCCGGACCCCGCAAGGCGTCTCCATCTGTTGGCTTCCCTGGTGCAGCCCCCTCCCTCTGGCCCAGACTCCGCCTCAGGCATCCCAGGCTGAGCTGGACAGAGAGACCTGTGTGTGCTTTGTAGGGGCTGTCAGCAGCCTCCCTCCCCCAGTCGTTGCAGCCAGCCTAAGCCGATCCCCTGTCCACCCCTACCCTAGCCTCATCTATCAGGACCCCAACATTTGCCTTAGCTCCAACCAGATTCACCTTCCTGCTGTCCCTCCACCCTCCCACAGCCTTTACCCAGGGAGTCCCTCCCCCTCCTAGAAAGCTCCCCTGCCTCCCATGCTCAAGTGTTTCCTACTCTTGCATCTCTCTTCTCCTCCAGGAAGCCACCAAGATAGCAGATGAGCTGTGGAGTTGAACCGATCCAGCTCTACTGCTGCTGTGGGACCTCAGCCAAACTCCTGCCCCTCTCTGAGCCTTAGGTTCCCAACCCAAACCCCCCTCTCCCCCCACACACACCCTGTCATTTTCCTCTGCCCAGTGGGGACAGCAGGGAATGGTTCGCGTCTCCCCACTGCAGTATCTCAAGACTGGTGCAGTTTGGTGCAGGAGCCATTCACACGCATGTGCGCACCCACCACAGGTACAGAGATCTGTGCAGGCGACCCTCGGGAATGTGTGTGACCCTACATGTCCATGCAGGCTCAGTCCACAAACAGCTGTACAAACTCGGGCTCCCTGGCACCTCTGAAGCCCCCAAAGCCCCCATGGGCTTTTCTTCCCTTCCTGGGGACGCTCTTATCAGAGGAGGGAGGAGCCTCCGCCCTATGGGGACAGACACTACGGATGCCTGGCGCTGAGGCTGCGAGGCAGGTGTGGGGGCACCTCCCCGCCCTGTGCTCAGCACGCTGGGGACCCCCCAGCTACGCGTCGGTTGAGCGGGAAGGAAGCCTAAGACGGAGGGTTCCTTGGAGCTGAGGGTCCTGGGACGGGGGCGGCGGCTCCACCCAGGCGGGGGTGGGGCGGCCGCGCTCGGACAGCGGATGCGCGCCGCATGGACACGGGGACGCGCAGCCCTTCCGCCGCGGCGCCGCCTCTCCGCCATTGCCATGGTTACCGGGTGGGCTGGGGGGGAGGGGCCCTTTCTCCCCTCGCGCCGCAGCCCCTCAGCCCGCAGGACAGGTGTTGAGGGGCCTCGGCCTGACCAGCCCATTTGGATGTTGCAACGTGGGTGCGTGCCCGCAGCTGGCCACGTGTGGTGGAGAGTCGGTTCATTTTGCAATAAATAAAAACGCTGCGGCTGTGTGCAGGGGTCTGCGGCGGAGGGCGTGGCGTGGGGGTGGGATGGTGGCCCTGCTCGCCCAAGGCCGCCCCTCACATCCGCCGGCCCCGCCCATGCTTCCATAGCGGAGCCCGGGCCCAACCCTGCCCGGCGTGGGGTCCCACCACCTGGTCTTATCCCAGCCCCCCTTGTGGTGTAGCTGTGTGACCTTGGGCAGATGTCGAGATCTCTCTAAGCCCCTATTTGCTCATACACCTCAGGGTTTTGGTAAAGATTAAATTATTTGGGGCCGGCCCCGTGGCTTAGCGGTTAAGTGCTCGCGCTCTGCTGCTGGCGGCCCGGGTTCGGATCCCTGGGCGCGCACTGACGCACCGCTTCTCCGGCCATGCTGAAGGCGCGTCCCACATACAGCAACTAGAAGGATGTGTAGCTATGACACACAGCTGTCTACTGGGGCTTTGGGGGGAAAAAAATAAATAAAATTATTAAAAAAAAGATTAAATCTTTTGGTGAAGCATTTTAGCTCAGTAGCTGGAACGTAGTAAATGCTCCATAAATGTAATCTTTTATCCCTCGTATCTGGACCTCTCTTTTCTGATTGTTGATGGTTTCGAGTGATCATGTGACGGCAGCCTGAGGAATTTGCCCTGGTCTTCAGGCTGAGTGGTTCAGGCTGTAGTGGACCTGGACCCAGCTCCTGCAGGTACTGGGGAGGGGGTGAAGGGGATAAACGTGCCGGTCTGGAATCAGTGTACACCGGCATGCCCAGTGCTCAGCTGGGCCAGACACATGGCGGCAGCAGTAAGTGGCTGCTGTCCTTGGCTCCATTTGAATGTGCTGGAGGCCCCCAAGTGAGCACAGAAGGCCGAGAGAGCAGCAGGTCACCCCTAAGGGCTGGAGTCCTACTGTGAGACACGCTTCTCCTCCCAAGGTGCAGGACTGCAGCCTTCGGAGTTCTGCCTGGAAGCCTCGTTGGCACAAGGGACTGGCTTTTGGGTCCCGCTGTTTTATGGACAGCTCTTCACACACGCCAGTTTTAGGCTCTGGCGGCGATGCCTGAGGGATGATCTGAGCCAAGGATGGAGCTATTGAGGGTACAATAATTGAGGGAGGAAAATTAATTGTCCTTAATTTGGCGTAAATCCCAAAGACCTTCCCCGTGTTAGGAATTCAGAGTAGATTCCCAGGACCCAGGGCTGCAGATGTCTGTGTGTCTTCCCTTCTGCTTGATCAGTGCCTTATGGGCAGAGATCAGGGCCTGCTGACTCCTGGGCCCTAACTCTGGCAGGCCCTGCCCCCTGCCCCCTCCATTGCCCAGGAGGGCTGAGCAGGTAGGGTTGAGGTCTGGGAAGAACTAGACTGGTGCCCTGGTGGGCTGAGACGGTCCTAGTGGTCCTGAGTGTCCCCCAGCTGTTGGGGAGGGCAGTGAGGGTGGACGGGGAGCCCTGCCTGGGCTCCTGTGAAAGCAAGTGGCAGCAGAGCCAAAGGAAGCTGTTTCCCTGCCTCGTGCATCCCCAGCCCTGCTTCATTTCCATCCTCCCTGTTCTCACCACCATTTAACATTTTCCTTTTAAGAATCAGAGCTGAAAGTCAGGATGCTGTGGGATCGTATTTGCAGCCAAGGAGATGCTGGGTTCACATCTGGAATTAGGGCTGCATGTGGGGACGCTGCTACCGGGAAAGGCTGACGAGGCGAGGCGGTGCCGGGAGTCCTACTGTCCCCCAGCCCAAGACCCCCTCTTCTGATGGGCCACAGTCCCTTTGGGCTGCTTCTGGCAGCTGGAGCCTTGGCAGAGCCCCCCCGGGATCTAGCAGCAGATAGAGGGATATCTTGTCCTTGCCTGTTGGGGCTCCCCCAGCTTCCTCTCCTGCTCCCTGCCGCCCAGTCAGTCCCCCTGGGTCTCTCAGAGTCTCCGGGGAAGGCAGCCCTGCCAGCTTTTACTTTCTTTTCTTCTGAGGATGCCACACGCCTTTCCCTGGCATAGGAGCCTGACCACAGCGAATGTCCGCACAAACTCATTTTCTGCTGGGTCTGTGGGAGGGTGGTCGAAGCAGTGCTCATCTCCAGGTCTCCCCCACCATGGAGCCCCGCGCCCCTGGCAGGAGACTGACAAGGGACAGTGTTCCCCTTCCCCCATGGGGTGTGCCTGGCATCCACACTGGTGGAGAGGCTCTGCCAAGTTCTCAAACACTGCAGTTTGCTCCTGAGAGGAAAGTCTCGCACTAGCTCAGGACAGGAAAGGGGGTCCCAGGACCTAGTCTTGGTACCCGTCTACCCCAGTAGCTTGGCCCTTGCTGGTTTATGATAATAACATCAGCTCGTATTCATTGGTGTGGGTTCTTTATTAGATGCTCCCCAGCACCTCACGTGCATTAGCGGAGATAGTCCTCACGTTGGCTGTACAAGGTGGGCACTTGAACCCTGTTTGCAGATAAACACGGAGACTCGGAGAGGGTTAGTAATGCACCCAGGTCACAGAGCTAGTTAGTGGAGGTGGGAGCCCCACAAGGTCTGCACACTGCCTGTGCTCCAGGGTGGGGAGTGGGCTGTCCCAGCTGTTCAGGGCTGACACAGGTGTCCGAGTGCAGTGGGGGTGGGGTGTGCTGTGATGGCTGTTCTTGTTCCCATGGAAGTGACTCCTCCGTGAGCTGGGAGAAGGCAGCCAGGGAGGAGTTTTGCCTCCCCTCATCAACTTTTGGTGTCCGCATAGAGCATTTTTGTCTCCTTAGCCTCCGCATGCTCAGACACAGTCCCCAGACCTGACCGTGGCCTCCAGGGTCAGGGCTGCAGTAGAGTATGGGTCAGGGTCAGGGCTGGAGATGAAGGTGTGTCATTGGTAGGGCAGGAGGTGCCCAGAGTCCCGGCTGGAACCCAGGCTGTGACGTGGGCGCTGCCATGTGGTGGAGCTGAAGGCTGGATGCAGGCAGTGGAGGGGACACTGCACGTGCAGACAAGGGAGTGGAGGCTGGACGGCATGGGGAGCCTTCGAGCTGAGCGGTGGCTGTTGATACCGCCACATGAGCTGTTGCCCCCATGGCCCGGCATCCGTGTGGCACTTTGTGCTGTGAACAGCAGGGCATCGATTCTCATTTTCCCGGCCAGATAAGTGCTGTCGTCTTCAGTTTGAGGCATTGCTTCTCAGACCTTGACGCTCCTTGATGGAGCAGGGTGGGCCCCACTGCAGCCCCCCGGTCTTGTGAAGGGCAGGCCTGGGCAGTGGGCCTCAGGACTCTGGCTCCTCACATCAGGGCAGGCTTCATGCTTAGAAGTCAGGGATCGAGGAGAGAAGTCTTGAGGCTCCCAGCCATCCTTTGAGTCAGGGGAAGCTGCCTGCAGCAGGGGCTCCTAGCGGGCAGGCAGTGCTGGCCCTAATGTGCACATTTGCTCTTTGTCTGCAGAGGAACAGCTGCCCCCTGGGTTCCCCTCCATCGACATGGGGCCACAGCTGAAGGTGGTGGAGAAGGCACGCACGGCCACCATGTTGTGTGCAGCAGGTGGGAATCCAGACCCGGAGATCTCTTGGTTCAAGGACTTCCTCCCTGTGGACCCCGCCACAAGCAACGGACGCATTAAGCAGCTGCGTTCAGGTGAGCAGAGGGCAAAGGTCAGGGGGCCACGCAGACTTCAGGAAGGGTGTCCGGGCAGCCACCAGCACAGCCTTCCCACTTGGGCCTGAGTGCCTAGGAGCCACAGAGGCCTCAGCCTGGGGCTGACCCTCCAGGGCTGAGCAGAGGGCACCCAGTGGGTGGGCTGGATCTTGCTATAGGCCCACCTGGCCCGAGACGTAGAGAGCTTGGCAGTGAGCGCTAGTCATTGGGGATTCTTTTACCTTCCCGGATTGTTGGAATCCAGACTTTGGGCCAGCCCTGTTCCTTGCAGCATCAGTGTCATGCCCAGCCTGGTGTTGGGCTCTGTGGAGTTACTCTGTGGTGTTCATCCCTGTAGCCTGGGCTGAGAGGGGGCCTGGATGATGCTTCTCTTTGCTTCTCCGGACGGCAGGGAAAGAGGCTCAAGATGCCTGATTCATCAGGCTTCAAAAGGCTGGACCTCAGAGGCTTGGAGCTAGGGGGACTTGTTATTGTCCCTTGGCCACCAGGGCCACCTGTCTCCTCTGGATGTCTCAGTTGAGCCAGCTTGGAGCCCTGGGAGCAAGGATGCCGTCGTGACCAGGCGGGAGGTGTCACCCTCTTGATCGATCTGCCTGTGAGGCCCCCGCCAGGATAATTGATTCAGTTTTGGCGGGACCAGAGCAGGTGGGAAAGGAGGCTCAGAATCATCTTAGCCGCCTTCTGCATCTGCCGCCAGCATGGGCAGGACCTATAGACCTTGGTGCAGAAGCCCTTCTGCTAGCTGTGGGATGGTGGACTTGGGCAGAATGGCCAGTGCTGTCCAGGGCCCCTGCTGCCCATCTGCCGTGATGTCAGCACCAAAAAGGAGGACATGACTCTGCCCCTTTCAGGGCACTGCAGGCTTCAGAGGCACCTCTGCCACTCCCTGGGGTACCAGCCCCTCCCCACCAACTCCCGCCTGGTGGATGCCGCATGGTGCTCAGGGGAGGAGGGAGAGATGAGCCGCCCAGCAGGGGCAGGATTCTGGCCCCAACCACAGCCGCCTGAGACAGCCTACAAAGTGTTAGCTCATTTAATTTAATTAAAACTCAACAAGATGGAGGCAGCTGTAGCGCAGTTAATTAAAACAGCCATAATCAAGGCAGGAAACTGTCCGGGAGCGTTTGTGGCGCTGCCCGGCGCTGCCCAGTGGCCGGCACAGTTCGGCTCCTCTGCGTTTCCCACAGTCCCCCAGGCAGGCTCCTCGAGCCGCCAGATGGTCACCCCCTGAACGGCACTGACTGTCCGTGGAGCAGTTCTGGGAAGCACACTGTCTTGTGCATTCATGCATCAAGTATTGATGTAGTGCTTGCTGTGTGCCAGACCCTGTGCTGCCCGTCCACTGCCCCGTGGGTCAGCTCCCACCCAGTGCTCCACTGGTACTGCTCGGGCCTTGCCCCCTCGTCCTCTCAGCAGCAGCTGACACCCTCCCACCTTTTCCACCGCTCCCTCCCACGTCTCCCTGGCTTCCCTCTTACGTCTGTCTGCCCTCAGCCTCTTCTTCCTCAGCTCATCCCTCCAGCTGGGGAGCCTGTGAGCCCTGCCCTTGTCTCGTGCCCTTGTCCCATGGACGGAGCCTTTCTCCAGGCCAGCTCACCCACTCTGACAACTTGAGGTACCCTCTCCACACCTGCAACTCCCAGTCCTGTCTCTCCAAACCAAACATCTCACCTGAGCTCTAGACTAAGAAATGTTTCTGCCTTCTGGGTGTCACTCTGACCGTGATGAGTGGTGATCTCCTTCCCAAACAGCTGTGCCCTTCTGCTGACCCTCTCTCTGTGAGCGGCAGCGCCCCCAACCTGAAAACTGGGACACACCCCAATCCTACTCCAATAAGGAAGCACCAGGACCTCTTGATTTGTCACCACATGGCTCTCAGGTTGGTCCCCTTCTCTCCTTGCACTGCCTCGGCTGTATCCCAGTCACCAAAGTCTGCTCTTCCTGCTCCCGGGTTCTCCCTTGAATCCATGCGCCAGCAGCTGTTGTGTCCCTCTGTGCTCTGACAACCTCACTGCCTGCACAGTCAGGCGTGTGCTCCTGAACGCGGCTCACAGAACCCTCTCAATCTTCCCCTGCTCGTGCCTCCAGCTTTATCTCGTCGGGTCCCGGCCGCACCACTTACTGGCTCAGCGGGCTTGGTTAAGTTATTTAACTTCTTTGAGCTGCAGTTTTCTTCTCTTTAAAGAGGAGCGACAATAAGAAGCAAGTGAGACGATGGCAGGCAGAGCTTTAGTTTACGGCCTGGCTGTGGCGAGGGCTCTGTGAACAGGGCTCTTGTTCCCTCTGGTTGCTCCCCACTTGCCTGGAGCCCCTGTGACCCCTCGTGGCCCTCTGCTCATATCCACATACACTGGAATGTGGAACCTCCCCTTTCTCTGTCTCAGCAAGGCCTCCTCCTACAGGACTCCTCCCACTTCACCTTGTCACCGTCTGGCTCCAGCTCTGCTCACTTGGGTTGGACAGTCCTTGCAGGGAGGGCCTCGGTCTGACTCTCCTGTGCTGCCCCCCCCACCCCCCCCCACCGTGCCCAGCCCAAGCCCAGCTACAGGACAGGTGTCTCTGTGCCTTTGTTGATGAATGATTTCCAGAATGTGACCTTTGGGCCCTGTCCCTGCAGGCTGATGTCCACTCGTCCTGCTTCCCAGGTCCAAGGAAGACCTCCCTGTTTGACCTTTCCTGCCCCCTGGAAGCTGTGACCTGAGGGTGGTGGGCACAGGGTCCAGCACCTGGGATGGAGCCAGATGGCACCTGAAGGGCCTTAATCGTCCCACCTCTGCAGTAACAGACAGAACTCCCTCCCTGTCACTGCCTGACCCTGGCCTCTGACCCTTGACCCCAGTGGCTGCTGCCCCTATGCTATTACTACTTAGAAGGTTGCTGGGGCTGCTCCATGCACGCTTGACAGGGACACCCCTGATGGAGTGGAATCAGGCCCCGAGCACTTGGCCGTTTATGAGGACTTCCCGGTTTCCACATTACCACCAGTTTACAAAGTGCTCTCCTGCCTCTGGTTGCACTTGATTCTCCTGCAACCCTGAGAAGTTGGACAGGCTGTGATGATCATGCCCACTTACAGCTGAGCTAAGGGGGTTACCTGGGGGTCACACGTGGAGATCCAGGGCTGGGGAGCTCCCCTCTGAGGTCACCCCGGGGCCTTCTAGTATCACATGTGCTCAGCCTGGGGCCAGGGGAACAGCTGGACCCCGCGAGGGTTCCAGGGCTCCACAGTCGCGTCCTCTCCAGACCTCAGGACCTCCCTGACTGGTATCCAGAACTCCTCAGGCACCTGTGGCCCGAGCCACAGCGCGTGTCACCAGGGCCTGGCCCTGGGGCAGGAGCTGAGTGGGAGGGCAGCTGGGGCGTGTGCTGCCGAGGCATGAGCTCTGCTCCGCAGGCACTTTCCTCGCTCAAGTGACATGACCTGCTGCCACGGCAGGAGCCTCTTGGAGAGTTTGAGCTTGAGACCCAGAGTGGGCCCTAGAGGAATAGGGACAAGCTTGGAGAGAGTGGAAGTCGAGTCAGGAGCAGGCCCCACCCCTGGAGCAGCGGGCTGACCTGCAAGGGGGCGCTCAGAGCCACTGCTGGGCCTGGGAGGCGCTGTTGTTCACGTGCTCTGCCAAGCCTGGACAGGGCGCATGGGACACCGCCCGCGCTCAGCTCAGCTCTGTGGCCCGAGTTTGCGAGCTGCCGTCCCTGTCACCATTGAGGACAACCTAACACACCATGTCCACGTGCTCACCCAGAGCGTGGTCTCCTTCTACACCCCCGACACCTGAGCCAAATGAGCCAAGACCGCGGGGCCTCGAGCAGAGGTGCTGGAGGAGGCCTGCTGGCCCTAGCCGATGGGACCCGGAGGGAAGTGCGGAGCAGTCTCCAAGGTGGGCCTGAGGCCTGCAGCCCCCCAGTCTGCTGGCTGGCCCCAGCTCCAACTAGAAGAGCCTGTCGTCCCCACTGTGCGCCCTGCATCAGCCAGGCCTGCCAGGAGGGCATGCTGTCGGTGCATGGTCACAGTTTCCCTTTGGCCTGAGCAGATAGGCACCTCTCAGGGGCAGTGCTGCCTCCCGGGTCCCCTCCAGCCTCCCACGCCCGCCTGTGGAGTGGGAAGGCAGATTCTTCCATCAGTCTGTTGGGGAGGTGGCTGTTCCGAGAGATCAGGGACTTATCACCCAGCAGATTAGGTTTTGGAAGAGCTGAAGCCAGAAGCTAGGAGTCTCAGACCTGGACCATTGACATTGCCATCCCCTCCCAGGTCAGGCCTGGGTTGTAGGAGTAAATCAGCGCTTGTCACCTTTTTGGTCTCAGGACCTCTGATTGTAAATATCAGAGGACCTCAAAGAGCTTCTGTTCATGTGGGGTTTATCTATCAGTATTTACTGAATTAGATATGAAGTCTGAGAAGATTTTAAGTATTTATTAATCCACTTTAAAATAATTTAAAAACCTATTACACGTTAACATAAATGACATTTTTTTAATGAAAAATAATTATATTTTCTAAAACAAAAACATTCAATGAGAAGAGTGACATTGTTTTACGCTTTTACACGTCTCTTTAATTTTGAGTTTAATAGGAGACAGCTAGAATTTCATATCGGCTTCTGTTCCACGATATAGAGCCTCTGGAAAACTCCACTGTGTATTCATGAGAGAAAGAGTGAAAAGGGCAAATAACTTCTTACTCTTATGAAAATAGTTTTGACCTTGTGGACCCCCTGAAAGGGTCTCAGTGACGCTACAGGTCCCTGGACCGTGCTTGGAGGGTCACTGTGAGGACGGTTCTTCCCAGGCGTCTCTGCGCACCCCTCCTACACACAGCCCAGGGCCAGCATCTGCCTTTGCCTCCTGTGCAGCCTCTGTGTCTGCAGGAGGCAGCCTAGTCCAGAGGGAAGGCTGTGAGCCAGACCTGGGTAGTTCCTGCTACCGCACTTACAAGCTATGACCTTGGACTTTGGGCAAGTCACTTAATGTTCCTCAGCCTCTGTTTCCTTGTTCTTACGTGGAGATGGATAATTCCTTCTAGGCAGCTGTCGTCAGGTTCAATGTGATAGTGATCAGGGTTTGTGTCTTGGCACACTTCCCTCCTCCAGCAGTGGGCAGGCAGTGCTGGGCCTGGGCGTGCCTACAGGCTCCTCCCTCCTCTGCAGGAGGCAGTGGTGGAAGATGGGGCCTGAGCACGGCCTCAGAGGAGGCACCTGACGGGAAGGGAGCCTGTTCAGGCCTCATAATAGCCCTGCACCAGGCATTTGGAGGATGAGCATCTGGCCCTCTCTGCTGCTCATCCTCAGGGTCACAGAGCACTGAACAGGCAAGGGGTGGGCACTGGCCTCTGGCTTTTGCCAGTCAGGTTGGGGGGAAGCTCAGTAGTCACCCAGGTTTTAGCAGGGTTGAGCGGGCTTTACAGGGAGTCTGTCACTGGGTTATGAGTTCACCCCGTTCCCACAGTGGGGCTGGACTGGTGTGTTTGTTCGAGGGAGACCTGGTCTGGTGGCAGCCCATGGCAAGCCCTCTCTTTAGCCCTTTCTTCTGTCTGCTTACCCACCCTGGTTTGTTTTGGTAAGTGTTTTGTTTTGAAATGCTACCCCGCTGTGGAATTTGGGTGGCCCTGTGGGATGGGGTTGCCCCCTCTCTTGTTCACCTCTCCGCTGCATTGGCCCCAGGCAGCTGGGTCTGTAGGAACCCTGACTCCACCTTGCTGATTCCCGGCACCCCCAGCCGTGCTGACCCCACCCCACTCTCCTCCTCAGAGCAGTGCCAGTGACCTGGGGGACACAGCTTCACCCACACTCAGCCTGGCACTTGCGCACACATCACCTACGTAGGCCTAACTCTGTGTATTTAAGGCCCTTTCTCGTGTTTTATCTTATCTGATTTGGCTTTTTGTGGCTTTCCTTCCTTTTGTACTAATGCTTCTCTCTGATCTTATTTGCATTCACATTACCTCGCCAGGTGGTTCACCAATCAGAGGTAAGAATGCTGTCCGTGCATCTCGCCACGCCACACCACTTGCTGCCACCACCACTTCATCCCGTCCAGTCCGTCACCTCCCCCATCCCCATCTTGACCTCTCCAGCTCCTCATCTCCAGCTCCGGTCCCCTCGACTCCACTGGCCACTACACACATCCAGTCTTGGTCATTCCCTCCTGTGGACTCATCCATTGCAAGTCTGGATTGTGGAGATACTCGCCAGCCCTACTGCCCACGCCTTTTAGGCCAGCCCCACAGAAGGGACCTTGTCAGCTCCCACAGTGAAGCCACACCCTAGTTCCCAAGGTTGGCCACAGATGGAGTCTTCCCATGAGGTGGGGGAGCATGACCAAGCCCTGCCTTTCCTCTGGAGCCCCTCCTTTGTCTTGGGGCCCTCAAGTATTATTGGTCTTCCCTTTAACATCCTGACACAATGGTAGAATGAGAATCACCCCGTAAATTCCTCGGCCCAGCAGATACTCAGAGGGACATGCAGTTAAGACTTTAGCGTAGATGGTGGGATGACAACAGAGACGAGCAAGATCCTGCGTAACTTGGTCACCTGACCTGTCAGCCCCCGGCGGAGTTCACGCAGCACGGCCTGCGGCCTTGGGGCTCAGAGCCCAGACTCTGGACTCAGACACCCGGGTTCAGGTGTGACCACCTGCATCACCTTCAGGAAATCCATCATCTCTCAGAAGTCTGTTTCCTCTTTAAATTGGGGCCAGGGCACCACCTCATGGGGCCATGAGAACTAGAGGAGAGGATGAGGATGTGGGCAGTGTCTGGCACAGAGCAGATACCCTGTAAAATGGTTGCTTCTGTAGTTTTTATTTGCATCTTTTTTGTGTGTACATTTTAGTTACATTTTTCTCTCCACCTCTCTCAGCGTTCTTGGGCATGTCTAGACCCTCAGAGGCCAGGGCCAGGGTGGTCTCAGGACAGAAGTTGGGGCTGGGAGGAGCAGCTGCCTCCCTGTGGGGCGTCCTGTCCATCACCCCTTGAGGGCAGGACTCGCTGTCCGGATTCCCCTGCCCCTCCTCCCAGCCCACAGTGGTTCTTGATGCCCTGGCTGCTGGGTCTTGGTGTTGCTTCTCCATTTGGGGGTTTCTGTGTGCACATAGGCTCAGGGTCTGTGCTGGGTCCCCTGGCTAGTCCTAGCTCTCAGCACAGGGGAGCCTCGTCCCCCAGCAGGGGTCTCACCCAAGCCCTACTTCCTGTTCCCCCTGTGGCACTAGCCATCAGGTCTCCCCTTACCCCCCAGCTGAGCTGACCTTAGAGCAGCCCCCGCCCAGCCAGGGGCCTGATGCCCCAGCTTGAATGCACATTTTCTGTAACAACGTTCATCCATCCCATAAGCATGACCCGTTGGGTGCCCTTCGGGGCTGTTCTCTCAGGATTTGGGTATTTGGCATGTGCCCAGGCCCTCACGCTCCCTGGTGCCCGGTGGGGAGGGCCGAGGCCAGGGCCACAGAGCAGGCCAGCCCTTTGTCCTTCTGCACTGGGGCCAAGCCTGGGCAGCCCTTGCCCCCACCTCCAGCTCCCAGCCCCCTGGGTCTTCACAGCTGCCCTGGGTTTGGGTGGTGGAAGAGGGATGTCAGGCTGTGAGGGGGCTGCAGCTCAGACTGGTAGTGGTCCTCCCCCGGGGCCTGGGCCATGAGAAAGCAGCTTGGAACTCTTCCTGTGGTTCCTGTCCCATCTAGTCCAGTGGGGTCTAGCAGGTTCTGTCTGTGTCCTGTGTGGGGGTGACCGTCAGCCAGCCTGTACCTTGGGGGCGGTGGGGGCTGTTAGGGTCACTCCCGCTGTTCTGTGCAGACAGTGGTTTTCTGTTAGGTTGTGTCCTGTGGGGCTATTAACTGTCCGTTGGACCGTCCTGTGTGGGTATGATCGTCTGTCAGCTTGTTCCAGGGAGGGCCTGTTGCCTGTGCCTCGGGGTATTCTTGTCACAGACAGCTTGCCCAGTGTATTCTCACCAGCAGTGTTTTCAAGTGTTTATTGCCAGGGCTGGGGGGTGGCCAAGTAGAGTGGTTTCACCCCCACCCCCACCCCAGCCCCATCTTGGGCTCCCCCACCCGGACATGCCAGGACTGTCCCCCAGCCCAAGTTTCCTCCACCTTCTATGAGGGTCCTTTTCAGCTGCCCACCCAATCCTGGCTCCTGTCTGTCTGTGGCCAGAGCAGCTCCTCAGTGCGCTGGCCCGAGTGGGAGCTGCAGCCTCCATTAGCCTCCTGAATTATGCAGGAGCCGCGGTGGGTCGAAGCACTTTAGCAGGACCAGGCTGAGGAGAGGAGCTAGAATGGGTGGGGCTGGCGGGGTGGGGGTGGGGGAAGGGATGATGGCTGCTGTGAGCGGAGGCTGCTGGGCACCAGGGCCCCAGGGCAAGCCCCTTCCCTCCCCTGGGGTTCTGGTGGGCAGCAGATTCTCAGGCTCTTGTCGGATGAGGGCATGGTATGCTTGCGAATCCCAGGCCAGCAGTTCTGCAGGCTGCTCCCGCCCACGCCTGGCTCTGCTCTGCCCTGCAGGGCCAGTAGGGCCGGGAGCACTCATGGGAATGCTCATTGGCAGACAGGCTCCAGTACTCGCCAGAGCAAGATGGACACTCAGTGGAGTCTGAGGGTGGTGTAGAGCCCCTGGCCAAGCCGACAAGCCCAGCAGGACTGCAGGTTGGGGTGGGCTTGTGCTCCAGAGTTTGACCCTTGGTTCCAGCCAGGAGGCCACTGGGCTTTTCAGGGAGAGCTTCCTGGAAGCAGCACTGCTGCTGGGGTGTGGCCCCAGTGTCTGCACCATCTGATCAACACAAGCCACAAATGCTGTCGAGATCCCTCCCCGTGTTCCAGGCCTGACCTCTGTCTTTGTGTCCCCTCAGGTGCCTTGCAGATTGAGAGCAGCGAGGAGTCGGACCAAGGGAAGTATGAGTGTGTGGCGACCAACTCTGCAGGCACACGCTACTCAGCTCCCGCCAACCTGTATGTGCGAGGTAAGGACTCGGGCAGTGCCCAGCCCTGTCTCCACGGAGCTGAGCTGCCCCTGCTGGGCATGCTGCCTGGAGCCCTTGGTGTGGACACATGAGGGGCTGCTATGGGCCCAGTCTCTCTTCCTTCTTGCTCTTTCTGCAGCAGCCATAGTGGCCGCAACAGCTCCCACTGGGCAGGTTCCTAACATCCGCCACTACTTTGCTTTTCTCCTCGCAGGCCCTTTGGGAAGCAGCCACCCTTGGGAGCATTTGTATCTCTTATAGGTCCTGCCACGTGGGCCCAGAGCCGCATAGGAGTCTAGAGCAGACTTCTCATTGTATATCTATGTGTGTTTGTGCACGAGCAGGCACATGCTTTTGTGTAGATGTGTGCATACCTGCCTGGCCTTCCTTGAGTCTATCCTGCCTACTCCAGCAAGCTGGGCTCCAGGTCAGGCGAGCCTCCCTCTGGCCAGGTCTACTTGGGGCCTTCCTGGAGGAGGAGCCAGTCAGTACCCTTGTAGAGAGGGTCTGTGCTCTGTCACCAGCCAGGACTCTTGTGTAGAGGGTCAGGCTGAGGCCGCTGTGAGCAGGCACTGGTGAGCAGCTACTGTGTTTCAGGTGTTTCTTGCTGGGACGAAGTGGATCGTGCACTTTCACAAGTCCAGGTACCCAGCAGAGAGGGCCCAGGGACTGTTTTGGAGTGTCCAGTTTCTGCTATGCCCACAGCCCAGGGGTGACCGAAGCTGGCACCCTGTCTCTTCCTGAGAATATGCTGGGTCTGGTGTGCATGGTGCCCAGGAGTGGCCTTGGAGCCCTTGCTAGCCCCTACCGTCCCCTCACTTAGCCCTCTTGTACAGATGGGCGTCATTAAAAGTGAAACCGTCTCCACTTGGGGGATTTGTAAAGGAAAGTGGATGTGGCTTCCTTACAGCAATGATTTCATCACGCTGAATGCTTTGTGCAGCTTCGCGAGGGGTGTCGTCCACCTGTCTGCCCAAGGCCAAACACGAGGTGGGGCTATGTCGGGCCTGTCGCACTCTTTGGGTCCACTTGATCAGAGAGGGTTAGGCAGAGAGAATTAGGCCATCAACCATGTACTTATTGAGGGGCTGCTCTGTGTCAGGGCACAGGTTCCCGAGAGGCCACGGGCTGCCAGCCCGTTTTGTGATAGGCAAATTGTGTTTCAGAGACAGTGGACAGTGCTTCTTTGGAGTTGGGGGCATGGGATGGGAGGTCCCCACTGGCCCCCTTGTCAGGTGTCCTGCTCGTCGAGGCTCACCTGAGTGGACCCGGGGCCTGTCTTAAAGAACAGCACCTTGGGGCCGGCCCCGTGGCTTAGCGGTTAAGTGCGCGAGCTCCGCTACTGGCAGCCCGGGTTCAGAACCCCGGGCGTGCACTGACGCACCGCTTCTCCAGCCATGCTGAGGCATGTCCCACGTACAGCAACTAGAAGGATGTGCAGCTATGACATACAACTATCTACTGGGGCTTTGGGGAGAAAAAGGTGGAGGATTGGCAATAGATGTTAGCTCAGGGCCGGTCTTCCTCAGCAAAAAGAGAAGGATTGGCATGGATGTTAGCTCAGGGCTGATCTTCCTCACCAAAAAAAAAAACAAAAGAACAGCATCTGGACAGGGAGGCCCAGGAGCCCGAGAGCCACCCAAATGGCCAAGATGAGTGGAGCTGTCAACTGCACAGCCTTCCCCTCACACTGCTGCAGGCAGAGCTTCTGACAGGCGCACAGGGGCCTGACGGGTCCTCTCTGAGAGAAGAGCGGCTGGAATGACCCTTCTCAAGGACCTGCCTCTGGACCGTTCCAAATGCTGTGCAGTGTTGACCAACACTTCTTCCAGAAGACCATAGGGTCGAGAGAGCGGAGGTCCTGGGCCTCAGCAGAAAAGCCCTTGGCTGTGTGTTTCTGCACCCAGGAGAGGAGAGGCCCCGCGAAGCCACTGTGAACTCCATGCAAGCAGCACAGGCATGGTCATGTGGGCACATTTCCTGGGGCAGAGCTGCAGGAGGCGCACTGAAGCAGGAGAAAGCCCAGACCCAAGGGGGATGGACCCTGCATTGTCATCTTGGCTGGGCAGTGTTCTCTGAAGTCACCATGCTGGCCTCAGACCTGAGGCAGGGCAGTGGGTCTTTGGAGCTGAGCTGAGCTCAGCTGCTGTAGCAGGCAGCTCGGGCACTGACTAGGAAGCTCTTACCTCCAGCCCCTTGGAGCCTCCCTGTCTGGGGGGCCCCCTCTGTCCACACATGACCCTGACTGGCTCCTGCCATGGCCCATCCCCCACTCCTACTAGGTCTTCCTGAATCGCCTTCCTGGCTCATTCCCACAGACCTTTTGGGCAGGGAATGTGGAGTTTTCTTTAGTTCTAGCCCCACTTGCCAGGGACCCTAAAACAGGCTGTTCCAACCAGGCTTCAGTGGTCTCTCCCTCTCTCTGTCACACACACATGTTCCTGTGGACCCTGGTGTCTAAGGGCCAATCCTGAGTCTCTGTCCCCCGGCCCGACCTGAACCTGCACCTGCCCTGCTTTGCCGAGAGCGACTTGCCCTAAAGCCACAGGGCAGGCCCTACTGTCTGGATTTGCAGACACCTGGAAAGCCCTGCTCCTAGGACCCTTGCCTCTGATGTCCCCACCCGTCTTCATCTCAGTCCTGGCAAAGCCCTTGCTTTCTGCCCCCAGCAGTGCTGAGGGTCCATCAGCCCAGCTCCTCTGGGACAGCCTCTGCTGTGCTGGCCACCAGCTCTGTGTCTAGAACCCTGCTTGTAGGTGGGCTGCCCAGGGAGAAACCCCCAGTGCTGGCTTGCCTGCTGGCCTGTGTTCACCTGTCTTCCAGCAGAGCAAGGCTTCCTTCCGGAGCAGGTGCCTGTGACCCTCCAGGCCGGTGGAAGGCCCCCACTGGGCTCCAGCTCAGGACCTAAGCCTCAGCCTCCTGGTCGTGTGGACCCTAGCCCAGGGTTTCTCAACCTATAGACATTTGGGGTCAAATAACTCTTAGTTGTGTGGGGCTGTCCTGTGCATTGCAGGATGTTTAGCAGCACCCCTGGCCCACTAGATGCCAGTAGCACCCCCTCGTCACGACAACCCAAAATGTCTCCAGACGTTGCCCAGCCCAGTGTCACCTGGGGGAATGCCCCCAGTTGAGAACCGTTGCTCTGGATGGATGGCCTCCCACTGGCATCCATCTCCATCCATCTCGGACTCTCTTCTCCTACCGTGTCCGCTGAGCCCAAGGCCATGTCTCCTTTGTGGATTTGGCTTCAGTGTCGACCTCACATCGTCCTCTTTCCCCAGACTCTCAGGGCTCCCACTGTCTCTCTGAGGCCCTGCAGTTGCTACATTTAATGGGTAGTGTGTATAAAGCTCCTGGCAGGGCCCCAGGCACGCAGGAAGTGCTTGGGCGTCAGTAGCCACTGCCACTGTCAGGAGTGCTGTTGGGGAATGCATCATCCAGTTACGTCTGACGTTGCTCACACTTGCCCGCAGCTCCACCCACAGTCCAGCAGGCCCAGGCATGCTGGGTGGACCAGCCTCTCTCCGTCACCCTCAGACTCCCTCCCTGAGTGACTCACTCTCTCCTTCTGTCCACAGTGTCTCTCTCCTCCAGCTCTCAGGATGCACAGCTGCCAGGGCCAGGGTGGGGCCACGCCCTCCATGGAGCCCAGCCTACCTGCCGCCAACCTTCCCCCTTCTCTACAGGGAGCTGGCCGCTGGGCCACAGCTTCTAAATGGGGCAGTGTCTCCACGGCCTTTCTCCCCGCAGGTGCCCCTACCAGCTCCTCACCCTGCAGCGCTATGCACTGTGGGGCTTCCTCAAGGTGGTGGGATTCTAGCAGCTTGTGTGCCTGGTGGGTTTGTGGGCTGGGTGGGCCCTGACCCCAGAGCCTAACTCACTGGGTCTGTCCGAGCTGTGGGGTGAGCGTGAGGCATGGGGGCCTGCCTGTGCCCCACTTCCACCCCTTCCTGTCCCGCCCTTGGCATCCCGGCACCTGCCGACGGGATCCAGCCCTGTCCACCGTGTCCTCCATGAGTCCTGAGTCTTCTGTAGCGGCGTGGTCCGCGCGCACCTGCGTGCACGTGCGTGTGCGTGGGGCACAGGAGTCTTGTCTCGTTTCCATGCTGTGTGGGCAGGTGAAGGTTGGCCTGTTTTTACTCTCTCTGTGTTTCTCCTTGTCTTTTTTTTATTCCCTCCTCATCCTCATCGCACTCTGCCATCAACCCAAACTCTCATCTCTCAGATCAGCGAGAAGGTTGGTCCTTTTCACTTCTTACCCATCTACAGTTCGCCCACCGATGCGATGCTCCTGTCAGTAGGGACCAGCGGGCTCGGTCAGCTCCCTCGGGCTCACTCCACCAGGCCTGCCCGCCAGTCGGGCTCTGCTCCTAATTGTTTGGGCCGGCAGGCGGGCAGGACCGGGGGTGGGTGGGCAGGCCCCCTCCCCTGCATGTTTCTGCTGCTTGGGGCCCTAATGCACCACGTGTCTGCATGTCCTCTTAGATGAGCTCCTCTGCTCGGGTGGTCGGGTGGGCATGGTGCATGGCATGACACCGTGCCCCACCTTTGTACCAGGCCAGGCCAGCTGTCTGTTCCAGGTGGAGCTCAGGAGTGGTTGGCGGGGCTGTAAGAGCTGTAGTTCTTCATGCGCATCAGTGGGGCCTTCCACAACCCCCCACTCACCTAAACTCCACGTTCGCCCAAGCTCGGCTGAAACCACTGGGAATACAGACAGAAAAGATGAATCTAGAATGAGCCTCTCCCTCAAGATTCCACAGCATAGGACAAAGTCCTGCAGGGTCTGCCCTGACCTTGAGGATCCCACCAAGACTCGACAGGGCAGTCAGCCGGGTCTGCTTCACAGAGCTTGGTGTTCGTGGCACAGGTGGATGGCATCGTCTTGGCTCACTGAGAAAGTCTCTTATGCTCTTGTCTTTTCCCTCTTGGCCAGATCCAAATGAAGGTCTTCCCGCCTGCCCCGGGTGCCTCTGCCCGAGCCTCCCCGCCGTCTCCCGTTTGCTCAGCCCTGTGCTGGGTTCCGGGCATTCAGACCCGAGGAGCTCACACCTGACTGAACAGTCAACTGCAACTTATTGAGGCCCCCACCCAGCCACAGGTGGAGAAGGGCTTCCTGGAGACTCTGCTGCAGCCCATTCCAGAGCAGTAGCACATGGGGCTCAGCCTGCCCTCAGGCCAGACTCCTATCCGCAGTCCTCCGGCCAGCAGCAGGGGCTAGCAGTCATTCTTATGTCACATGGTCTGTGTGGTCGAGGAGACTCACCTATCCACTGGGCTTTGGTCTGAGCCCCAGGGAGCAGACCCAGGCCACCTGTCCCCTCTGCATCATCTCTGTGGCTTGAGTTTCCTCCACGAGGGAGAGGGAGCCAGTCAGGAGGAGCGCTGTGGCCTCAGCTCAGATGTCAGCCCCGAGCATCCCTCCATGTGCACTCGTGAGCTCTGGGGCATTTCACTGACACCATTTCGCTGACCGGACGGATCTGCAGGGGCATTCAGAAAACAGCCATCAGCAGAGACAGCCCAGCCCCTGCACCTCCTCCCCCACCCTTCTGGTCCCTTGTCCCTTCTCTTTCTCCCCCTCCGTGGTCCCACCAAAAATAAGCATGTACACAAATATTTAACGGGAAGGCAGAAATGAGTTTCTAAATATTCTTGGGGGATTTGCTGGGCTGGTAATTTGTTTGGCACTGATAATTACATCTTACGTTTTTCCAGCTTTACTTAAAACTGTGTGCTGAGCGCGCTGGTATTTAATTACTGCTCTGTGGCAGCCAGAAGGTTATTTATTAAAGAGTTATTTTATCTTGATACAGTGGATCCTGCCCCTTATCCCCTCCTTAATGTTGTGTTATTTTCATCAGAGAAATTTCCTCAAGTGAATGCAGATTGCGGGGCTGCCTCCCCCTGCGATTAGGCTGTCACTCCTCTGAATGCTGATGCCTCCGGGCGCCGCGCCGCCCTATTATAGGGGGTTGTCAGTGCAAATAATTAGACTTAAAAGTTACAGCTGAAATGTAATCCAGAAATGGCAAAGCCCTGTTTTGGAAATTGTCTATAAAACATCAGCGCTGAGGATGCACAGGCAACGGTAATAGACCGGCATTGTTGGAGCCCAAGATTAGACCCTAAGTGCATTTTCCCGGCTCTGGTTTTTCCTTCCCTGCTGTTGCTTCTGTCAATAGACCCAGTCCAGGGCGAGTCCTGCCCCTTTTGGAGGCCTTGTGTCTGACAGCGGGAGGAACGACAGTGGGGCTGCTGCAGTGAGGCGCCAGCCACTCCTGGTTGTTGGGATGGGGGTCGCCATCCGTGCAGGTCCATGAGGCCGGGTCCACTGGCTGTCTCTCTCCTCTCTTGCCCCCACCCTCCCTCTAGGCATGCCCTAACCTCCTGCACACTGCAGGAGGAGGAATCTGAGCTGCAGGAAACCACTTTCCAGGACTCCTTGGGCGTGACTGGTGCCCCGTGTTCTTGTGAAAGCATCATGGGTGGTATACACAGGAGTCTCTGGGCTTGAGGCCCTTGCCTGGTGCTAGCGATGACCCTGAGTGTCACATCTGGCCTCAAACTAATCCTTAGCCCCTGGAGTTCTCCATTCCACTCACGTCTAGGTGGGGAAAAATAAAAAATAAAAACAGAACTACTCTCAGTGTTAGTTCCTGAAGGGCCCCCATTTCCTGACAGTGGAATAGAAGACCTTGTCTTCCAGGGGCTCTTTGGGGTGAAGACCAGTCAACACTCTGCACGGCCTAGGTTGAGACCCAGGGTTTAGTGGCCAAGGATGTACTTCCTTTTCCTGGGGCTCTTTGTTCTCCTGTCCAGGGACCTGATCAGGCCTCAAGATTCCACCACTGAACAGGGTTGAGCTTGCATCCGTGACCTCTCCCCTGGCACAGGCTCCCCAAATCCCATGCTTATGCCGACTAGAGAATATCTTCTCCTGCCAGCCTCGGCTAACCCAGAAGCCAAGAAGCTCCACAAGCTTCTCCCTAGAGCCTCATGGGTCTCTTTTCTCAGCCTTGTTAGCCAGGGCTCAGAAGAGCGTGAGCTTGTCATCACACAGACCTACTCCAAGTACATATATAAACTCGGGCGTGTTGCTTACAGTATCAGTCTAAGTAAGCTCCCTTGTCTGTGGTTGGGAGGTGATAGCATCTGTAGCATGCACACAGTAGGTGCTCGAGTGATTTTCCTTCCTCAAACTCATTTTGATGCCCATGAACAGGGAGGAGGTGGGGCAGCTGCTGGCTGAGCGGAGAGGCGAGGAGAGACTTGGTCAGTTAAGGCTGCTCCTCCGTGCCTTTCTGCTCGAGCCGGGGCTGTGCTAGACTCTCTCTTCCTCGGCAGGCCTGGGCCTGGTCCGCAAACAGACCTGCATGCCTGTACCTCTCCTTCCACGGTCCAGCTCTCAGGCCCAGCTCTGGAGCCCAGGGAGTACCAGCACCACCAGGCTGGGCAACACTTCTGTCCGTGCCTCCTGGCCTCCTTGAGCCATTTGGGGCAAGTGCTCAAAGGGGGCTCTTTGTCGTGGCTGCCTCTTGCCAACCATGCCCCAGGATCCACCTGTTCTCTGCCACACACAATTGCTTTATCTATGATGTGCTGTTGTCATTTGGTGTGAAGTCCCAGCTTTCAGACGTCATAGAAACCCACTTATATCAGCTTAAACAAAACAAGGAAACTCGTGTCTTACCAAACTAAAAAATGTAGAAGTAGATTTGGTGTCGGGCAGGGCTGGATCCAGAATTTGAACAGTTTGTTCAGGCATTTATCTGTTTCTTAGCTCTGCTCTCCTCAGTTGACTTCTTTGTTCTCAAGCAGATTCTCTCATGTGTTGTGAAAGGTGGTCCCCAGTCCCCCTAAGGCTAGCCACTGCAGTAGAGAAAATCACTGTTGTTGTAGTTTTTGCAAGAGTCCAAAGCCTATATATCTCATTAGCCAGGTCTGGGCCCTGGCCCATGTAGCAGGAATGGGAGGAGGTGTGGTTCCCCTAAAGAAAATGAGGATGCCAGTTCTAGAAGGCAAAACACTGAATGTCCATGAGGCACACTGAGACCCCAGGTGAGCCTGGGGACGCAGAGGGAGGTAGACCCAGCCCGTGATGCTATCACGCCTGCTTGCTCGGGGGACTGCCCGTGTTTTGGTTCTGTCTGGAGTGAGGCGGTGAGGATGGAGTTGGAGCAGTAAGGTGGGGTCCTGCGGTCTGGGTTGGGGAACCATGCAGGAGTTTTCACAGGGAAGCATTGTGAGCAGATTTGTGCCAGCTGTTTGTGGAGGGCCAGTCATGGGAGCTGGGGCCCAGAGGACAAGGCAGGAGGGACAGTGAAGAACCCGAGGCAACAATCTGAGGAAAGACGCTGGTGGCTTAGACTTTGGTGGTGGATTTAGAGAGAAATTAGTGGGTTTGAAGGATATTTTAGGCAGTGCGTTAACAGGACCTGGTGATTTGCTAGATGTCTGGTCTCAGCTGCAGCTTGACCCCCGTGTAGTGAAGTCAGATGTTGGACTGGGTGGTCTCTGCAGTTGCTTCCAGCTCAGATTCTGTGGTTTTGGACCATGCGAGTAGCAGAGTCCAGAACGTATAGTGGAGGGGCTCTGATGTGGCACTACGGTCCTTTGCATGCCCGGGCTTCCTGGCAAGGGTCCTCGGAGACCCACGCTCTTGGTGGTACCCTCTGGTCACTTAGCCTCACTGCCTGCCTTCTACAGCTCATGAAGGACACCCCCCAGCCCACCAGCTGCATGACCTGTCTGCATGCCACGCATGCCTGCCCATGGCTAGGTCTTGCCTCCTTCTATCCCTCTGCATGTTCTGAATATCTGTGCCAAGCTTGCAATTTTTGGGGGTGGGTTCCAGGCTGCACCTTGGACTGAGAAGCTCAGAACAGCTTCTGACCTGGGCGGCCCCAGGCTGGAGGTCGTGGCCAGGCACAGCCACCCTCCCTGTTGAGACCCTTGTTCATTGGCACGGAAAGCCATCTGTTTGGCGCCTTCATCATGTTAACTGCCATCGTCATGCCCATCCTGCCCGCGGACCACGTCCCTGGCCTGCCCCAGCCCTTTGCCCCTGCCCAGCCCATCCTAAGAGGCGGCCCCTCCTCTTGGGTTCCCAGGCTGTGCCTTGAGCATGGCTGAGGTCCCGGCAGGTGGTCATGCCACTGCCCTCATCTCTCACCCTCCAGTCATGGCCTGGAGGTGGAGGCAGTGACTCCAGAGAAGGTGGCCGTGTCACTCCCGGACTGACCTTCTGCCCTGCCCCAGCCATGCTCTGAGGACCCTCCACCCTGGGGTGCCTGGGCTTCTGGTGCCCCAGCTGACCCCTCTGGAGACCGTTGGGGGTGGGGGGGGGCAGGCACTGGAAGGCGACCTGGGACGTTGCCCTTACGAGGCCTGGAGCGTAGACAGTGTAGACGTGAGGCCTGGACCTTGCACTGAGTCCCTCTCTGACCCTGGGCAAACAGGGCTTCTCTGGGCCTCAGTTTCCTAGGCTGTAAAATGCGAGCTTGGTTGCGGATCTCTCGTGTTCTGGTCCCTGAGTGTGGGGCTACTTCTAGCCCAGAAGTGGGGTGGGAGGTGGTAAACTGGGGCCCAGGGACTCCGCCCCTCCTGTCTCTGAGGGGGGTTTGGCTCTGAGAAGAGGGCCTTCCTGGATGAGGGGCCCCTGCCCTTCCATCCTCCCGTGTGCACTGCCCGGCCTGTGAGTGCCTCTCTCCCTCCTCCCACAGTGCGCCGTGTGGCCCCTCGTTTCTCCATCCCTCCCAGCAGCCAGGAGGTGATGCCGGGCGGCAGCGTGAACCTGACGTGTGTCGCGGTGGGCGCACCCATGCCCTACGTGAAGTGGATGATGGGGGCTGAGGAGCTCACCAAGGAAGACGAGATGCCAGTCGGCCGCAACGTGCTGGAGCTCAGCAATGTCGTGCGCTCCGCCAACTACACCTGCGTGGCCATCTCCTCACTGGGCATGATTGAGGCCACTGCCCAGGTCACAGTGAAAGGTGAGTGCCACAGGCGTGCCTGCCATGGCCCGTGGCCTGCCCTGGCGCCTGCGGCTGGTGAACAGGGATACTGTGAGGGCAGGCAAGGCCTAGGGGGAGTTGCTCTCTCCTGGGTGCCCCGGCCCTCAGTGGGGGAGGGAGGGGTTTCTGTCATTAATAGTGTTACTATAATAGCTGATAGGTACTGAGTTCCTGGGGGCAGACCCCGTGCTGGTAAGCACAGACGACTTTGTTCAGTCTCGGTGTTACCCTGGGAGGTAGATGCTCTTGTCATCCCCATTTTACGAGTGAGGGAACTGAGGTGCGGGGTCACACAGAGGAAAATGACAGTGCAGGGACTTACGCGCCCCCAAGGCACTACATAGCAGTAGACCCTCGGGTTTACCAGCCTCCCCGCTAGAAGGATGTAATGAGATAGTAGCCATAGGGGTCATGAGTTCTCTACCGGAGCCTCGGGACAGGCACAGGTACATAGACTCCTCTGGGCTCCCCACTTCCCCTCTCACCTCTTCCGGTCAGTCCTCCATCCTGCAACTTGAATGATCTTTTTAAAATGTCAAGCAGGATCATGTCACTCCCTTTTAAGAAAGGGAGAAATGCCTTCCGGTGGCTTCCCATTGCTTTTAGGGCCCTCACTGAGGCCTCCCTCACTCCCCATGCACCGGCTACACGGATACTTCTGTTTTGCCCTGCCCACCCAGCCCTTGCCATCACTGGCTCCATCTCACTATCCAGGTCTCAGCTCTGAGGCCTTCCCTGATCACCCATCCAAGGAGATTCCCTGGATTTTTCCCCATCTCAGCACCCTGCTTTTTGCTGTCCTTGCACAGACCAGAATCATGTTTATCGACTCATTGCTTCTCTCTCACACTGGAATGTAAACTCCATGAGAGCAGGGGTGTGACTGTCTGTGTGACATTGTGTTCTCAGCCCTGGCATAGAGCTAGCGCTTGGTAGGCACTCAATAGTTATTTGATGAATGATTGGCTGTGGACCTGGGACTTCTCCACCTTCGATTTGAGCCAAGCCACAGGGTCCGTGGGGCCAGCAGCCCCATCACTCTTTCTAAAATCCAGGGGCCTGGGCCCGGCCCCGTGGCGTAGCGGTTAAGTGCGCGCCCTTCGCTGCTGGTGGCCCGGGTTTGGATCCCGGGTGTGCACCAGTGCACCGCTTGTCAGGCCATGCTGTGGTGGTGTCCCATATAAAGTAGAGGAAGATGGGCACGCATGTTAGCCCAGGGCCAGTCTTCCTCAGCAAACAGAGGAGGGTTGGCATGGATGTTAGCTCAGAGCTGATCTTCCTCACAAATACATAAATAAATAAATAGAATAAAGTAAAAAGTAAAGTAAAATAAAATAAAATCCAGGGACCTTCCCTTAGAAAATACCAATCCCTTCCTGCTCCCATCACACATACTCGCCAGCATGGGGGCGCAGACACCTGCAGAGGCACATCTCTGCTACCCAGCCTGTGTGCTTTCCATCTGCATGGGGCCTGGGCAGGCCATGGCACCTCTGGGTCTGTTGCTAGTGAGGATCCAGTGAGTTCTAGAAGTGACGTGGGTAGACACTAGGTGACCCAAGGCCCTTGGGGGCACCAACAGGCCTGGTCACCATCCTCCACTAGGTTCCCTCAGAGGTCACCGTGAGCTTTCCAGCCTGTTCTTCAAGGTGGGCTGTGGGGTCAACCACGTTCTGGTTGGATGACCCCAAGGGCAGGGTTGTCTCCTGGAGTCGTGACCTCGGACAGCCCTGAGCCTTCCACTTTGTCCCCAGCTCTGCCAAAGCCTCCGATTGACCTTGTGGTGACAGAGACAACTGCCACCAGTGTCACCCTGACATGGGACTCTGGGAACTTGGAGCCTGTTTCCTACTACGGCATCCAGTACCGTGCAGCGGGTTTGGAGGGCCCCTTCCAGGAGGTGGACGGCGTGGCCACCACCCGCTACAGCATTGGTGGCCTCAGTCCTTTCTCGGAGTACGCCTTCCGCGTGCTGGCGGTGAACAGCATCGGGCGAGGGCCGCCCAGTGAGGCAGTGCGGGCGCGCACCGGGGAGCAGGCGCCCTCCAGCCCACCACGCCGCGTGCAGGCACGCATGCTGAGCGCCAGCACCATGCTGGTGCAGTGGGAGCCTCCTGAGGAGCCCAATGGCCTGGTGCGGGGCTACCGAGTCTACTATACTCCTGACTCCCGCCGCCCTCTGAGCGCCTGGCACAAGCATAACACAGACGCGGGGCTCCTCACCACTGTGGGCAGCCTGCTGCCCGGCATCACCTACAGTCTGCGCGTACTGGCCTTCACCGCCGTGGGTGATGGCCCACCCAGCCCCACCATCCAGGTCAAGACGCAGCAGGGAGGTAGGTGCAGGTGGCATGCTGGCTGGACAGCCGCGGCAGGGCTGGGGCGGGCCAGGCTGTGGCAGTGCCTCCCCCTCAGGCCGTGAGCTTGGGAGCGCTGGGAGGATGAAGGCCTGTCTTCCACAGACATGTAGTCACTTGGGATGCAGGACAAAGGTGTGGGGGTGAGGATCTGCCGTCCCCTGCCTCCTTTCCCCCGGTGCCTCTGGCCTCTAGAGGGTCTGGTGAGGCTGACGGCACCTGGGGCTGTTGCAGTGCCTGCCCAGCCCGCGGACTTCCAGGCCGAGGCAGAGTCAGACACCAGGATCCAGCTCTCATGGCTGCTGCCCCCGCAGGAGCGGATCATTAAGTATGAGCTGGTGTACTGGGCTGCAGAGGACGAAGGCCAGCAGGTGAGTGCCCAGCAGGGACGGAAGGGAGGAGGGCTTGTCCTGATGCCTAAGGGTCTGTGGTGGGCTCACCCAGGCAGGCTTTTCTACATTTGTGTGGTCGTGTGGGCACAGCCCCTAGGGTTCTCCTTGGCTTTGCAGCTCACATGGCCTGTATGGTTCTGTAGGCTTTGTCACCTCTGTGCCAGGGGCAGAGTCCCTAGGTGTATCCTTGGGTGTCCCAGGCCCTGTGGTTTATGTGGCAGCAGCAGAACCCTGAAGTTCCCCTGGGACCCTGTATCCCAGGTGTTCCATGGCCCTGTGGTCTGTGAGGCACCTGTGGCAAAGGCTGGGCCATGCGTCTCTTGTGTGGTCCAGGTGGCCATGTGGCATGGATCCAGCTCTGGAGCCACAGTGGGTCTAGAGGG
This sequence comes from Ceratotherium simum simum, assembly GCF_057802395.1. Classification (NCBI taxonomy): domain Eukaryota; kingdom Metazoa; phylum Chordata; class Mammalia; order Perissodactyla; family Rhinocerotidae; genus Ceratotherium; species Ceratotherium simum. The sequence continues at coordinate 15,323,675 of NC_141921.1, read as the reverse complement.
GTCAGTTGCAGCCCCTGTTGGGGAATAGCCTCTGAGTGACCTTTCAGGTCAGAGCAGTCAGTGAGTGCTCCCTGCTTTTCCAGCACAAGGTGACCTTCGACCCCACCTCCTCCTACACCCTAGAGGACCTGAAGCCTGACACACTGTACCGCTTCCAGCTGGCCGCCCGCTCCGAGATGGGGGTGGGTGTCTTCACCGCCACCATTGAGGCCCGCACGGCACAGTCCAGTAAGTATCTCCTGAGGCCACTGCCTGCTACAGCTGGGCTGGGACACAGACACACACACCTTTCCTCCTTGACCAGGCAGCTGGTCAGGTCTGCTGGGCCCTAGACTGGATTCTAGTCTGGGCTCTCGGTCTGGACTCCAAGAGAGGGACAGGTAAGTGCCCACTAGTCTGTGTCCAGACAGCTGCTGCCCTCACTGCTCCCTGCCCGACTCCTGCCCCTCCCCCACGCACCCCCCTCCCCCATCCAGGTAAGTTCTGTGTCTGTCACTCATCTCCTTCTTCCCTCCCACCCTGTGCTGGTCACAATTGCTGACTGGGCTGTCTTCAGTGGTGGAACCACCATGCTCGCCATGTCCCACACCTGCTTTGGTGGCCGTCCTTCCTACTGTATCCCCACTTCTCATCTCCCATATCACGCATATTCCCTGCCTCCTGCCCCCCCACCATGAGAAGTACGTGTGGGCCGTGTAATCACACTGAGCCAACTGCACATGGGGACACGTCTGTGAGAGTGACACTCTGTGACTGAGCATGTCCACATGCCTGCATTGGGACTACACGGCCATCCGTGTGTGGGACCATCTGCGAAGCCATCTGTGTGACACCTTTGTGGCGTTGTGTGTTACTGAATTTCTGCATGTGAGTCTCTGATGCTGTGAGCGTGTGTATGCCCACGTCTGACCGCCTTGCCCTGCAGCACCTGTACATGTGTGCAGTGAGTGTCTCGTGTGCCCCTGTGATTGGATCTGTAAGACTGTTCTTAGGATTGGGACTCAGTGAGTGTGTCTCTGGGTGAGTGACCTGTGACCCAGTCTCTGGGCCTCTGTAGCAGCTCTCCCGATGACAGACCCTGAGACCACAGGGTGTCTGGTCACACAGCCACAGCAGGCCACTGTCCATGAGGTTCTATGTGATAACAGGGCTGTGGGTATGTGGCTGGATGGGATCTTGGCATCGAGACAATGAACACATGTGATGACCTTAAATACAGCAGAGTCTGAGGCAGTCCCTGTGACATGGGCCATTGTCCTCATGCCCTAGCATATGCCAGTGACATCAGGAGGCCTGTCTGTGTGTGCCCCTGATGTTCATGGACTCATTCTACAACCATCTACTGTGCTCTTGCTGGGTGCCAGGCCCCGTGCACAGTGCAGGGCGGGCATCACAACCCTGATGCCCTCAGCTTGTGGGGATCCTAGTCTAGTGGGGCAGACAGCCATTAAACCCACAATTATCCAAATGAGCTTTTAATTACATTTGTGTAAAGTGCTGGGGAGGAGGCAAACAGTGGAGAGATGATGGGACAGGAGCCATATCTGGTCTGAGAGATTGAGGAGGGCCTCTTTGGGTGACACGGAGGCCTCAGGCAGAGGTCAGCTGGTGCAAAGGCCCTGGAGTGGGAAGGCAATTGGTTGTGGGCAGGGGCGAACAGCGGGCCAGAGTGGCTGGAGCAGTTGCCAGATCCCTGCAGTCAGGGCCTCCGGGCCAGAGGACAGGCAGGAGGGCTGACAGGCTGCTGTGTGAGGATGCGCAGGGCAGCCCTACGGGACGCCAGAGACCAGATAGGAGGATTTGCAGCAGTCCAGGCAAAGATGGTGGCTCAGATGAGATGGCAGTGGTGGATTTGAGAGCTGTCTGGGAAGCCGACTAGCCAGGACTCGATGACAGATGAGGTGTGGGGGGCTGAGGGAGAGGGAAGCAGCAGGTGAATCTTGTTTCTGGTGTGTAGACCTGGGAGGAAGGCGGTGCCGCTCCCTAGAGTATGACAGGAAACAGAGGCGGGCACCCAGGCGCGGGACGCTGTGTGCCATCCCGATGGTGACACCTGGCAGGCGCCGGAGTCCAGGGCCTGAGCTGGAGGTGGAGGACCCTGAGAAGGATGCCCACGGATGGGAGGAAACCCAGGAGAGCGGAGTGTCTTGGAGGTTGGAAGAAGAGAGTTTCAAGCAGACCAGATGCTGCTGCTGAGTGGTGAGGGCCAGAGGAACGCAAGAGTGTCTTTGGATCTAGTAATGTGGAGGAGTGGACCTGGACAGGAGTTTTGAGACTGAAGTTGATTGGATTTCACGAGGCGCGTGTGGAAGGTGAGGAAGTGGAGACAGAGGACTCAGAGGCTAGGAGTTTTGCTGGGAGGGAGGGGACCACTGTGGCTGGGATGGGGGTGCTGGGGACAGGATCTGTCTTTTCTGATGGGAAAATCTTGAGCATGTTTAAATGCAATTGGGAACGAGTCAATAGGGAGAAGCAGAAAACATGGAGAAAAGAAGGATAATTCGAGGCTCAGGAGGTGCGGGAAGAAGGCAGAGCACAGTGGTGGGAGAGATTGGCCTTGGACAGGAGGGCACATTTCTCTGTTCTTGGAGAGGAAGGAGAGAATCAATGCAAATAGGTTGGTTGGTGAGTTGGGTAGCAAGAGGTGGAGGGAGCTGCTGTTGGGAGTCTTCGGTTTTCTCTGCAAAGCAGGAGACAGGATCATGTGCTGAGAGGAAGGGAGGCGACGGGAGCTGGAGGTTTGAGGAGCAGGGAGGAGGTTGAAAGCATTCTGTGTAACGTGGCCGAGCGAGCTAGGCAGAGAAAGAGACCAGCAGGCAACATGGAGGGCCCAGGTGAGGCCATGGGGGGTGTTCAGAGGGTGCTAGCCTGCCTGGCCAGGTGACTGGTCTCTACCTGCCCCAGTGCTGCCTTGGAGCAGGCGGAGAGTTGGGTCCGCTCAGAGCTTGGTGCAAGCTGGGCAACAGCGTGAATGAGGCAGCGGCGAGGGAGTTGGGGATATTGGTAAGAGTGGTGAGATGGTGGACTTTGGTGTCTGAGCTGAACATGGAGGGCCGTAAGGATGGTAGGTCGGTGGTTGGAGGTCCCCAGGGGGTGAAGAGCAGGCGCAGTGCTGGGGGCCTTGAGCAGCTGAGCTGGGACAAGGGTGAGGGTCTGTGAGGGGATGTTGGAGGCCAGTTTGGGAGGTAGGGCCGTCCCCACTGGTGGCATTATCTAGGCGTGATCATAGCAGTGCAGGGGAGGAGAAAGCCTTGGAGGTGAGGGGCTCAGGGGCCGCTGGGTTGAGGGGGCTGCTGGTCACCCAGGCGGGGGTGGCAGCAGAACTCATGATGGTGAGGAAGCCCATGGAATGGCAGCAGAATCCTCAGCAGGAATAGGGGGACCTGGGAACGAGGGGGGCACAGACCTGCCTCCTAACCCCGAAGGAACCTGTTGAGTGAGAGCACCTCTCCCGGGTACTTTTCTCCAAGCTATCCCGGGGCCAGTGGCCTCCAGTCTGGTTCCCTGAGGCTCAGGCCCAGATACCCCATCCAGGCAGGCAGAGGCCAAGGCAGCCTTGCACCAGAAGAGCCAGTGGGGCCACTTGTCCTGAGAAGAGAAGAGCTGTGGGCACAGCAGCTGGAGAATTTCTCCTTGTGTGATCATGTGTGTGACTGGGGGGTGGCAGTGGGGGTGACATGGTGCCGTGCTTGTGTGTATCTGATACCACGTGTGTTTTGTGCAAGACAGCATATGTCTTGTGTGTGTGAGGCACTGTGCCAGAGCCCCGTATATGTCAGAGATACCGTATGTGTGTGGGAGACAGTGTGTGTGTGTGTGTGTGTGTGTGTGTGTGTGTGTGTGTGTGTGTGTGTGTGTGTGTGTGTGTGTGTGTGTGTGTGTAGAGCCTGTGATCCAGAGGGAGCGGGCTGTGGCGGCAGTGGCGGCAGCGCCTGTGATCCAGAGGGAGCGGGCTGTGGCGGCAGTGGCGGCAGCTGCCCTTCTAGCCCTTCTGAGCCCTTCTGTACTTGGGGAGCAGCCTGCCTGGGTGAGTGTCCCGTCCTCTGTGACTGGTCGCTGAGCTTGTGACCCCTCCATCTGCCTGCTTCCCCCATTTGTCTTCCCCAGCCCCCTCCGCCCCTCCCCAGAAGGTGACGTGCATGAGCGTGGGCTCCACCACAGTCCGGGTAAGTTGGGTCCCGCCGCCAGCCGACAGCCGCAACGGCGTCATCACCCAGTACTCGGTGGCCTACGAGGCGGTGGACGGCGAGGACCGCGGGCGGCATGTGGTGGACGGCATCAGCCGCGAGCACTCCAGCTGGGACCTGGTGGGCCTGGAGAAGTGGACGGAGTACCGGGTGTGGGTGCGGGCGCACACAGACGTGGGCCCCGGCCCCGAGAGCAGCCCGGTGCTGGTGCGCACCGATGAGGACGGTAGGCGGCAGCGCCAAGGGGAGGAGTGGGAGGGGAGTCACCCCACTCAGACACCACCTGCCTCGCACTCCAGGGCCTTTGCCTCCCGTAAGCCCAGAGGGACTCGTCTTCCTCGTGTAGGCTTAATGGCCCAGACTGGGGAGATCTAGCTGTGGGACAGTCTATGCCCAAATCCCAGCCTTTGGGAGTGTCTCCAAGGCAGCTGGAGCCTTAAGAGGCTAAGGCAGAAGCAGCAGCCCCATCTAAGATTGGGGAGGTCGAGACTGGGAAGAGTGGTGCAAGAGACACTCAAAACAGAATCAGTGAGACTCTGCCTTGGCTAGACTTGGGCATGATCTGGGGGCCTAGGAGGAGACAGGACAGGTTGTGCTGACTTTAGGGTGGTTGAAGGCCTGGTGCCCTACCTCTCCCCTCCGTACCAAGTGAGGTAGCTCTGGGCCAGAGGGGTCAGCAGTGCCGGTGCTGGGCTCTTCCCTCTGCCAGGCAGAGGGAACCTTCCATGTTCCTTTCCAGGGACAGACAGTCTAAGGAAACCACATCAGGGCCTTTCCTGGGGCAGTGGGGGGCAAAAGCAAGGCTCTGGAGCGTGCTGTGCCCACCTGAGCCGGGCTTCACACCACCAGGCCTAACTTCCTCCTCTCCCTGGCCCCCAGTGCCCAGCGGGCCACCGCGGAAGGTGGAGGTGGAGCCGCTGAACTCCACTGCTGTGCGTGTCTCCTGGAAGCTGCCCGTCTCCAGCAAGCAGCACGGCCAGATCCGCGGCTACCAGGTCACCTATGTGCGGCTGGAGAATGGCGAGCCCCGTGGCCCCCCCATCATCCAAGATGTCATGCTGGCCGAGGCCCAGGTTCGCCACTGGGAGGTGGAGGGGTGGGACGGTGGGTGAGACCAGCACACCTTGCTTCCTCCTTGGAGCCCAGGTTTGTTCCCCTTCCCTGCCTGCCCTCAGAGGGACTGTCACACGGAGACATCCTGCTGCGTCGGGCTTGGGAGGCACTGAGACCGAGGTTAGGGCCAGGTTCCAGGAATACTCCCTCCTCTGTCTTGGGTCTGCCTGAGCTGTACCAAGCCAGGCCCTGCCAGCAACATCTGCCCTGGTGACAGTCCCAGTGTGGCAGTCACCTCTGTGGTTCAGCCGCCAGCACTACCAGTGAGGAGCTCTGTCTGCGCAGACCCAGGCCTCCATTGTCACCCCCTGCCCAGGCTTCAGTACCCCAAGCCCTCCTTTGTGGTTTGCAGGAAACACATTCACTGTCAGGCTGTGCCTCCTCAACAGAGCTGGGCTGCACAGCCACTCCTCCCACAGCTGGGGCAAGGAGAGACTCCTGGGCTGTTACCTGGCACCACTTGGCTCTTGGCAGTTGCAGAGTTCTGTGAAGGGCCAAGCTGGGGTGTTGCTCTGCGCCTGCCCCCCAGGAGGATGGCTCAGCCCCTGATGTTACTTTCAAGGTCTGGGCCAGCCAACCTTAAGTCTCCCTCTGTGTGCTTCTGTCCTCCAAGGACGGTGATTCTGCCTGTGAGTTTGGGGTGAGGTCCCTGGGGTTTGAGCACTGGTTTGCTATTCAGATGAAGAACCTGGGATACTGGGAGGTTATGTGAGTGCTCCACAATTTTCCAGTAAGTGATAATATCTGAGCTTAGATAAGAAGCCAAGTCTCTGGACTCCTGGGCAGGGGCTATAATTGCTATTGCGAATTCTTCCCAAAATATTCTGCTGATGAATCATGACACCTGGTGTGGTCTGCTCTGAAGGTCTCCCTATCCAGAATCAGGGCCTTGGGGGGATCCATAGGAGGTAGCACTGAGCCAGCCCTAGGAGGAGCCCAGATTCCCTCCACAACCCACACACCCTCCCCATCCAGCTTTTCACCCCTACCTGGGCTGGGATCTGAGGTACAAGCACGTACCCCATGTTCTGCATGCTGTGCTTAGGGGTGGACTCAGCCACACAAAGGCAGGGCCTTTGTGCCTCTGGCTGGGCTCAGCACTCTGAAGCAAAATTCCTTTCTGCCCAGAGGTTCCATCTTCCTCCTTTCAGCCTGCCCAGTGCTGAAAAAATGGGGTGGAGGAGGTGGGTGTACCCGCCTGCATTCCTGGGCCAGGTCGAGGGCTCCTCGTGGGGGCTCAGCAGACACACCCACCCAGAAACATCCCAGGAATGGGCTCCCTACTGCCCCCCCCCATCCTAGGGGGCAGCAGCACAGCTGCAGCCAGGGGAGTTCCAGAGGAACCACTTAGGGTGCCCCCTTCTGGTCCCGCGTGGTTTGAAGACAGCTGGGCCAATAGGATGAGGGACACGGCCCTCTTGGCCTCAGACATCCTGTGATGGGGGGTAAACACGAGCCCAGGCTCCAGGGAAGCTGATTGCAGATGGAGGGCCTGCCCGTGCAGCCCCTTGGGACTGGGTCATTCTGCTCCAGGGCGGCAGGAGAGCAGATGGGGCCTGGTCCCCAGCCTGGCCACAGGGCCCAGCTGTCCCCTGAGCGCCCTGTCAAGGACACCACAGCCTGTCCTTCTTCACCAGCAGCACCATCTGCTCAGCCCAGGGCCCACATCAGCTCTGACAGGACCGTGGGGTACGTGCCCCCGACGTGTGTAGCCAGACCTGTCTCCTGTTAAGTGTGTCTCCTTAGGTTTGCCTCCCTCACAGCCTCTGACTGCATCTCCCCCTGTTCTGCCCCATCTCATTGTCTCTGTTCCTCCTTCCTCTCTGTGTTCCTGTCTCTCCCTCCACTGACGGTGTTTTCGTCTGTCTCATTCTCTCCTCTCCTCTCTCCTTTGCTCTGCTCCCTTCCATCCTCTCCCTCCATTTTGTTTCACCCACTTTGTCTTTCTCTTCTTCTCTCTCACTCTGCCTGCGACACAGGAGAGGTGCCCTGTGAGGACCTCCGTGCCCGGGCCTGGCTTGGGCAGCACAGGTCTCCCCCCTGGCAAGGAACCTAGAGCAGAGGTGGGTCCAGCCCCACTCTAGAAAGTGGCCTTGGCTGGTAGGGATCTGTCGATGGGCTCCTCCCATATTCAGTCCCATGGTCCTTGCAAGGACTTTCCAACAGAGGAACTGAGGCCAGTGGACAGAGGCCAGACCAGCACTATAAGGGTGGTTGGGCCAGAGGACCCCCTGGTGCCTCTATCTTGGAGGTGTCGTGGACCATCTCCCTGTTCTGTCGGGGACACTGGCCAACCCCCAGCCCTCCAGTGCCACAGGACCACAGAATGGAGACCTCATTCGCTGCACATGTCCAACTAGTACACCTGCATGCACTATGGCCTAAAGAATGGTGTACCAAGAAGTAGTCACACTGGCAGCCCTGAAACAGACCTTCCTACCTTGAGGAGATCTCTGGCACCCCAGGAAGGACACGGGGTCTGAGTGCTTCCCCTGAGCCTGTGGGGCAGGACCCAGGCTCCAAGCGTGGCACTCACACCTTCACCTTGCTGGCCAGCCTGCCCACCCGGCACCCCCCGCCCCCCCTCTGCCATGCAGCTCTTGCTGTTCCTGGGACACCACGCCTGCCTGGGGAACTGTATAATCTGTCATCCCAACCGGGATACTTTTGAGAGTGAAAGGCGACATCATGGATAATCATACCCTGACAGCCAGCAGAGGCCAGCACTGTCCAGGCAAACCAGGGTGTACAGTCACCCCCTTTACCCCTCAGTGTCTACCCTCTGCCTGAACTGTCAAGCCCACCCCCCATATCTGGTGGTCTCTCCCTCCAAGCACCTCCAGGTGGTGCGCTCTGATCCCTCAGTGTCAGGGAGCCCTCCCCCGTCGGGCTGTCTGCCCCCCAGGTCTCCCTCCCCTCCTCAGCCCTGCCACACACATTTGGGCTCCGAGAGGCAGGGGCTGGGATCTTCGGATGGGGAGTGGTGCTGGAGTGCTCCCCACATGGGCACTTCAGCGGCCCACCCCCTTCACCTGCCCCTTGCTCCAGCCAGGCCCCCTCTGGGCCAGAGTCCTTCACATCCTGTCTCCCTTTCTCTCCCTCTCCCGCGGTCAGTGGCGGCCAGAGGAGTCCGAGGACTATGTAAGTAGCAGGTGTGCGAGCGCGGGCAAGACGTGGTTGGGCTGGGCTCGTGGGACACGCCCCTCCCCTGCCTTTCCTCTCAGCCTGAGCCACCAAGATCCACAGGGCACCAGCCGCATCCAGAGAAAATTGGCATTTAGATGCGAGCACGGAGCTGAGCCGCAATTGGCACTTCCTCTAATCCTTCCTTCTCGCCTGTCGAGTAGCAATTTCAGGCTACCGTTTGGAATCGACCAGGGCCTGGCCCCTGCTCTGGCCAGACAGGGATGGAGTTAAATCCGATCCTGATCGTTAGGCCTTATTGATCTCTGCTGTGAAAAATCACCTGCTTCTGGGCCCAGGCTGGGTGAGGAATCTGGGGAGCTGGGTTCTAGTATTGGTGCGTTCTGGAGCCCCAACCCTGGGAGACCTTCCAGCTGGGGCAGGAGGGGGCCTCTGAGGGGTTGGTGGCAGCTGCAGTGGCCCCACCTGAGGCTCAGAGCTGGAGGGACACCAGGGTTGGTGGTGACAGCTCTGTTCCCACTGGACAGTGGTCCCCTCCCTTCTTCTCACTCTTCCCTCTGTGTGGCGTGGCTTGGCCTCCCGTGGTGTTTCTCCGCATGTCCGGAAATGATGCCTTGGCTAGAGATCGGTGCGTGGGCAGGGCCTGCCAAGGCTGGGGGACACTGCCCTGGCTGACTTATCAGATATCACCGGGGACAGTGGAGAAGTGCATTCCCCAGAGTGGGGCTTCCCTGTCCTCCTGTCTCTCCTCCCTGTCTCAGGAGGTATTGCAGAGCATAAGGTGTTCACAGAGCCAGTACCTAGATGGGGGTCAGGTGGGGTCCTGCTGGGTAGCACTTTGGCCCACCCCTCCACCCCACTCTGTGCGTGTGAGCACACACGTGCCTTAGTACCTGCAGGTGGCCCTCCATCTGTTTACACAGGAGGAGCTGTGGGCTTCATGCATGTGCGTGCCAAGAGCTGTGCAAGGTGCTCCATGCATGCGAGCTCTGTGCCCTCTGTGTTGTGTGTACACAGACCTCACGAGGTGTCATTCATAGTACAATGGAGTGAAGGAACAGCGTGGCCCTTTGTTCTTGTCTGAAAGGAAGAATGAGCTGTCTCCCCCAGACGTGTGGCTCCTGGGACGGGCGGGCTCCTCCTGGGCGCATGTCCCACCTGCCTGCCCTGCCTCCAGCAGAGTCCAGTATTGCACAGCCACCATCCCAGGACCGCTGGCCTTGTGTGCTCTGGGGACCTTCCCCCAGCTAAGGTCCTGAGGTGGCTGGCATGGTCTGGCCTCTCCTTGCTCTCCTGTGATGGGAATGGGTCTCTCCTCCTCCCTTAGGAAACCGTCATCAGTGGCCTAACCCCAGAGACCACCTACTCCATTACTGTTGCCGCCTACACCACCAAGGGGGACGGGGCCCGCAGCAAACCCAAAATTGTCACGACGACCGGGGCAGGTGAGTGAGGGGTCAGGACAGAGCCGAGGGTGGGGCAGAAAGGAGGGCAGTGCCAGAGCCCGGTGCGTGGTTGTTCAGTCCCAGGCCGGCCCGCCATGATGGTCAGCACCACGGCCATGCACACCGCTCTGCTCCAGTGGCACCCGCCCAAGGAGCTGCCTGGCGAGCTCCTGGGCTACCGGCTGCAGTACCGCCGGGCCGATGAGGCAAGACCCAACACCATAGACTTTGGCAAGGACGACCAGCACTTTACGGTCACCGGCCTGCACAAGGGTGCCACCTACATCTTCCGGCTTGCTGCCAAGAACCGGGCCGGCATAGGTGAGGAGTTCGAGAAGGAGATCACAACCCCTGAGGATGCGCCCAGCGGCTTCCCCCAAAACCTGCGTGTGCTGGGGCTGACCTCCTCCACCACGGAGCTGACCTGGGACCCCCCAGTGCTGGCGGAGAGGAACGGGCGCATCACCAGCTACACTGTGGTGTACCGCGACATCAACAGCCAGCAGGAGCTGCAGAACGTCACTGCCGACACCTGCCTTGCACTCTCCGGCCTGAAGCCGGACACCACTTACGACGTCAGGGTCCGCGCACGCACCAGCAAAGGCGCCGGCCCACTCAGCCCCAGCATCCAGGCCCGGACCATGCCTGTGGAGCAAGGTGTGTGCTGTGGGCACGTGGCTGCGCCTGGGGAGCTCTGCTCTCCCTGACCCACTGACCGACGGCGACTGTGCTCCACCAGCAGCTGCTGTGTGATCCTCCAGTCTCATGACCGTGACCACTAACCTCTAGCAAACGGGTGCCACGTTCTTGGTGTGCGACCCCTGACCTCTGCTGTCCTTGACCTGATTTCTGCCGTGTGACTCTTCAATCTCCTGTGACCTTGACCTACTGATCTCTTTTGACTGCCTCACTTTTCTCGGGTGTGCGACGCTAATCTCTTGGGGCCACGACCTACTGACCTCTAGTGAACATGTTCCACTACGCTCTGGCGTGCAGCCACATGCCTCTCATGACCGGGTCCCACTGACCTCTGGGCACTCTGACCTGGTGTCTCTGAGCTCCAGCACTTCCGGAGATCCTGACCAGGGGTCCTGTGGCAGCTGCTCTGGCCCGGTGCTCACCGTGACAACGAGCTTGGGCTGAGAGCTGAACGTGTGCGATTTGAAGAGGGCTGGGAGTGGGGCTACCTGGTTCTCTGCAGCCATTCCTAACCCCCGACCCCTGACCAGTGTCTCTTCCTGGCACAGAAGCCCCTCAGGCCCGTTCACCCCACCCCAGTTACGTGGCCAGAGGTGACTCCCTCCTTATGTTCTGCAGTGTTCGCCAAGAACTTCCGTGTGGCAGCCGCAATGAAGACATCTGTGCTGCTCAGCTGGGAGGTCCCTGACTCCTACAAGTCAGCTGTGCCCTTCAAGGTGGGTGAGGGCACGGCCGGCAGAGCCCAGCACACATGTAGGCCTGCTGCGGGCATCATTCCAGTCCCGTTTGTGGGTGTTTGTGACACAGGATCCTGGTTAGATGTGTGTGCATGCTCGTGGGAGGCCTGTGATGGGGAGCCTCACCCAAGTGCACTCCCTGCCCCCGTCCCCTGCAGATTCTGTACAACGGGCAGAGCGTGGAGGTGGATGGGCATTCCATGCGGAAGCTGATTGCAGACCTGCAGCCAAACACGGAGTACTCGTTCGTGCTGATGAACCGTGGCAGCAGCGCAGGGGGCCTGCAGCACCTCGTGTCTATCCGCACAGCCCCTGACCTTCTACCACACAAGCCGCTGCCTGCCTCTGCCTACATGGAGGACGGCCGCTTCACCCTCTCCATGCCCCACGTGCAGGACCTCTCACTCGTCAGGTGTGCAGACGAGGCCTTGGGAGGTGGGCAGGGCTGGCGACGCGAGCATGGTGATGACAGCTGATTCCTGCTCTGCCCGCCCAGGTGGTTCTACATCGTGGTGGTGCCCATCGACCGTGTGGGCGGGAGCATGCTGGCCCCGAGATGGAACACACCCGAGGAGCTGGAGCTGGACGAGGTGTCTGGGGCAGGACAGGGTGGCACTAATGACAGCCCCTTACTGGTTGGCTGTGGCCCCAGTGACTCTCCCACAGTAGCATCACTCTGGCTGCTCTGGCTAGCAGCCTGCCCCTCTCTGAGGAGAGGGACTCTGGGATGGCTCTCTGGGAGTTTCCAGAGCACTCCTGAGGGCTTACAGAGGATCTGCTGGGGTGGGAAGAAGCAGAGTTGTCTAGAGGCTCCTGAGCCGTGTAGACTTTGGAGAGTCTTGAGGTCTAGAGGCCACAGAGGGCTCGAGTGGCACCCCCAGGGCCTTTGGCATCCCGAGTCCTCTTCTCTCAGCGGTGTGGAACCAGGCCCATCTGATTGGGGTGAAAGGCAGGTACCCAGAGGTGGGTACCTGTTCTTACTGGGCTGGCAGGGAGGAAGCAAGGCTGTGTCTGGGGTCTGGCATCGTTCTGCGGGTACAGTGGGCCAAGCCCAGCTCGGGCCCCTGACAGGGAAGGTGAGCCTCCCCTCAGCCCAGGGCTGTGTGCTCCGAGGCTGGCGTGACTCCTGTGCTTTGCTCTGTCAGCTCCTGGAGGCCATCGAGCAGGGCGGTGGGGAGCGGCGGCGACGGCGGCAGGCAGAGCGGCTGAAGCCGTATGTGGCTGCACAGATGGACATGCTCCCCGAGACCTTCACCCTGGGAGACAAGAAGAGCTACCGGGGCTTCTACAACCGGCCCCTGTCTCCAGACCTGAGCTACCAGTGCTTTGTGCTCGCCGCCCTGAAGGAGCCCGTGGACCAGGTCTGCCTGAGCCCCCTGGGCTCTCAGCACCCCAGGCCTGACCCGAGACCAGGCCAGTTTCAAACACCAGATCTTAGGCCAGGGGCAGCCCCAGAGATCCCAGACCTGCATTAGGGATCTTAAGACACCAGCCCCTACGACCCAGTCAGCTGACCAGGCTCAGGTCAGTCTCTTAGGGTCTGGGAGACCAGGCCCACCCAGCCCAGCATAACCCAGCCCCAGAGCCCTTTTTCCAGGTTTGCTGGGCAGAGGGTGGGGGATCTCACGCTGAGCTCACTGTCCCTGCTCTTCCTTCACTGGGCCGCAGAAGCGCTATGCCTCCAGCCCCTACTCCGACGAGATCGTGGTCCAGGTGACACCCGCCCAGCAGCAGGAGGAGCCAGAGATGCTGTGGGTGACGGGTCCCGTCCTGGCAGTCATCCTCATCATCCTCATTGTCATCGCCATTCTCCTGTTCAAGAGGTGAGTTCTGCGTTCAGGGCTCCAGGGGACGGCCACCTGCCCCTGGACTCTCAGGCCCTCCCTGGGCGTGGTGCATGCGGGCATGGGGCAGCCACACTGGCCTGCACCCCGGGCCCAGTGGGAAGCCAGGAAAAGCAGAGGCAGTATGTGTGCACGTGTGTGTGTTAGCCTAGGTGTCATGAGCAGCTAAAGCTTCACAGAGAGCTGGTTCACGTGCTTCCCCGGCGTGTCTGTCTATCTGTCTCTGTGTTTCGATGGATGTGAACATGTCTGTCTCTCAGCTTCAAGAGACCACCCTCTCCTGGTCTCCTATCTTCAGCACTTCCTCTGCCACCATTCCTAGATGACTCCCCAGGCTCGCTCTCCTGCCTAGGCCTAGAGAGGTCCACCCCCAGCTGCAGGCCCACATGCGCACAGACCTTCACCTGGCAGATGTTCATCGAGCGCCTGCTGTGACTGGAGCATCCACAGCTGCCCCAGACTCAGTGTGTCTTGAACCCTCCCTGCAGCCCTCCTCCTCATGGTCCCTATCACAAGGGTCTGGCCCATCCACCCTGTTTACCAACCGGAAACCTGGGTGTCACCGTCACCCTTCCTCCTCCCTTGCTCTTCACGGTCTCCCATGAGTCCTATTGTGAATGTCGCTGGATCTGCTCCTCCTCTCTCTCTCAGTGGGCTCCCCAAAGATAGTGCATGTGCAGGCGTAGCTGGGGCCCTGGCACACAGCACCCCTCAGTTCTCTCTCGGGTAGTTGCAACCACCTGCTCTTGGAGTCTCCCCTTCCTGTCCATCCATCTCCCAGCCTGGGAGCTATTTCCAAAGATTTTACTTTGTCACCCTCAGTATAAAACTTTTTAGTGGCTCCCAAGGTAAAGCCGGACTTCTGTAACCTGACAATCAGATGCCTGGCTGGCCTGGCCCCTGGCTCACTCCCGACGTCGTCACGCTGAACTAGTGCAAGTCCCCGGCCGGCTCTAGCAGTGCCCTCCACTCTGCAGTTTTCCTGCTCCCTGCCCACCCAGCAGCTGCTGTCTCTTCCTTCAAGGCCACTTTCCAGGCTCTGGTGCCCACAAGGCTCTCTCGGCCCCCACCTCTTCCCCACACCGTCCCCCAACTGCCCCAGTGATGCTTCATTGGGCACATCGCTGGGCCTGCGTTTCCAGCACCCAGCACAAGGCTGAGCCCACAAGGCATCAGTGAACGCTTGTCAGTGAGCGCGTGCTGGTCCGTATGTCTGAACACATCGCCACGTATGAGTTCCTGTGCCCCATCTCTCCCCAGGCCCCACCCCTGACCCCTGAGCTGGATGCAGTGGCTCCTTCCTCCCAGGGTGAATAGAGTCAGGCTCACTGGTCCAGGCCATGGAGACCTGTGGGTGGGGAACGTGAGGAGTGTCCCACACACCCACTCATCCTCCTTCCCACTCCTGTGTGGGGCCTGGTGTCTGCAGGAGAGGTTTCCCTCCCTGTAAGTGCCATGTGGGTACCATAGATAGGTCCCCCCTGTCACCAGAGGACCTGAGTGCTTGGCGGAAACAGTGACCATTCCTTTCTTCTATCCTTGCCTGTCTTTCGGGACCTAGTAAACAAGAAAGGTAGGAGTCCTTCCTTCTCTCTTCACACACCTCCCCCTTCACTTCTTATCCCTGTACACAGTTCGGGCCCAGCAGGGAGGGGCAGTGCTTCGACTGGAAGCCTCCTGGCGTGTGGCTGTCCCGTCGGCTCAGCAGGCCCCGAGGTGGGCTCTGTCACTCTCTGGACTTGTAGCTGCACAGGGGATGCCTGCTCCAGGGCGCAGGCATAGCGCAAACTTCCAGTACTTCCCCTGCGTGCACAGACTGACTCTGAGCTCGCCAGAGCCTTCCACCAGGCTCCCAGTTCTGAGATTACCTGCGTGCTGCAGGGGACAGAGTCTTGTGTTTGTGCAAAGAGCACTGGCTGCTGGGCAGTGGGGAAGTGTGTGCTGCTACACACTCATGCACACTCACGCTAGTTCTTCCTCCCCAAACACACCCATGTCCACCAAGCAGAAGCGGCCCCTGGATGCTTATCAGCAGCTGGACCCCATAGTCTGTCTCTGACCCTGTCCTTGTAGACAGGGGAGCTAAGGCCAGCGAGGGGGGACTCTGCCTGGCTCGGGTGACACCTTCCTTGTCCCTCCCCTGCCGCGGGGGGCATTGACCGTGACACCCAGAGCCTGACGCCTGGGGCCCAGCTCTTTGTGATGTTGGCGTGTCTTATGTGTCATTTGCATGTTTATTCCTGATGGCTCCTGCTGCCTCAGCTGTGGCGGCCTTGGGGACAGCAGCCACTCCCCGGGAGTGCCCTCTGTCAGAAGGAGCCACCAGCCTCCGCAACCCCCTTCCTCCCTGGCTGCACTGGCCCTCTGTCCACTCCCCACTCCTGCTGTCTCCCCCCCACACCCATGTTTTCCATGTTGAAGCTGCTCTGTCCCTGGCTCCTCCATGCTCAGAGACCCCAGGAGGGGGTGGGGCGGTGGGGGGGACAGAGCTGTGGACTCAGGAGCTCTATGGCAGCTAGCCATACCGTGCGTCCCTGTCTTCCATCTGGACCTCGGGTTCTTACCAACCGTCCTGCCTCTTCAGGAAAAGGACCCACTCCCCGTCGTCTAAGGATGAGCAGTCAATTGGGCTGAAGGACTCCTTGCTGGCCCACTCCTCCGATCCCGTGGAGATGCGGAGGCTCAACTACCAGACCCCAGGTAGGGCTGCTCCCCCAGCCCAGCACTGCAGGTCCCTGGGGTCTCCTCCAAGGGGCCCTGGCCTTGTGCCCCCATTTCCTGTTCCTGGTCCTCCTCTTTGCCCTCCTCCCTGTACCCGTCCACTTTGCTGAAGTGACTGAGGAGCTCCTATATCCAGCAGCTGGACAGGCGCCCCAGGGCCCGGGAGCCTCTCAGAGGAGGCCCAGCTGCTTAGCCTCTGCCTCATCTTTGGTCAAGGCTTCTGGATATGGGCTAAAGACCCTCACAGAGCCCACGTCCCAGGTATGGGTGGCTAGCATCTGTGCCTGCACCATGGTCCCTCCACGTGACACAGGGGTGTGTTGGTGGGAAACGCCGCATCAGACACTTGTGGTGGGATGGGGCACCCGCATCTGACCCTTCCTGGAGGCTAGCCCCAGACTTACCTTGCGAGCACAGGGACCCCACACAGGGCTTGGTGCCTGCCCTTCCTTCTCCAACCACTCTCACGTGGCTGTCTGGCTGTCCCTTCTACCTGAAGTGTCACTTACTCCCCATGCCCCAGCCGACACAGCTCAGACCTCTCCCCTGGGTAAAGCCTCCCAGCCCTCTCCAGCCCCCACACAGGCCTGGTTGTTCCTTCTCAGCTCTTGGAAGCTCTCTGCTTCTTCCATCATGACACCTGTTATTTTGAGCTAGAAGTGCATTGATATAGTCTGAGCTCTGTGGAGCCAGGAACTTTGTCTTGTTCATCTGCCATCTCTTGGATTGTACACATGGTGGATTCTTATCGAATGCCTGGGAAATAAACACACAGCAGAATGAATGAGTGAACTAACACATGCACACAGGGTTTGTGTATATATGAGCTAGTTATTACTGCATATTAAATTACCCCAAAATCTAATGGCTTAAAACAATAGTTAATGTATTATCGCTCACAGTTTTTGTGAGTCAGAAATTCAGACAGGAGTACAGCAGGAACAGCTTGTCTGTTCCAGAATGTCTGGGCCCTCACATGGAAGACTTGAAGGCTGGGAGCTAGAATCATTTAAAGCAAATGGGTCGGCAAACTATGGCCCGTGGCCAGATGCAGCCACCACCTGTTTTTTCACATAGAGTTTTATTGGGACACAGCCGTGCTCATTCATTTGTGTATTGTCTCTGGCTATTTTCATACTACCAGGGCAGAGTTAACTAGATACAATAGATACCATATGTCCACAAAGCAAAAAATATTTACTTTCTGGCCTTTTATGGAAAAGTTTGCCAACCCCTGAATTCTGAAGATTCATTCATTAACGTCTAGGAGTTGATGCTAGAGTCAGCTATGAGCCCACCTGGGGTTGTCAGCTGTGACTACCACATGAGGCCTCTTCATGTGGCCTGGGCTCCCTCACAACATGGTGACTAAGTTCCAAGAGTACGTGTTCTGAGAGAGAGAGCCAGGCAGACCTAGCAGGCTGTTGCAACCTGGCATGATCATATCTGTGAGGAAGCAAAGCACCAGGGTGCTGGGGGCCTGGAGGGCCAAGAAGCCTCCTCCAAGAAGGGATGCCGAGCCCCTCTGGACTAATTCCAGAGCATTCATTAGTTGAACAAAGAGGGGGTGGGAGGTAGCTCCTTTCAGTGGAAGTAGCACGTGCAGAGGTGGCTCAGGGGCGTTGAGTGTTGTGCGCCATTGGAGTTGGGGTATTGAGAGCCCCGAGACAAGACCAGAGGGTTAGGTGGGGATCCAGTCACAGAGGAACCTGAGTGCCAGGGGTTTGACTTCACCTTGAGGGCACCAGGAAGGCACTAAAGGTTTTCAGCAGGGGAGCAGCACGGTCAGAATTGTGCTGTAGAAATACCGCTCTGGCTGCTGTGTGGAGGACAGATTGGAGGGGGAGAAACTGGGGAGGGAGACTGCTTAGAAGGCCACGGAGTAAGTGAAGGATGCTGAGGACCTGGACGTGGGGGGTGGCCGTGGGGGTGGAGGGAAGGGCAGACTCAAGAAGCATGGAGGGGGCACGGACAGCCAGGCTTGGGCTTGCTTCCACATGGGTGAGGAAGCTGGGGGCCACGGGGGGTGCAGGCAGCAGTCAGGTCTGTGGGTTTGGACCTCCATGCCGAAACCACAGGCGTGGGAGGTGCCGAGGAGCATGCAGTGGTCCCAGCCCAAGAACAGGTGGGCTCTCCCAGTAGACAGGGAGAAGAAGAGAGGGGCGGAAGAACAGCCAGGGAAGAAGGTGAAATGTTGAGGAAAGATGAGTGCAGAGTAGCCAAAAGGGTTAGGAAGGAGCAGCGTGTGCGCACAATAGAGAGAGAGAGAGAGAGAGAACAGGAGTGTAGTGAGCTCGGCCGAGAGGGCTGCGTGCCAGGGGGATTCGGGGATTTAGAGGAGCAGGAAGACCATTGGATTCAGTAGTTGGCACCTTGGAGAGAGCGTGGTGGCTGAGTTTTAGTGGGTTGAGGAGCAGTGAGTGGGGAATGAGCAAGTGGAGAAAGCCTTTCAGAGACCAGGTGTGAAGGATCAGATGGACAGGACCACAGCGAGAGAGGAGAGAGACTTGTGGGATCGAAAAAGGATTTTTCTTTCCTCCAACATGGAAATTGTTTATGGACAGTAGTCGTTTGCATGAGCATTTGAGATGCAGGGGTGGGGGTGCTGACCTGCTAGACAAGAACACTTAGCCTGGGGACAGGGTGTGGGGACGCCTCTCTGAGCTCTAGGCCAGGAGACAATGGGAGGCAGGTGAAGTCGGTGTAACACGTTGCTGGAGTTCTCAGCTAAAGACCGGTTTTCTCCAGGATGAGAAGTGTTGAGAGCAAGGTCATGAGAGAAGCTGTGGCATGGCTGTGGGTGCAGAACAGGTGGGCCCGGGAGGATTGCTGAGCAGCGTGAGGGCCCAGGAATGGCTCCAAAATCTCTGTGGCTGCAGGGACCCCAGGGAAATGGCAGGGATCTGAGAGGACCCTGGGAGGGATGAAGAATAGGAAGTCTGCTGTGGAGAAGCACGGGGCGCAGGAGGCTGTAGCCCAGGTCAGGCCGTTGGAAGTGGCCCCGTGAGGATCACCAGAGGTGTGGAGACGGAGGAACCGAGGCTACTGGCCGGGAGAGGCTTCCCCTGTGGACATGGGTGGGCGGTCCCCAGGGTGCTGGCAGCACTCGGTGTGTTGAGTGAACCAGGGACGAGAAGGGACAACAGGAGGGTCAGCAGGGGTGGCGGCACTCTCCACGGCTGAGGGTTTCCTTCATATTTTTTTAGTTCAGTAAACATTTTTTTTCTCCTGTTGATTTAATTTTTATTCTGAAAATTTTTCAAACCCACAGAAAAGCTGGAGGAGTCATACAGTCCTCATCTGCATATTCTCTTGCACTTTTGTTTCTTGCCGTACGCACCTCCTCTCTCCGTACAAAAGCATGCTTCCTTTTTCCCAAATCATCCAAAAATAGCCAAGGTCAATTTTGATACCAGAGGGGGTTGATTTGGACTTAGAATTTAGTCATGAAAAGAGGCCCACCGAGGGCCCCAGGGGTCGGAAGCGCTGGGCTCTGGGTGGGAGCCGTGGGGGGACTTGCCCCACAGCCCAAGGCCCCTCACTGCCCCGTCGGCCCCCACGCCCCAGCCCCCTCAGCCCCTCACCGTGTCTGACAGTGAGGTACCCAGAGAAGGTTAACAGGCCTTCCTCTCTTGCCCTGTTGTTTTTTGTCTGTTTTCTCTGCAGGTTCCAGTGTCCCCAGTTGCCCGAATATCTCAAGTTAGTTTTCCAAGTTCCCATGTTTGGGGGCTACTCTGGCTTCTGTGTCTGTTTCCTCTACTTTCTCTCACCTCTTCGCCTCCCTTCTTTCTTGGATTCTTCCCTCCCCTTTCCTCTTCCTTCTCCTCATGTTTTTCCTCCTCCATCCTCCCCTCTCCCCAACTTGCTTCTGTCCTGCTTTCCCTCCTGCTGGCCCCATCTCTCTCTCTCTGTCTCTCTCGCCCCCAGTCTCAGTCTGGCCCCGCTCTGGGTGTCCTTCCCATCTCCTTGTCTCCACATCTCCCTCCTCGTCTCTGCTGCTCTCTCCGTGTTCTTCCATGTCACTCTGCCACGTCTCCGTGCTTCGTGACCACCCCATCCACACGCTCCGTGCAGGGCCTATGATGTCACTGAGTCTCCCATGGTGACTGGCGCCAGTGAGGGGCAGGAGGGCTGTCCACAGGCAGGGCCCTTGGGCGGGTGTGAAGGCTGAAGAAGCCCACAGCCCCATCCTGTCAGTCGTCCCCGACCTGGGCTTCCAGCCCCAGCCAGGGAGAAAGGAAGCCTCTCGTCCCTCTTGAGAACCCACCAGGGAGGGCCCTGGTGCCCCTGCTCAGCGCCGTGTCACACAGACGTGCTCACAGCACACACACTTCCCTCTCTGTCCTCTCCCTCCTCCAGCCGCTGTGTGCTCTGCCATCCCTGTCGCCGCATGTGCCGCTGTCTCCATGCCAACAGTGCCAAGTGCTCCATGGTCACACGTGTTCACATACGTGCGTTGGGGTTGTCTCCACCACCCTGCTCAGGCCTCATGCTAACTCTGCCTCTGTGTGCTGTGTGCCCCCTCCCCCAGGCATGCGAGACCACCCGCCCATCCCCATCACTGACCTCGCGGACAACATCGAGCGCCTCAGAGCCAACGATGGCCTCAAGTTCTCTCAGGAGTATGAGGTGAGGCGCCTGCCCACCACCATGTGCCTGGCCTGGGCCTAGCCCCATGCCAGCTCCCATCCCGCCTCAGGGCCCAACTGTGTGTGTGGGGGTGGGGGTGCTCCAGGCTTCCCTGGAACACAGGTGGGAGGGGTCAGCATGGCGCCTGACCAAGGCCCTTTCACGCATCCCGGGTCTGGACACGCAGACAC
The DNA here is from genome assembly GCF_057802395.1 of Ceratotherium simum simum. Lineage (NCBI taxonomy): Eukaryota > Metazoa > Chordata > Mammalia > Perissodactyla > Rhinocerotidae > Ceratotherium > Ceratotherium simum. The sequence goes on along the minus strand of NC_141921.1, from coordinate 15,302,965 downwards.
CTGCCCAGATGCTAACAGAGGCAGACAGCAGGTCACGTAGACACACAGAGATCAGTAATAACAGCTGACATTTTCAAGAGCTTACTGCAGGCCGGCACCGGGCTAGGCACTTGGCATGCATCGTCTCCTTCAGTCTTCCCCCTGTGCAAGGGGTACTGTTACCATCCCATGTTCTAGATGAGGAAGCTGAGGCTCAGAGAGGGGAAGTGACTTGACCAAGGTCACACAGCTGATGAGTAGTGGAGCCAGGATTCAAACCCAGGCCTCCTGACAGCCGGTGCTCTGCACATGCGGGTGCTCCCAGCTGTGCTCAGAGCACACAGATCACAGAGACAGGGAGTCGGGGATTCGGGGCTTGCTGCTCAGGCTGCACACACCCCCTGCTCAGGGTCCCCCATGTGCTCACTTCACTCTGCCCTTGACTCCTGCATGCCGGGGGCTCAGACTTCAGAGCACTGCTCCCTTGGCCTGGGGTCTGAGGGCTTCCAGCCCTCCCAGCTGGGGAGAGGCTTTGCTGAAGAAGGAGGTGATAAAGGAGAGCCCCACTCACTCTAAGGAGCACAGACGGAGGAGTGCCTCGGCCCCTGCTCTTTGCCCAGCTCCCGGTGGAGGGCTGGCACAGGATTCACCCTTGATCAGTGGCGGATGATAGCTGATGGATGGACTGGCTCAGCCCAACCTGGGAGTTTGCTCCACTTCTGGTCAGATGTCCACCCTTAGCTGTGCGTGGCATCCTAGGGTACCAAGATCCCCCTCCCAGGGACTGTGGGTCAGGTTTCTGCAGAGGAGGTTGAGCTTGGCAGGCAAATTGATGAACACATCTGCTGCAGGGAGGGTGTGCTGCCTCTCCCTGTAGAGCATCCCCCGGGGCCCTGCTTTGCATAAGGCTGAGCTGTGAGGGTAGCAAAGTGGGTGAGTTGGGCTCTTTGCCTTCAGTCGTCTATCTAGCAGGGAAGGCCATCCATGGTTTTCTGCCCACACTCATCCAGTCCCGTGTCCCACACCTGCCCTTTCTTCTGACGAGGCTCTGCACCTCACTGTCTGGGCTCACAGCGTTTTCCCTTCCACCTTCTTCCCACTTCTCTCCTCCAGTCTGAGCTTTCCTTATAAGACCCTCCTCCTCCAGGAAGCCTTCTCTGGCCACCCCAGCCTGCCATGGGCTTTCCCTCAGCCAGGATCCCATAGCTGTGTTACCTTTAACGGTCAGTCATTCATTCATTGCGCATTGTCGAGCACTTACCATGTGTCAGTCCCTGTGCAGGGTGCCAGAGGTATGGAGACAGACGACCTCAGGGAGCTCAGTCAGTGAGGAGCCAGGTGCAGTCAGGTGATCACCAGTGGATATGACAGTTGCCCTAGTGTGAAGTAGGACACACGTGGGGAGAAGGTAGGCCGACAGCACCAAAGTAGGCTGATGGGTGGGGTGTGCTGAGGGGTCTCACGGAAGCAGCATGTGCTGTCCTGTGGTAAGTCACAGACTGGCGACAAAACACGGAGGCCGTCGTGTGCTCCGCTGAGAACTCAAGGCTGTATCCGTCCATAAGAGGAGGGTATGACAGGACCTGTTTCACCGGAGGATTAGATGAGGGAACACGTGCAGATGCTTAGAAGAGTGCCGGGCACATGTTCTCACCAAGACTCAGCTGTTGTTCTTATCATCTGAGGCGGTGAGAGCCATGGAAGGTGTTGAATCAGGAAGTCAATAATCAGATCTGCATTTCATAAGGATTGTTCTGGCTGCAGGACACAGTGCGTCAGAGTGGGGCAAAAGCGAAGAGGCAGGGAGATGCCCATGTCTGAGTTGGGGTGGCTTGGCTGAGGCCAGTGGCAGCAAGTTGGAGAGAGCCAGGGTGGGGGCGCACCAGGACATGGTGACTGCTGGGATGGGGCACAGAGGAGTTGTGAGGATGCCTTGTGAGTTCTGGCTGGGGTTTTGGGTAAACGGGTGACAGTGCCTTTCACCGAGATGGAGTCGCAGCAGCAGAGCTAGTTTTGGAGGGGAAGCTGATGAACTCAGCTTGGCCAGGGTTGGGATTGAAGGACCTATGAGGCCTCCAGGTGGGGATGTCAGGAGTCTGCTAGCTCTACAGATGGGAGCGCAGGGGAGACCCTGGGCTGCAGCTGGGTTTATGGGCAGTTCCAGCATGCGGATGGAAGATCCTGCAAGCAAATGAGGGCCCCCAGCAAACGGTTGTAGAGTGCCAAGAGGGCCCAGAATGAACCCTGAGAGAGCACTGTGTCCTGCCCATGGGAAGGGCAGGCGGAAGGAGAGAAGACAGAAGGAGCAGCCAGAGAGGTAGAAGAGAGCTGGACAAGGTGGGGCGGCGGGTGTCCAGAGCCCTCAGCAGTGTCGGGTACCGCACAGCTGGCTACCATCGCTTCGTCTTGCTTTCCACTCATTTCGTTAGTTGGGAACAGGGCTTCAGGGACTTACCCCACCCTCACCCTATCCCTGGCCACTCTGCTGGGCAAGGGGGTTTGGTACCATGGTCAGAGGTGTCTTTGGTCCATCACCTTCCTGACAGGGGATGTGGTGGCCTCTGAGCTCCATGCTGGGGGAGCTGGTGCCTACCATAGGATACAGGGGCTGGCTGTGGCATAGGGCAAAGGCAGGATGTGGGTACCACCTGGAAGTCTGAGTCCCCCTGAGGACAGTAGGTGGACCTCAGCTCTTACCCCACCCCCTTGCCCTCTCCATTCCCTGCAGTCCATTGACCCTGGTCAGCAGTTCACATGGGAGAATTCAAACCTGGAGGTGAACAAGCCCAAGAACCGCTACGCAAATGTCATCGCCTACGACCACTCTCGAGTCATCCTCACCTCCATCGATGGTGAGCCAGGGGGCCCCCCTCCCAACCCCTTGCTTTCCTCCTCCTTGCTGCTGGGGTGACATTTCATCCTACAGAAGAGGCCCACGCATCCCAGGGGTGCACCAAGGAACGGTGGGCTGGGCTGGGGGCCCTGGGGTAATGTTCTCCCGTGTCCCTTCCTGTCCATAGGTGTCCCAGGGAGCGACTACATCAATGCCAACTACATCGATGGCTACCGCAAGCAGAATGCCTACATTGCCACACAAGGCCCGCTACCCGAGACCATGGGCGATTTCTGGCGGATGGTGTGGGAACAGCGCACAGCCTCTGTGGTCATGATGACGCGGCTGGAGGAGAAGTCCCGGGTAGGACTGTGCAGGGCCCTGCTAGGAGGTGGGGTGGGAAATACTCAGCCACCAGGTGACTGCAGGCATCTTTTTCTGTCCCTGTGGGAAGAAACTTCTCAAGGGATCCCCAAGTGCTGTTGTTGTCCTGGAGTGTTATCATGTTCCCCAGCTGGTGGGTGTTCCTGGATGTGGCCTGTTCCCCAGATGGTAGTGAGTTCTTAGGATGTTAATATGTTGCACCAGATACTGTCATTTTCCAGGAATGTTAATGTGTTTCCTAGTTGCCTGCATGTTTCTGGGATGTTCACATGTTCTCCAGATGCTGGAGTGTTCCTGGGCATTAACACATCTCCTAAGTTAATTAGTGAAAAGAGCTGCTGTTATCTGCTTTTATACCACAAAGCATTGACTGGAACATAAAATTTACAGAGCTTGAAAATGGTGCATAAACATTATGGGTAAATTTGGTAGAAAATGTGCCTGGTGCAATCTGGCCATGAATAAATAATTTTCAGTTCTGGTCTGAGAACCCACTGTGGCTGGTGAGGGTGGCATGGTGGATCTGAGAGTCCGGGGCTGGGGGCTTGCAGCCAGGTAGGCTAGACCTTCCACTCTGCTTCTGCCCTGGGGCCCATGCCCATCTGAACCTTTGGGCACCTCCAGACACCCTTGTACCCTGCCCTGCTTATCCCTCTGCAGGTGAAGTGCGATCAGTACTGGCCAGCCCGTGGCACTGAGACCTATGGCCTTATTCAGGTGACCCTACTGGACACAGTGGAGCTGGCCACTTATACTGTGCGCACCTTCGCGCTCCACAGGGTATGGCCCTGCCCCAGTGCTTGTCCCCACCCCGGTCCCTGTAAGGACAGTGGTGTGAGCATGGTGTGCTGTGGGGTGCAGGGGGGAGCAGGAACTCACTGTGGGGGTCAGGGTCTCGCAGGTGTGTGAATGCTTTTTGACGGCTGGTGGCATGAGTGGAGTGAATGGGAACAGCATGGTGAGCTCCTCCAGGCTGCCCCGTGTGGCTTCGGAGTTCTGTGCGAGAGCGATGGGTGTGGCCCCAGTGGCGGGTCACCCTGCCCTGAGGCTGTAGCAGGCAGACCCCTAGTCACACTGTCTCTCTCCGCTTTCCTCCCCAGAGTGGCTCCAGTGAGAAGCGGGAACTGCGCCAGTTCCAGTTCATGGCCTGGCCAGACCATGGGGTTCCCGAGTACCCAACCCCCACCCTGGCCTTCCTGCGGCGGGTCAAGGCCTGCAACCCGCTAGATGCAGGGCCCATGGTGGTGCACTGCAGGTGAGGGGCTGGAGCGCCACCACAGGGGTGGGGTGGGAGGTGGGGTGGGCCTCTGCCCCGAGCTGAGCCCGTGTCCTGCAGCGCGGGCGTGGGCCGCACGGGCTGCTTCATCGTCATTGATGCCATGCTGGAGCGGATGAAGCATGAGAAGACAGTCGACATCTACGGCCACGTGACGTGCATGCGATCGCAGCGGAACTACATGGTGCAGACAGAAGACCAGTATGTGTTCATCCACGAGGCGCTGCTCGAGGCCGCCACGTGTGGACACACAGAGGTGCCCGCCCGCAACCTCTATGCCCACATCCAGAAGCTGGGCCAAGTGCCTCCTGGGGAGAGTGTGACCGCCATGGAGCTCGAGTTCAAGGTGGGGTCAGGGGTAGGCCTGCCAGACTCCAGGGGCCTGGATGGGGTCATGGGGATGATCTCCCCAGGAAGCCAGGCTTGACCAGCCCCTCCCTCTTGCTAGTTGCTGGCCAGCTCTAAGGCCCACACATCCCGCTTCATCAGCGCCAACCTGCCCTGCAACAAGTTTAAGAACCGCCTGGTGAACATCATGCCCTATGAATTGACCCGAGTGTGTCTGCAGCCCATCCGTGGCGTAGAGGGCTCTGACTACATCAATGCCAGCTTCCTGGATGGCTATAGGTCAGCACACTTGTGACTGCCCACCACGCTTGCGGGTACCTGGGCCTACACCTGGCTGGTTGGGGCGCAACAGATTAGGGCCAGCCCAGAAGACCAGAGTGGGCTTCCTGGAGGAAGGGTGATCTGAGCAATGCCCCAAGGGACTCGGCAGTCTTGGGGAGACTCTGGGGACAGCAGCATCTCCAACATGGCCAGTCTTATGTCCACCCCAGACAACAGAAAGCCTACATAGCCACACAAGGGCCTCTGGCAGAGAGCACCGAGGACTTCTGGCGCATGCTGTGGGAGCACAACTCCACAATCATCGTCATGCTGACCAGGCTTCGGGAGATGGGCAGGGTGAGGCGCGCCCCCCCGCCCCCCCCCCGCCAGGGCCCTTCTCATACCTGGAGCACCCCAGCCACCCCTTCACTGCTCACTCCTTTCACACCCAGCCTCCCGTCAGCATAGCCTCAGACCCCCATTATCACCACCTGAGGCGGCCTGCCCCAGAACCCTCTGAAACTTGGAGCTTGCATGCCCCATTCCTCCCCACCTGATCATGGGGGCCGGGCTGTTTGTCCACAGGAGAAATGCCACCAGTACTGGCCAGCAGAGCGCTCTGCTCGCTACCAGTACTTTGTTGTTGACCCGATGGCCGAGTATAACATGCCCCAGTATATCCTGCGTGAGTTCAAGGTCACAGACGCCCGGGTGAGTGGGGACAGGGGAATGTGTGTTTGCAGGAAGCGTGTCTGTAACACTGCCTGAGCACACGTGGGGTGGGGGCTGCCCTGGCTCAAGCTATAGGAATCTGAGGTGGGGGTGTGGGTGTGGGGGAGTGAGCATATCTCCCAGTGGCTTTGGGGGCGATGACTCCACAGGTGCTTACCTGTGTCATTGTACTACCCGCCTGCCCTGCTGGGGCTGCACCCTGAGGCACATACACTCACCCTGTCACCTGCCCGCCTCTCCTAGGATGGGCAGTCGAGGACGATCCGGCAGTTCCAGTTCACAGACTGGCCGGAGCAGGGCGTGCCCAAGACGGGTGAGGGCTTCATCGACTTCATTGGGCAGGTGCACAAGACCAAGGAGCAGTTCGGACAGGACGGGCCCATCACGGTGCACTGCAGGTGGGGCTGACCCCATGGAGGGCTGGGGCGGGTGGGGGTCTGCAGGCCTGGTGGGCAGGACCCCTGACCCAGTGCTGTCCCTGAGCAGTGCTGGCGTGGGCCGCACCGGGGTGTTCATCACTCTGAGCATCGTCCTGGAGCGGATGCGCTACGAGGGCGTGGTGGACATGTTCCAGACCGTGAAGACGCTGCGCACACAGCGCCCAGCCATGGTGCAGACGGAGGTACGCGGGCCGGCTGGCTGATGCACAGGCTGGTTCCTCACAGACCCGTGCCGCCGCCATTTACCGTTGCCTGCTGTGCCTGAGGTGCTGGGGTAGGATGAGCAGGGTGTGCTCCTCCCTCGGCAGCTCTGCACTGAGCACCAGTGGTGTGCCTGGCTCCCGGCTCGGGTGGGATGTGGCAGTTCTTACGGGGTGCGCAGGCTGGGGCGTGCTGGGGGGGAGGCAGGTAGATGTGGGTGGTGGGGAAGGGGGAGAGATGAGCCTTCAGAGGTTCTTTCAGGCTCTCCGGACACTGCCTGGGACTGATGTCAGGGTCTAGCACCTGCTCCTGGCCAGCAGAGGCTAACCCCATGGCTGCAGTGTGATGCCCTCGGCAATGTGTTGGGGGTGTCTGCTGGCACCACCCACCCTGACCAGCCGCTGTCCCACAGGACCAGTACCAGCTGTGCTACCGCGCGGCCCTGGAGTACCTCGGCAGCTTTGACCACTATGCAACGTAACTACCGTTCCCCTCTCCTCTGCCGCCCCCATCTGGGGGCTCCGGAGGGGACCCAGCTCCTCTGAGCCATAACGGCCATCGTCCAGCCCTCCTGCACAGATGCTGTTGCTAGCAGAGCACAGCCCACTGGGATCACAGCGTTTCAGGAACATTGCCACACCAGACAGAGAGGCCAGAACGCCCCTGGGCGAGGGGCTGGCGCCGGCAGGCAGGCGCGTGGCCATCTTTGTCCACCAGGCCCCTTCGGAGCCCCTTCGAGCTCTGTGTCCTGCTGCCGCATTTCTCATGCTTCTTCTCATGGGGTGGGGATGGGGCAAAGCCTCCTTTTTTATACGTTAAGTGGGGTAGATGGAGAGATTTGAGCTTCTTCCCTCTGATATTTCTTTTTCGCAAATTCTTAACTGCAGAATGGGCCTCTGTGGGGGTTGGGATGTGGTTTTCTTTTTTGAGTTCACTCTGGATCCTTTTTTTGTATGACTTACGCTGAAGGATGGAACATGCCTCCCTTGTGTGTGTGGCGCTGGGGCCACAAGCTTGCACGGAGGCATTGCTGATCCGGCTGCTCTTCCAGCCCTTCAGACAAGATCCTGTTTCAGCCAAATGCAGGGAAACACAATTTTTTTTTCTAAGTTTTGTTTTGTTTTTCCTGAAGAGCCTTATTTTCAGCCCCACAGACAGTGGTGGGCGGGGGGAGCGGGGACACACTCATCCCCGGGCGTCTGTTCCCTGTGTTCAGCACTCACAGCCCAGAACCACAGGCGTGTCTGGTGGAGCCTGGCAAGGCGTTCCTCATCACCATCGTGTTTGCAAAGGTTAAAAAAAGCAAAGACAAAAAACAAAAACAAACAAAAAAATCAAAAAAAAAATACCACAAGAAAAAAAAAGAGTCATCCCCTGGCCTCTGCTTCAACCCCTGAGAGGGGAGGTGGCTCCACGCGCCCATGGTCCCCAGGAGCCGCAGGGCGTCACTTCTGCCCCCAGCGTTGTGGTATGGCGGGTGTTGGTAGGCTGTGGGTCTGGCCACGTGGCCAAGGTGGTTGGCACAGGGCAGGTTGTATGCCACACCCCGCACTCCTCAGGGCCAGGCAGGGGCGCCCTAGCCTTCCAGGCCCAGGCCACTGGGCCTGGGAGCATGTATCTGTCCTCAGAGCAGGGGCCAGGTGATTTCCCTCCCTGGTTTGCAGCTGTTTTCAAAGCCCCTGAGCATCGCTCTGTTCCACTCCTTTAAGATGCCCTTGTAAACCAATGTGGCAAGACTACTGGACTTCTCTCAATGGTACTATAATCAATTCTTATTATCTTGGCTTGCTGAGGGGCAGGGAGAGGGCCTCTTCCTTTGGGCAGCACTATCTAGGTAGGTAAGTGGGGGCGGGGAAGGGTGCATAGCGGTTTTAGCCAAGGGACGTGAAGCCCATGTCCCCAGATCTAGCTAGGCTCAGTGAGGATCAACAATCCAGGGTTGGTAACGTTGGATGAGACATTCATTTTTACCTTGTGGATGCTAGTGCTGTAGAGTTCACTGTTGTACACAGTCTGTTTTCTATTTGTTAAGAAAACTACAGCATCATTGCATAATTCTTGATGGTAATAAATTTGAATAATCAGATTTCTTACAAACTGGGCCTCTGTCTCAGCTCTTTCTGGAACTAGAGTCTGGGCTCTATAAGTTAGTATCTAGGGGTAGGTTCTGAGATTTGCTGCTCCTGAGGAGACAGTGAGGTTGTCCTGAGTATTTGTGAAAGACGGGCTCCCGGCATGGTGCCCACTTTCAGAAAGAAGCAGTTAGTTACAAACCCTGAAGGCTGAGCCACCAGGGGCCAGGCCTGAGCCACCAGTGTGTGTAAAGAGCACCTCACATGGGTGCTCCCTGGGCTGGGAGCATACCCTTTGCCCCTCCTCACCCTTAGGATGTTCTGGGTCGCCACATCAGGGGGTACTGGGACTCCCCTGTCTGGGAGCCATACTCCCCCTCTCCCATCACCTCCTCCTCCTCCCCTGCTATGAGGAGAGGGCCGGCACTGTGGCAGTGGAGGCCATGACAGTATAGAAGTTGGTTAGTGAGGACTTTTGTAATTCTTGCAGTGTGGATACTGGACACTTTGGTCATCTGGCCAGACTGTAGAGTGTCTTGACAAGCCCAACACAGAGGTGCTGTGGGTGCACCAATGCAGCACCTCCTGACCCCAGGAGGGGTCAGGGAAGGCTTCTTGGAGGAGGTGACATAAGCTGGATTCTGAGTGTTTCATAGGATTGGTAGTGGTTAGTTTAAAAAGGTGGGAAAAGCATTTCTTACGGATAGAGCAACTTGTAGAAAGGCTGGGAAGCATGAACCAGACCAACAAATGTGAGAAACTACAAGGAGCGTAGCATGACTGGGGTAGTGAGACATTGGGGTAGGAAGGCAGTGGAAGCAGGAAGGGGTCTGATTTGGTTGTGAAAGGGATGCAGGTGTCCCTGGCAGGTGAAGTGTGTCTGTCACATCCTGTGCCACTTCCATCTCGGTCCTCACCGTACCCCAGTGTGGGCATTGTCTCCTCAGGGCTGTGAGGGACCAGGGCCTGGGACCATGGGTCTTCTTGGTTTCCCAGCACCTGGTTCAGTGCGTGGCATGTCTATTTGCTCAGGAAAACAACACCTTCATTGCGTTGTTCTTTTTTTTTTTTTTGGTGAGGAAGATCAGCCCTGAGCTAACATCTGCCAATCCTCCTCTTTGTGCTGAGGAAGACTGGCCCTGGGCTAACATCTGTGCCCATCTTCCTCCACTTTATATGGGACGCAGCCACAGCATGGCCTGACAAGCGGTGCGTTGGTGTGCGCCCGGGATCTGAACCCGGGCTGTCGCAGCAGAGCACGTGCACTTAACCGCTTGTGCCACTGGGCTGGCCCCATATTGCATTATTCTTGATGGTATTAAATTTGAATGATTGTTTGCTAGATAAAAGAATGAGCCATGAAACATTTTCAAGTGAGGGGTAAATATCAGATTGTCACTTGAGGAACAAGAGCATAAGAACTGCCCCAGCCGCTCTGCACAGTGCTTTATGGACGTGATCCCTAGGCCTTGGAATACCCCACAGAGCAGATCCTCTTCCCTCCACTTCAGAGAAGACTGAGGCTGACGTGGATTAACTTGTCAAAAGACCACAGGGCAGGTAAACGCCAGAGCTGGGACCCACACCCGGTCCTGTTTGCTGCAGAGTCCCTGCCCTTTCTATCGCCTGTTGTCAGCCCCCCGCCCCACCTCCAAACCCACTCCTCCTCCAGGGCCCGCCATCCACCCGGTTTCCCAATCAGGCACCTCTTCCTCGCCCCCACGTAGAACTAATCTCCCAACTCTGCCCATTTGGCCTCCTCCCTCTCACCTGTTGGATTCTCTGCACGTCTGCAGCTTGTCCTAGGCTGCCCTCTCCTGCCTGGACTGCTGCCATGCCTTCTACCTGCTCTCCCTGCCCCAGCCAACCCATTCTCAGCACAGCAGCCAGAGTGGGGCAGTCGTGACCATGTCACTGTCCTGACAAGACCTGCCACGCCCTCATAGCCCCAACTCCACAGTTTCCGAGGCTGCGGGGCCTAGCCTCTACTGCCTCATCTTTCCTCCTCGCCCCTGGCCCCTGCTCTCCAGCCATGACGCAGTCTGCTAAGTTTTGTGCCTACCTCATCATTCTCTCAGCTCCATACCTTCCCACCAGCTATTCTGGAGCATTGTCTCCTACCTCTCTAGTTGGCTAACTGCTGCTCATTTGGTCTCTGCTAAAATATTTCCTTCCAAAGCCATCCTTAGTCATCCTAAATGAGGTTAGGTGATCCTGCTGTGCAAGTAATTTGAAATCTATTTTTTCATATAATCCTCACAACAGTGTATGGGGTGGGTCCTATTATGCTCATTTTCTAGATGAGAAAATTAGGTCTCATCCACTTATTCAACAAATACTTGAAGTTATTCATCAAATACTTGAAGAGCATTTGCTATGTGTTAGGCACATCAATGAACTGAGCAAAGACTTCCACCCTTATGGTGTTTATGCTCTAGTAGGAGAAAATGATGCATATGAAAAATAAACAATGTCTAGTTGGTTAGAAAGTGATAAGTGCCATGAGGGAGGGGAGTTAGAATAGGAGGGATCAGGCACAATTATTAATTAGGGTGGTCAGAGGAGATCTCATTAAAAAGATGGGATTTGAGGAAAGACTTGAAGCTGGTGAAGGATTTTGCCTAAACATCTTCAAGATGAGCATCTGGGCAGAGGGAGCACCTGAAGCAAAGGCCTGGGATGGGAATATGCCTGATGTGTTGAGGCTGGTGTCGCCGTGACACCATGAGCAAGGGGTGAGAGTAGTGGGCGATAGGTCAGAGAGGAATTGGGGGCCAGCTCCTCGGCCATTGGGAGGACTTTGGCAGAAATTTAGGGGTGGTGAGAAGTGGCCAGGTATTGGTTATATCTTGGAGGCGGAACTACGAGGATTTGCTTATTTACTGGGCGAGAGAAAGGGGAGTCAAGGGCGACCCCACAGTTGTGGTCTGAGCAACTGGAAGGATCAAGTTGCGTTTATTGAGACCAGAGAAGGCTGTACATAAGGGCTGAATAACCTGTTCGAGGCTCCCAATTGGAAGTTGGTGGAGCTGATGTCACTCCCAGGCCTGCCTGACTCCAGGCCCTTTCCACACTGCTCCCTGCCTATAGCTAGCAATAGTCAGATGCATCGAGAAGAAAATATTTGGAAGGAAATAACACCAAGAGTTGTGAGCTTGGGTGATTTTATTCTTTGTAATTTTCCAAATTTTCTGTAAAGAATTAATATTACTTTAACTTTTAAAAAGACAAACTTTTAAAATTGTATGACTAATACTTTTTTATTTTTAAAAACAATCTTCCAAATAGGATAGAAATGTAAAACGGTCAAGTCCCCATTCTCTCCCTGCCCCCCAACTCCCTGGGGGGAGTCTGTCTCCTTCTGGGCATTTTCTATGAATATACAAACATGTATATAAACTTTTTTTTATACAACTAGAATCATATTATTCATATCTTTCTGCCAGTTTCCCTTTTCATTTAAGTATACTGTGGACTTCTTTCCTTGTCAGCACCTCATTTTTTTAAACTGCTACTGGGCCGGCCCCGTGGCTTGGCGGTTGAGTGCGCGCGCTCCGCTGCTGGCGGCCTGGGTTCGGATCCCGGGCGCGCGCCAATGCACCGCTTCTCTGGCCATGCTGAAGCCGCGTCCCACGTACAGCAGCTGGGAGGATGTGCAACTATGACATACAACTGTCTGCTTGGGCTTTGGGGGAAAAATAAGAAATTAAACTGCTACATGCTCTTCTGTTACAGATGCACCATGACTTTTTAAATGGTTATCAACATTTTTATTAAAGAAAAAATGGGTGCACATGATAAAATAGTTAAAAATAATTCAAACAGTCTAGAAGGATACAAAACAAAAGATGAGCTTTCTTCCCTCCCCTCCCCAACTCCAGCATTATTCCCCAGAGCTTCTGATCTTAGTTCTTCGGCTAGTGAGCATCCTATCTTCACATTCTAAGTTGTGAGGCTGGCCCTGTGGTGTAGTGGCTGAGTTTGGTGCGTTCTGCTTCAGCGGCCCGGGTTCATGTGTTCGGATCTTGGGCACAGACCTACGCCACTTGTCAGCCATACTGTGGCAGCAACCCACATAAAAAACAGAGGAAGACTGTCACAGATGTTAGCTCAGGGCTGATCTTCCTCAGCAAAAAAACGAGGAAGACTAGCAACAGATGTTAGCATAGGGTTAATCTTCCTCAGCAAAAAAAAAAGATGCGTCTTTAGTAGACAGCACCTGCTGACTCCTCACTACAGGAGGGATTTAGTCAATTTCTGTGACCTCCCACCTGGTCCTCCTGATTTTATTAGATATATTATTACTTCTTTTGAGGCCCTCATGACTTTAAACAATATATTTAAACATCTATTTCTTGATTTCTCACCTCAGGCAATGTGTACTGATTACCGTCTCTGAAGAATGAGGAAATTAGCTCACTTTCCTTGATTCCTCCTCCTTCCTCCCCCAACTACCATTTTTTGTTATTTCACGCTGTCAAGGTTTATACTATTTTCTGTTCTATTAGTATAATTCTTTAACTCTAAAAACTGGAAACTAATAAACAGCATTTTAATTGTACGTTTATGAAAAATCTTTCCAGCATCAATTTCAAATAAGTCTTTTTCTGATTTTTGTCTTAGTTTCCTTCATATCTGGATCACACTCAATGGCCGCTGTTCCTTCCTCAGCCTGTTAGTCTTTTTCCTTACTTGGGTGGAGTACTCCCTTGTGAAATTTTTTCACATAGGGTTATAAATTTTCTGATTCTTGTATGTCTGAAAATATCCTTATTTTACACTCACTCTCAGTTTTAACTTTGCCTGGTATGGGCTTCTTTATAAAGAAATTTTTCCCCAGAAACTCCAAGATCCTGTGTCCAGTCCTGTATTAACCAGTTGTTGACAGAGGAGGTATGGCAATTGTCGAGGCTCTGCTAACAGGTCTCTCTGTCAGATTACCCTGACATCTGCCCCGTCATCCACTGTGATTTTTTTTTTTTTTTTAAAGATTTTATTTATTTATTTTTTCCCCCCAAAGCCCCAGTAGATAGCTGTGTGTCATAGCTGCACATCCTTCTAGTTGCTGTATGTGGGACGCGGCCTCAGCATGGCCGGAGAAGCAGCGCGTCGGTGCGAGCCCGGGATCCGAACCCGGGTCGCCAGCAGTGGAGCGCGCTCACTTAACCACCAAGCCACGGGGCCGGCCCATCACTGTGATTTTTTATGTGTAGACTCTGAGCTTAAAACCTGTCCAGGTTTCTCTTGGGGAGAATGACCCCTGACTCAGGACTTGGGCTGTGGTTTTCCTCAGCTCTGATTTCTCCATCAGTTGGATTCCATCTGCTTACTATCTCTTGGAATTCTTATTTTTAAAAATACTCGGGTGTATGGTTAATGTGAGTATCTAAATTGGGTTTTTTTCGGCCAAATAATTACTTGTTAGACCACCTTTCTCCCTGCACTGATTTGCAGTGCCTCCTTTTTATCACATATGAAGTTACTATACTAAGTACAGAGTCTACTTCTGGGCCTTGAGTCTGTTTCATTCGTCTGTCTGGCTAGTCTAAGCCAAAACTACTCCTTTAACTTTTGTGGCTTTGTTTTATTACCTGACACAGCTGGTCGCCCATCATCTTTTTATTTTTTTTTGTGCTGTTCCCTGTTTTTCTTCCAACTGGACATTAGATGATTTCTGGAAAATTTCCCTCCCTTGATTTTGGTTGCAGATTTTATTGTACTTCAGTAGAACTGACAACAACGTATCTCAAGACTATGTGTTAACATAAAAGAAAGAAAAGCTGGTTGAACTCTAAATGAAGCCTAAAATTTGGGATCAAAGGAAAGCTGTGCTCCTCAAAAGTAAGCTGAAACGGAGGAAACGTTTTCTGCCGTATGCAGCCATCCCGGTGTCCAGAGCGAGAACTGTAATGTGACTCAAGGATGCTGCATGCAGCCTCTCAGCACCCCCACTGTCGCCAGCCTGGCACCTTAGACCTGTCATGCTCTTCTTCAACACTCGGCTCATCTCTCCTTGAACTCTTTACCCCAGACTTATTTAAACACTTGTAGTTTTTTTTTTTTTTTTTTTTTTTTTTTTTTTTAAAGATTTTTATTTATTTTTTGCCCCCAAAGCCCCAGTAGATAGTTGTATGTCACAGCTGCACATCCTTCTAGTTGCTGTATGTGGGACTCGGCCTCAGGATGGATAGAGAAGAGGTGCCTCGATGCGCACCCGGGATCTGAACCCGGGCCGCCAGCATCGCAGCGCGCGCACTTAACCACCAAGCCACAGGGCCGGCCCAACACTTGTAGTTTCTTAAGCACACCACGCTAAACATCTGTAACAATCAAAGGGTTAAATCCAAAGCTTGTTTCAAATCAACAGGAACAGAAATAAACACCCTAATCGGAAAATGGGCATGACAGGCAATTTACAAAAGAAGAGACACAAATTCCAGTAAAAATAAGGAAGATAGCTTCACGATGAATCAAAGAAATGGAAATTGAAACAACAATGAGGTACTAAGGTTTGACTATCAAATTGGCAGAAGTTAGGTGTTGCTCTGCCGTGGGGAGCGGGCACTCGGACACTGTAGTGGGGGTGGAAGCTCTGCCTGTCTGGAGGAGTATTTGCAGTACGTACTAAAAGCCTTAAAATACGCTTCACCTTTGACTCAGCAGTACACACTTAGGAATTTATATAAAGGAAACACAAATATTTTCTAAATCTTTCGGCAAAGATTCACTGCAGCATCATTCATAATACTGAAATGTTGGAAACAAGCCAAAATACACACACCGTCTACAAGCATGCTCACATGAATTTGGAGACCACCAGTATCTGCATCACCTGGGAGCATTTTAGAAACAGAACCTCAGGCCCCACCCCAGACCTACGGAATCAGAATTTGTATTTTGCCAGTTCCTTAGGAATTGGATGAGCATTAAAATTAGCCACTGGTAAGGATATACACCAAAATGTTAGCAGTGATTTTCCAGGTGGGTGGTGCTCCCTATTTTAAATGCATTTTCTAGTTTTTCTACCTCTGACATGCACTTTTTTCATAAGAATGTGTCAGTGGAAGAAACACACCTGCTGTGGTTGCACCCGCCCAGATGTCCTTCGTGGCACACCTCATCCAAGACCAGGCCCTCTAGGAATCCTGCCTCAGTCCCTCCTCCCCTACCCTCAACCAGACAGCCTCACAGCCAGCCAGCTGTGTGGTGGGTCCAGTAACCATAGCACTGGGCTGACATTCTTGCTTCTTCAGCTGTTAACAGACTAAAATAAGAAAAAAAAACCAAAGAAATTCTCCCGGCTGCAGTGCGGAAATGAAATGCAAATTGACATTATAGTTATGGTTTGTTTCATCTCTCTCCTCCACTGGACTGTGAACTTTTTTTTTTATAATTTTATTTATTTACTTTTCCCCCCCAAAAGCCCCAGGAGATGTCATAGCTGCACATCCTTCTAGTTGCTGTATGTGGGACGTGGCCTCAGCATGGCCGCAGAAGCGGTGGGTGCGTGCCCGGGATCCGAACCCGGGCTGCCAGCAGCGGAGCGCGCGCACTTAACCACTAAACCCCGGGGCCGGCCCCTGAACTGCGAAGTTCTTGAAGGCAAGGACTATGTCTCACTTACCTGCCAGTTTAGGCTGGCCCAAAGTAGGGACTCAGTGAATGCTTGCTAAGTGGATGAAAGAGGAGATGTTTGACCTGGCCCTGAGGCAAGAAGTAAATCTGATTGTCAGGAGGAATTATGGCTGCGGCTGCCTAAACTCTACTCCTCAAAATCACCACTCCTAGCTCCTCTGAGGAGGCTCTTCCCTTTGCTCCCACCCTGAGCACACACCCTAGTCAGCTCCAAGAGGGACTTCCCATCCCCCACCCACCTCAACTAAGAAGGGCCCTGCATCCCCCACACCAATGGTAGGAAGGGCTCAAAGGGAGATTTACCAGCAACAATATTTTTGAAATAAATAAGGGTCACCCTGGACCTGGACTGGACTCTGACCTGGGGGAAGGTTTTTGGCCCCCAGAACTGTGGTATTCCTCAGTCTCCCCCCAAAGACCCTGTGTGCCAGACCCCTTTCCAGGGATGGCCCTTTCCAGCCTCCTCTCTGGCACATTTTCAGGGCATTCTCTGCAGTTACTCCTGTCTGAGCTCCTATGTGGTCCTAAAGATTTAAATCCCACAAACACCGTACACACCTATTACATGCTATCAAAATACCTGTTAGCATTACTAAGCACTTCAATGTGCCAAGCACTTTACCTGCATTGTTAAAATGTAATTCCCTCAACAGCTCTGTATAATAGCTTCTGTTATCTCCTTTTGCAGCTGAAGACTAAGATTCAGAGAGGTCAAGCAAGTCACCCTAAGTCAGACAGCTAGAAAGGGAACAGAACCTAGATTTGAACCTGGATCTGTGTGACCCCAGAGTCTGAATGCTTAACTACCATACAAACTGCAATCCACGTGGCTTCATTTATCCATTCTTTCCACAAATAGTATTCCAGGAATGTTTATTGAGCGCTTACAATGAACCAGGCATTGTACAAGGTGATGGGATTCAATGGCAGAAAAACAAAGTCCCTCCTCTTAGAGGCTTAGTCTGGTGGGAAGCAGACATCAGTCACAGAAATCTCACACGCATGTATAATTACCAACTCTCTGGATGCTCTCTGGGAAAAGCGCCTGAGGCAGTGAGAGCAGCATAGGACAGCAGGACCCAGACTCGCGTGGGAGTCAGAGGGGCTCCTGCAGGAAGTGGTCTTTCATAAAGGCCCTGTGGCAGGAGGCAGCACGGCTCCTTAGGGAGTGTTTTAGAAAAACAGAACGAAGGCCAGCATGGCCAGAGCCCAGCAAGCAAGGGAAGAGTGATGCAGGATGGGGTGGAGAGTAGATGGCCCACATCAGTCAGGGCCTAGTAGGCCAGGGCAAGGGACTCGGGGTTCACAGTGAGGGCACAAGAAGCTTTTTAAGGGTTTTCAGTAGAGCGCTGAATTCAGATTTGCTTTTTAGAAAGATCACCCTGGCTGCTGTTTGGAGACCAGATTGGAAGGGGCAATGGGTGCCGTGGTCCAGGTGAAAGGTGATGTGGCTTGAGTGGGATGGTAGCAACAGGAGGGAAGGAGCACAGGATTCAGGATACAGTTCCAAAAGTAAGGCCAAAAGATAGGATGTGGGCTGCAAGAGAGAAGAGTGGAGAGTGCTGTGGACCCCAGGATGAGTGCTGGTGCCTCCGCTGCGATGGGAGCACTGCGGAAGGAGGACATTAGCGGAGAATCAAGAGTTTGCTGTTGTTGAGTTTGAGGTGCTGTGATCATCCAAGTGGAGGGAGAGAGCTGTCCTCATCTCTATATCCCCAGAGTCAGCACAAAATAGATGCTTATTAAAAAATCTTTAAATAAAAGCATGCACAGATGGGTAGAGTTTGAGTCAAGTCTGGAAGAATGGATGGGATTTGGCCTTAAGATGAAGATATTTTGGTGCCTGAGCTCAAAACAAAACAAAAACCAAACAGAACAGTTGGAGGAAGTAAGGAGAAAGGAGTGACTGATGCAGCAGTGGCCAGGGGGCGCCTGTTGCGGCTGCTCACCAAGGCCTTTTGCGCCTCTGCCTGTAACACTGAGCCATCCTCTGCAGAGCGGGAGAATAAATCAGAGCTAGAAAAAAATATTTTTGTTAAGAGGAGGAATCCGGGGTGTATTTGTGAGTATGTGTGTGTCTGCCTCTAAGTATTTCGATACTGAGATATTTCATAGGCTAGAAGGCCCTGGTCTTTCCAACTGACCTTGTCTGCAGGGCTGCATTAAGGTGCAATTCTCTTTCTATTGACATGGACTGAACTGCTGCAGAAGCCTCCGCAGTGAACGGGGCTGAGCAGGGCAGGCTGTGTCAGCGTGCTCCCGGTGCTATGGATCATGGCTGCTTTTCTGGGCAGCTGGTGTCAGGCCCTTTGCCCAGAGGCCCCCCAAAGCTCCAGAGAAAACTGTTCCCATTCAGCAGCCAGTGCCCACAGGCAGGGGTGGAACGTGACTGCCCCAGAGGTGAAGGCCAAAGGCATCTTGAGTACACAGACAGTCCCTCCTGGTTGTTGACTCATTCCGTTCATCGTTCCTTCCTTTATTCAGCAAATATCCTGAGGTCCATTGTGCTTTTCAAGTTACTCAATCACCCTACATCCAGTTTCCTCAGCTATAAAATGGGGACAGTAAGAAGCCTTCTTCAAAAGTTCATTGTGAGGACAAAATGAAGGAATATCATTTTTGTTCACTCAACAAATGTTTAGTGAGCACGTAAAAAATGTCAGGGCTGTCCTAAGTGCTGAGGATCCTGGTGAATAAAACACAGATCCCTGCCCTCAGGGAACAGACATTATAATGAGGAGAGTTAAACTGTAGAAAGATAAATAAAGGAGTCAGGGGCGGTCAGGGAAGGCTTCACTGAGGAGGTGACATGGCAGCAAGGTCCTGAAGGAGGTGAGGGAGCAAGCCATCAGATGTGGGGGAATAGGGAACTGGAGGGGTGAGCCAGGGGAGGAGTTCCACCAGGATAGGGGTGGGGGAAGACTGTAGGCCATTATAAAGACCTGGCTTCTCTCCAGAATGAGATGGAAGTCATTTGATGGTTTTAAGAGGAGGAGTAACATGATCTGGCTTCTAGTGTTAAAGAGTCACTGTCTGCTGTGTTGAGGAGACTGCAGGGTATAAGGGCAGAAGCAGAGAGAATGATCCTGATCAGGCTGCAGACAATGGTGGCTTGGGTCAGGGTGGTGGCAGTGGTGGTGGAGGAAGTGCTGGACTCTGGATATATTTTGGAGGCAGAGCAGAACTATATAAATGTTAATGTCAATGCTTTAAAAGCACAATTCATAAAAGAAAAACATTGATAAATCAGACTTCATCAAAATTAAAAACTCTTGCACTTCAAAAGACATTATTAAAATGAAAAGACAAGCCACAGAATGAGAAAATATTTACAAAGCCTATATCTGATAAAGGACTTGTATCTAGAATATATAAAGAACTCTGACAACTCAATATTAAGACAAACAACTCAATTAAAAAATTGACAGGGCCGGCCCCGTGGCTTAGCAGTTAAGTGCGCGCGCTCCGCTGCTGGCGGCCCGGGTTCGGATCCCGGGCGTGCACCGACGCACTGCTTCTCCGGCCATGCTGAGGCCGTGTCCCACATACAGCAACTAGAAGGATGTGCAGCTATGACATACAACTATCTATTGGGGCTTTGGGGGAAATAAATAAATAAATAAAAATCTTTTAAAAAAATTGACAAAAGATTTGAATAGATATTTCACCAAAGAAGATATATGAACGGCTAATAAGCATATAAAAAGATGCTCAACATCATTAGTCATTAGAGAAATGCAAGTTAAAACCTCAATGAGATACCACTTCACACCCACTAGAATGGCTATAATCAGAAAGATAGACAATAACAAATGTTGGCAAGGATGTGGAGAAAATGGGAACCCTCATATATTGTTGATGGGAATGTAAAATGGTACAGCCACTTTGGAAAACAGTTTGGCAGTTTCTTAACAAAGATAAACATAAATTGACGACATGACACACAAATTCCTCTCCTAATTATCTACCCTAGAGAAATGAAAACATACATTCACACAAAGACTTGCACATAAATGTTGATAGAAGCTCTATTCTTGGGCCAGCCCCGTGGCTTAGCGGTTAAGTGCGTGCGCTCCGCTGCTGGTGGCCCGGGTTCGGATCCCAGGCGCGCACCGACACACCGCTTCTCCGGCCATGCTGAGGCCGCGTCCCATATACAGCAACTAGAAGGATGTGCAACTATGACACAACTATCTACTGGGGCTTTGGGGGGAAAAATAAATAAATAAATAAATTGTTAAAAAAAAAAAGAAAAGAAGCCCTACTCATAATAGCCAAAAAGTGGAAACAACCCAAATGTCAGTCAATACTACAAAGAGATACTATTCAACATTAAAAAGGAAGAAATACTGATGCATGCTACAACATGGATGAATCTCAAAGAAAACAAAACAAAAAAAACATGCTAAGTGACAAAAGCCAGACACAAAAGACCACATATTGTATGGTTCTATATGAAATGTCCAGAAAAGGCAGATCTATGTAGACAGAAAGTAGATCAACAGTTGCCTGGGGCTGGGAGTGGGGACAGAGAGATTGTAACTGGGCACAAGCAATCTTATTGAGGGGGTAGATTTTATTGAGGTGATGGAAATGTTCTAAAACTGGATTGGGTGATGGTTACATGACTTGGTCAATTTTTAAATAATCTTTTTTTTTTTTTTTTTGTGAGGAAGATCAGCCCTGAGCTAACATCCATGCCAATCCTCCTCTTTTTGCTGAGGAAGACTGGCCCTGAGCTAACATCTATTGCCAATCCTCCTTTTTCTCCCCAAAGCCCCAGTAGATAGTTGTACGTCATAGCTGCACATCCTTCTAGTTGCTGTATGTAGGATGCGGCCTCAGCATGGCTGGAGAAGCGGTGCGTTGGTGTGCGCCCGGGATCCCAACCCGGGCCGCCAGTAGTGGACCGCACGCACTTAATCGCTAAGCCACGGGGCCGGCCTCTAAAAATATCATTAAATTATACCCTTGAAATAGGCAGATTATATGGTATGCAAATTATATCTCAATAAAGTTGTTTTTATAAAAAGAAAAATGTTGATGACGTCAACAATCTTTGTGTATATAAAGCACTTAGCATAGTGTTTGGACATCGTAAGTGCTCAAATATAGTTAACTTTTTAAGCTAATAATATTGCCATTATTATTAGTGATGTAATGCTTACTATGTGCTAGGCGTTGTGCTGGGAGCTGGATAAAGGGAAGCTCCAGGGAAGAATCCTTGAGCTAGGAGCATGGCAGGAACTGGATGCCATGATGACAGAGTTTCACGTCCAAATCCTACCGCCATTGCTAGTAAGTCCCTCTAAAAGGTGGGCAGATTCTGGGAGACTTTTTGCTGAGTCTGATATGAGGAACAGATGCTGCTGATACTGTCCCTTTTCTCCTCATCCCTGTGAATGTGGGCATGATGTCTGGGGCTGCAGCATTCACCTTACAACCGTGAGGTGCGCATGTGAGGGCCAAACCCAGGTTGTGCGGCATGATGGAAAAAGATGGAAGGAGCCTGTATCTTTGGTGCCTTTGTTGAGCACTGACCCAATGCCAATAAATGTCCCCCTTCAGACTTCTTATTACATGAGAAAAATAAGCTTATATTTGTTTCAGCCACTGTTGCTAGGGTTTTCTATCTCTGGCAATGGAACACATTCCTAAATACTACCGATAAGACCTAAGTGATACTCTTAAGAGACTTTTGCCTAGTGGAGGAAGATGCATATGTAATCAAACCTATGCACTTGTAAAACACTTACCTTGTGGAACTCCGTCCGGGGTGAGGTAATGGACCGCATCAAGGAGTCCCTAGTTGCATACTGGTTTCTGGCTTAGGTGACTGGGTGGATGCTGTCTCAATAATTGAGATAGGAAAAACCTAGGAGGTGGAGTTCACATGTGGGGCAAAAAGATTAGTTCTTTACTGGGCATGTGGGTTTTAGGTACTTTGGAGGACATGCAGGGGGAGGGATCCAGAGATAGGAGGATTTATAGATCCAACTCCGGGGAGAAGATTGTGCTGGAGTATAGAATGGGTGTCATCAGTGTGTGCATATGAATGAAGTTTAAGAGTGAAAGTATATTGAGCTCTCATTTCAGGCTTTATGTGAAGTACTTTGTATCAGTACCATCATCATCACCATCATCACCCTCCATCAACACAGCTAACATTTACTGACCACTCATTACATGTCAATTCAACTTTTAAGTGCTTTACCTGCATATCTCATTCAGTTCTTACAACCAAAACAGGGAAGTACTATTCCAATTTTAGTTATGAGATAACTGCGGATTAGAGAAATTAACTGCCCTCAAGTCATACTGCTAGTGGGTTGTGAAACCTGAAACACCTAAGGAGAGTTTGTAGAATGAGAGAAGAGGGCAAGGGACAGAGAGCCATGAGGACATCAACATGTTTTTTTTTCCTTTTTTTTTTTTAATTAAGATTAGGGGGCGGGCCCAGTGTCATAATGGTTAAGTTCATACGCTCCGCTTTGGCGTCCTGGGGTTCGCCAGTTCAGGTCCCGGGTGCGGACCTATGCACCACTTATCAAGCTATGCTGTGGCAGCATCCCACATATAAAGTAGAGGAAGAAGAAGGGGCGGGCCTGGTGGCCAGCGGTTAAGTGAGCGTGCTCCGCTTTGGCAGCCCGGCCAGGGTTCCCAGGTTCGTATCCCAGGCACGCACTGACGCACCGCACCGACGCACCGCTCGTCACGCCAGACCGTGGCAGCGTCCCATATAAAGTAGAGGAAGATGGGCACAGATGTTAGCCCAGGGCCAATCTTCCTCAGCAAAAAAAGAGGAGGATTGGCAACAGATGTTAGCTTAGGGCTGATCTTCCTCACCAAAAAAAAAAAAAAAAACAAAAACCCAGAAACAAAGTAGAGGAAGATGGGCATGGATGTCAGCCCAGGGCCAATCTTCCTCAGCAAAAAGAGGAGGAGTAGCAACAGATGTTAGCTCAGGGCTAATCTTCCTCAGCAAAAAATAAAAATAAATTAATTCGTAATTTAATTTTAAACATACAATAAATGTTATGCACAACTTACATGCTCATTGAATTTTTTTTTTTTTTTTTTTTTTGGTAAGGAAGATCAGCCCTCAGCTAACATCCATGCCAATCCCCTCTTTTTGCTGAGGAAGACTGGCCCTGGGCTAACATCTGTGCCCATCTTCCTCCACTTTATATGGGATGCCGCCACAGCATGGCCTGACAAGCGGTGCACTGGTGCGTGCCTGGGATCTGAACCCGGGCCGCCAGCAGCAGAGTGCGTGCACTTAACTGCTACGCCACGGGGCCGGCCCCTCAATGAATTTTTACAATGTGAACACACCAGTGTAATAGCTACCATCCAGATTAAGAAACAGAACACTACCAACACCCCAGAAGCAGTCCTTATGCTGCCTCTGCCTCCCATCATTCCCTGTCCCCTACCCAAAGGTAACCACAACTTTGACCTCTTTCACCATAGATTAGTTTTGCTTTCAATATCAACATTTAAAGGGTGGGAAAGGAAAGATGAGCTTAAAAAGGTGACTGAGATAAACTGGTCAGAGAAATGGGAGGACATCAAGAGAACTTGACCTAGGCTCCACTATCACATGTACGCATTAATTGGAAGCCAGTGATACAAAGTAGCAGCTATCTGGGAAAATCCTCTTTGGCAGCAATGGGAAATGTAGCAAGATCACATTCCTGGAGTAGTTGGTACTGACAGCAGTGCTGGTAACTGTATCCACGTCCAGGCAGTGAAGTCGTGAGGCGAGCTGCAGCATCTTGTGCTTGGCGGCAGCAGCAAGGACAGTGGTGGATGAATTCTATGGCATGATTTGGCATGGTTTTCCTCATTACATATCCTGCAAGTTGAATTCTTCAGACTCATAGCAATTTTGTGAGCCACTCAATATAAGCTATTATCTAATATATTACCTTACTAAAGGTCAAGAGAGAAAAACCTTATAATTATTGTGAAAGACTATGGTTGTCTACCCAACGGTCATTTCCTTGTCTTGTCTGAAACAGAAATCTGCTGGGTTTTGGGGGGTGGGGTGGGGGGAGCATGTGCCCATCCCCAGGGGATAAATCCTGATTGGTCTACGTCCATACCATTCTATGTAACACCATCCTTTTTGCCAACACATATTAACTCTCATGTTCAAAACACTCCTGCAAGGCAAGTATTATTTTTTCCATTTTACTGATGGGAAAACCTAGGCTCAGAGGAGCGACTGGTGTTGAAGACATCTGACTCCATAACTCTTTCCAGTGCACTACACCATTACTCACTTATGGGTAATTTTGTACACTTTTTTTTTATTTTTTCCCCCAAAGCCCCAGTAGATAGTTGTATGTCATAGCTGCACATCCTTCTAGTTGCTGTATGTGGGACGCGGCCTCAGCATGGCTGGAGAAGCGGTGCGTCGGTGCGCGCCTGGGATCCGAACCCGGGCCACCAGCAGCAGAGCGCGCACACTTAACCGCTAGGCCACAGGCCGGCCCTGTACACTTTTTATGACTGGTTGTGGGTAGTCTAGTTTTCTATTTGACCTATCAGTGTCCTGTATGCCTCCTTCCCCATCACCCTTGATAATCGAAGAGTTCCTTAAGGTGACTCACTGCCTCTCTGGAACCGCTCCTAATGACTTCTAGGAACCCCCTCACCCTCTAGAAGTGCGTCTAATGACTCCCCGGATCTCCTCTCCCCGCCCCAAGAGCTGCTCCTAATGACCCCTAAATCCCTGCTCACTGAGGAACTGCTGTTTAACGACCCTAAGGACATCCCCCCTTAGGACCCGTCCTAATGACCCTCAGATCTCCTTCCCCTTCAGGAACAGCTCCTTTCAAGAAATGCCCCGGTTTGCTGGCGAGTAAGGGGGTTCCCAGGACACAGGACTTTTAGTTTTAAAAACCGAAACAGTCCCGGGCAAACCGTGACAAGTTGGTCAGCTTATCAGGAACTCTTGACCCGGGAAGCTGCCCCTAAGGGCCCCCAGCGCACTTCCACCTTAGGCCAGGGCCCTACTCACCCCAAAAAGACTCTGCCCCAGCCTTTCGTCAGAAACCTCGTACAGGGGCCGGCCCCGTGGCTTGGTGGTTGAGTGAGCGCGCTCCACTGCTGGTGGCCCGGGTTCGGATCCCGGGCTCGCACCGACGCGCTGCTTCTCCGGCCATGCTGAGGCCGCGTCCCACATGCAGCAACTAGAAGGATGTGCAGCTATGACACACAACTATCTACTGGGGCTTTGGGGGGAAAAAATAAATAAATAAAATCTTTAAAAAAAAAAAAAAAAAAAAAGAAACCTCGTACAATAACCTCATCGCCCTTACCCTCGCCGGCCATCCCATTTCCAGGCACTCGCCTCTTTCAATCCTGATTAGCTATGGGCAGCCAG